>NC_137513.1:19372500-19535000 GCF_041902795.1 Electrophorus electricus
GATGACTCCTCCTGGACACAAATCTCATTTATTTATTTATTTATTTAATGTGCCTTCAGCTCCAATAATGCACCATTCAGTTTGATTGACGAAGTTTTATATGAGTAACTTTTCTAAGAGGAGAGAAGAGAATGTGGTTGGTAGAGCACGCCCCCTGCAGCAGGGGCAGGAAATAAGTTATTATAGAAAGTGATAATGGTGGCACAGCAGACATGTCACTTCCTCTGATCAACCCTTGAGATTAAAGGATGAGGGCCATGCGTTATTATTATTATTATTATTATTATTATTATTAGAAGACACATAATGGAAAGTGACACCAATAACCAATTCATTCCCTTCCATAGAAAGTGGATAATGTGAAATGTCAACTGAGAACATGCGAACCTGCTTCATGTAGGAGTTCTGTAGTTGTACTTCTATTACAAGTGTAAAGACTTGTTAGTGGCAAGTTCTTTCTGCAGTTGGACATAATGCATGTCAGGGCTGTGTGTGTGTGTGTGTGTGTGTGTGTGTGTGTGTGTGTGTGTGTGAGAGAGAGAGAGAGAGAGAGCTGCCTCAGGGTAGGGTGAGACCAACGCCCTGGTAAATCTATTGAAGTACCCCATGTGCCTGTCTAGTGCACTCTGCATCACAACCCACTCAGGAAACTCAGACTAGATGCCCATTAGAGGCGCTCGAGCGTCTTCTGCTGGAATGCTGCTTTGTGTGGAGGGGGAGTGCGTACAGTGCTCTGCCTATGAACACGCTTCACGCCATACCATACGTGATGCATCTGATGTGTTTGGTAAGCAGACCTGTTTTAGTTTGCAAGCATGACGGGAGAGTTTGTTGGACATGTGAGAAGCATTTGTGACTGCGTTTGAAACTGGAAGGTTGTGGAACTTTTCTTCTCGTTATGGCGGTGATTCTTTACAATAGTTAATTACTGGGTGTCTTTAAAAGACTGTCACTGCGTGTGCGCATGTGCGTGTGTGTGACCCATGCAGGAAGAGGGCCTGTTTACTTTGGCAGCTCTACAAGGGGAAATGGACAGACATCTAAGCAGGAGAGCAGGGGAATTACAGAATGAGTGCACAGTTCAGCACGGAGAGAATGTTACATAGCAGGTGTGTGTGCGCGTGTGTGTGAGAGACGAAGAACGGTGTGTTTTTGGGGAGGGGTTTGAATGGATCCAGTACTTTATGATGGTCTTTCGTTTGTACCTTTCCATGTTCTTGGTTTCTGACTGCACTTCTGTAGAATGGTGGGGGAGGTGTGTGTGTTTAGGAGCATTTCCATCTGCCTTCTGCTATATGGTAACTACTTTGATAACTTTTACCTCCTAGCACTTAGAAGACTTTCCTTCGTCACACGTGTCCCTAAGCACGGGCGGGTCTGATTCTCACCTTTTTGTTTCCTTTTGCAGACATGTTGCAGAAAAAGCCATCCATGGAGGACTTTGTGGATGCCCTTGTATCAGAAATGGACCCAGACTTTGAGAGCATCATCATGGACTCGGAAAATTAACCTCCCAGCTGTGAAGCCCTTCTGCTTAGTGTGATAGTAGTCTGGAGTACATTAAAAACAGAGAAAAATATGATCATTACAGCTATTCTCTGTTACATGATGCATTCAAATGGCCTTTTTTTGCCAGTGAAGATTGAAAATCATGTCCAAGTTCATTTTTATGTTTAATTTTTGTTATGGCCTCAGTCAGTGCCGGAGGCGTTGACTTGTATGCATGTTTCCTGTGCGCAGTTTGCTTTGCTTTTTAAACATTCCCCTCTGTCGCACTCACCTCCATGTCTCTGTCAGGTCTGCTGTTAATCTGTTTTCATGTCTGGTCCGAGAGAGTTCGTCATTAGAGGATCATCAAATACTGGCAAATGGGTTGAAAGTTATGTAGAGTTTTAACCCTCAGTGTTTAGTGTCGGATCTCTGTGTCTGGGTGTTTATCTGCTGCTATCCTGACCCAAAGCCCCCACGTTTACAGTCCCACAGCGAATGTTCAGCTGTCAGAATTCCCCTCTGGCCTGCTTTCGCCCTGTGGAATGTTGGCTGGGTTCCCCTAAACTGTCTCTTTAGTTAGAAAGCTCCGTTTAAATGATGGATTTTGGTGTGGAACACTCCTGTGAAAAATATCCTGGGGATTTCCATTAAAAACAGATGAAACTGGGACAAAGCTGTTTTAGGAAAAATCAGTCTGTATATAAGTGCATTTTCACCCAATGCAACTGACATGAAATCATGTTTCAGAAATACAAAATGACATTGGAATTCAACGCTGAGCCCCTCGTTGTGTTTATGGTTTATTTACAGAAAGGAAGAGCAAAGAATACATTGTGTTTATCAACTGTAATTATGAAAGATGAGTGATATTGATATTGTAAAAATATTGTCCTTCTATTTCCTATAATACAGTATTTACAAAGCAACGGGTCACCTATCAGAATCATCTCCGGTATGTGCAGACTCCACTGGACTGTTCAGTGTACAGCGTGATTTTGTTCCATATTGCCAAGAGAATTCCAGATATTGTTACCAAGTAATAGTACCTGTGCCTTTATCGTAATTAAACACACAACGTGTCCATTAGAGTAACGGCACAGGGTAGATTCACAGGTAGAGTATGGATTGTAATTTTATCCCAGGAAGTTCTCTGTTCTGTTCACAATTTCCATATGAGAGAGAGATTGAGTTCATATTCACGAGGCTTGGGATTGTGTTTGGCAGGGTACGTCCGTGTGAGGGTGCCCTGATCTGGGTGGGGGACAGACAAGCACATAGCACCATGCTGGGCTGCCGCACTCCTTCCCCTCAGGTGGAATAGTCCACACTCCTGGCATTCCAGATGGAATATTCCACACTCCCTTCCCCTCAGGTGGGATGTTTCTTTGTGCTTTTCACATCCAGAGCAGTTCTTAGAGACAAATGGGGGCTAGAGATGGAGCAGATAATTAGAGAGAGGGAGAGAGAGAGAGAGAGGATAACTTGTTGAATATTACTGGGGTATAATAAGACATTCAAATGAATTAGAAGTAAATATAATGAGTAATGTGAGATCATACCTAAAGATTATAACAACGGTCCCTTAATAGATTAATAATGAGTTTTCATCCCATTAGTGTATCTGCAAGTTGATGTGATTACTAGCTGTGATATAAGTATATTACAGGACTTTTAGAACAGTAAGTTGTTCGTATTGCCAAACTAACCATACTGCCAGGGACAAAGTCCACCAAAAACATCTGAATAATGAGAAACAGCTGTTTGATGCCAGCGAGTGTTAACATGGTGGGAAGAGCTTTTGTTGGCAGGCTGGGATTTCAGGAGTTCTCACAGTCCACTCTTCTCTCAAAGCCTGTTAGCCTGCTGCTCTCGCTGACGTTTATCAAAGCTGCCCAGCCCTCAAAAGAACGGCACCATCGCTGCACTTCGAGTGGTGTGAGTGGCGTGCAAAACTGGCAGAGATGAATCTCGTTCTGCGGTGTCTTGGATGACTTGCCTCCGGTAGTGGCGTCTCCGTCAGGGGTGGCTAGAACAGCCTCACTGCGGAGCAGGCCTGAGCCGTGGTCCACCTCCTCCTCCTGCTCCTTCTTCAAACTGCTCCTCTCTGCGGACGGCGGGCCGCAGCGTTGAGGCTCGGGTTCGTTTCTGTCCGTGGCGTGCGCCATAAGCGGCCGCGCGTCGGAGAACCCGGCAGGTAGATCCTGCCTCACGTCACATCGACTGCTCCCTGGTGATGGGGTCACGTGTCTGTGGTAGATACAGGCTGTCAGGCACACGTGAGAGGAGCAGGAAGCTGGTTTTTCACTGTAGTCTCCTAGCACAGGATAGCAGCCTGGGGATAGAAGGTCTCCAGGTTGACAGCTACTGATTAAACAGATTAGCAGTGAGCCTGGATAATGACATGGGCTACCTAAGCCTTTTATTCATTACACTGTCCACAGCAATGATATTCTACCGTCATGTCAGCAAAAGCAAGTGATATTTAAATTAGCATCAGGTAAGTACACCGTAGAAGCCTTAGGGGACACGATGTTTCAGAGACACTTTCCTTTGTAGCTGCAGTCTTCTCATTGGCTAAGCGCCGTGTCGTATCTGGAATGGCTGTGACGACGTCATACCTCCCACTGAGGCTTCTCAGAGACTGGAAAGGACTGTGCTTATGGCTTTCTCTGTACAGGTCTTCACAGCACAGGGAGGGAATCAGCTGCATGGGACCTGCAGACCAACACAAACATGCGATATAAAGGCTGTTTCCCACACCTCTGAGCCATGGCACGTTCACTCAGAGAGAAAGCGGGCATGCGGGTGCCACACACCGCAGGGCGGCCCAGCGCCATGGCGGCAGCGACAGCAGGCATGCTGGGAGACATCGAGGACTTGTCGTCTGTGCAAACAGGACAGCTCCTCGCCAGAGAAGGGACTGTCCGGAGTCCTCAGCAATGCTGTGACAGTTCATGTCAAAGATTCATTTACTCCAGCACGGGGCTGTAGCCACATCTGGAAAATAACTTTTAAAGCAACTCAGTTATAGCTTTAACTGCATGTAGTTCTGGTATTAAGAATAAGGTTTTCTTTCCCTGGATGTGGAATGGAAATTAGGAAAGTCTTATGCTATGCCTGAGTGTTGGTGCAGGATTAGGTCAAACAGCCAGTTCATTCTGCATCCTTCTCCTTCACGAGCTTGTTGTCTCGGGATCTGAACCTCTGCCGTGTGTGGAGTGGGAGACGGTTCCTTACTAGGCTTCTTCTCCAGCAACTGTCTCTTGCAGTAGATGATGCAGAGGACGACGAGAGCGAGGAGAACAGTTGCGAGGGCACCACAGATGACTGCAGCCAGGGCCATGTCTCTGGGGCTGGTCACAGTGGAGGGCACAGGCACAAGGTTCACACGCCCACTGCCTGAAACAGCACGCAACACAAAATTTGGCCGTTTAAATCCTAAAACTGGAAGAAAGTCTTCTTAAACTCAAAATAGTAACTCAAGCATCTGTTTTTGCCTTTCACTTAACCACAGTACGGTGTTTCTATGTTTGTGTAGTTCACTTTGAAATAGAAACATTTTATAATAATACTTTTGTTTTGGTTTTGTTCATTCATAACTATATCTCATGAATTGGGGTACATAACTTACTGCCAGTGTGTGCACACAGACTGGACTGAGCAACAGCATGTCAGCACTGTAACACCAGTCTAAGGACATGCTGCCCAGTAGTGTCTTGCTGACGGCACACCAAACTAGCTTACTCCAGGGTCATGTGACTTCTGCTCAACTGCCTGTCCACGTTCTTCACATCTGAATGTTCTGGTGGAAGTGGCTGAGTTCAAAGCGAGAACGCCCTGGGGCAGCTGGGTGGGGGTGGATTCACGGGGGTGGGGCAGCTGGGTGGGGGGTGCATTCTCAGGCTGCGGATGAGTTTTTCACCCCCACTAACCCCAGGGCAGTCGAGCCTTTACTTGCCAGGCTGATGACTCCATTATTAAGTCTGTGAACAGGCATGGCTCAGCGTTTGGGACAGGGTCAGATGAAACTGTCACTAGTTAATTCACCCTATATTTACGTACCAGCCCTTTCCCAACCCAAAAATCATACAGCTCATTAGAAAACTAAGGAGTATTGTCTGGATTACGCAAGCACCTTTTGGCACAGAGCCAAGTCTGACTCAGCCATATATGTTACACTTCCAGTTAATGGACTGATGGCAGTTTCCCTCACATATACCCAAAAAGTCTCATTTCTTGTCAATAAAAGTCTCTGCCACCTCCTCACAATCAATCAGTGTTCCTGCCAGCAGCTACTGGGAGCATTAAATCGGTGATGGTTTAACCTGCAACGCAAACAAACGTCTGCCCAGCAGATCTCTACCTTTACAGTGTGGTGCTGTAAGGTGGGAGTGAATTAGAAGCCTTTGATGTTTACAGTTTCTAGACCGTCAAACACTGAGGTTCTGGACTATGTTATTATCTTCTTTATGGAGAGTAGATGGTAGATTGCATTGCTTGGCTTTGCCCATCCATTTATACAGAAGACAGACAAGTGGTTCATCAATGTATATTTCTTTTAATGCTCTAAAAATCTAATTTTGTCATCTATTATATCAAGGTATATGTTTTTGTTTTTTTGTTTTTTTTTTTAAAACACTGCCACTCACTACAAGATTTTACGTCAGTAATACACAGATGTGAGTAAGGGATGTCATTTCGAGCAGTCGCTATCTGGGTGGCTCTGGTTGTTTGTCTGTCTTCTTCCCTGCGGTTCCCCTCCTGCGCCCCGTGATGCAGACTGCCTCCCTTCTGCCGTGATTTCACACACAGTCTGCTGCGACACAGTCACACGGTTCTTTGACTTCTTCCACCAGCCTCATTTCACGCGCCCCACATGTCCGTCTGGTCTCTCGCTCACAGGCCTCATGTGCTGTTTCTATCGTTTTATCCACCTTCTGTATTTTAGAGCACAAACAGTGCAGCTGATAGAGGAAGATAAATCCTTTTGAAGCTGCTTTGTGTAAAACATTATTGTGATCTAATGAAGTTAAATATGAACCAGTTATTTGTTTAAGGCCCTTTCGGTAGAAGCACACGGCCAATCTCCCTTTGTTCTTCAGAGCATTAATCACTGAGTAAATTTGGGCTTGGCTTTTTGCAAATTCAAGCAATCTTAGTGACATGATTCCTTCAAAATCAAAATAATTTGATGTGGAGTTGAAATAACAAAACGTCTACTTCAATTTTCATGCTAAGACAACTGTCTTCAAAGATTATAAGCAATCTAAACAATACTTTTTGGAGGAGTTATCACAGCTGCTGTCTGTCCATGTTTAAATTCATATAGTCCAAGATTACAGAGGATTACACAGACTAAAAAATATTTAACAAACAGCCTGTAAGCCAGTGTAGGTCTTCTGGGCTAACTCCTGCCTTTCCAGAAAATCACTAATTCATCTCTCTTTTAAAACAGAAACGATACTGTAATAACTGTACAGAAGGTATAAAATGAGAAAAACAGAAGGAAAGGCATATATAGAAAGACAAAAGGACACAAAGATAAAAGCATGCACAAGGACGACAGACAGACAGACACTGGGAGCGCATCAAAGCACTGTGTTCCCTTGGTGCCATATGCATTCTTTGTGTGTTAGCTCAGCGCTTGGCAGGGACCTCCGATTGAAGCAGCTGTGTCTCAATGCCACAGAATCTGCCTCAGCTGTGCTGCCTACCGCCCTCTCCATCCCTCCCTCCCTCCCTCCCTCCCTCTCTCTCTCCCTCTAAAACCAAAATGTTCCCTCTGTTATCGGCTCTCCGCTGCTGTAGCTAACACAAAGGACAGACCCATTGAAGAGATCTCACCTGCTGATCTAATCTGCTGCCTCCAGTGCCAATAGTCCGCTTCTTTTGATACGTGTGCTGGGCTTATTGACTTTGGAAAATGCCAAACTCAAACACACGGTTTTGAGTTTGACAACCACAGTCCAAACACCGAGGCCCAGGTACTTTAGTCTCCAAACTCTAATTACCAGTTTGGACATGCCTGACTGACTGCTTATTGGTCATAGTCTTATCAAAACGTTTATTCATAAATTTGTTTCCAGGACTGAATATTGAATACTGAAAACTGATATACGTGTGATTAGTGAAATCTTATATATGAGAAATAGTATATAAGCTTTCACAAGTTCATTTCCAAACCAAAAAATATATAAACATAATTAAACAATAATCTAATCTCAGACAGAGTCTGAACAAAATGTCACCCCTTAAAAGGAATAGGAACACAAATGACCCACAAAAAATGTTAGATTGTCTGTTTTTATACCATAACAACAACCACTAGCAAAGAGGTTCTGGACAAACTGTAAGATGTGATAAAAACCTTCTGTTTCTGAAGCATAAGCAGCACAACGTATAATGTCTGCACAGATGGTGAAGGACATACTGTTCATTTCATTACAGTTTACTGGTTTAACTTCTTTAACTTTTTTTTGGCCTCACAAAACTGAAAAGGAAAATATCCAAACACTGCTGTAAATGCTGTTGAAATGTCAGCTCATGGCACCCTAGCTAATAAACATGTACTGGGATCATATGCCACTCATATGATGTTTATTTAGCTCCCCCAGCAATAGCTGCACACTAGCCAGCCTGCTCACATCGTCAGCCATCTGCGTCACCATGAAGAAGCACGCTGACTGGTGTCCGTGGCCGTAAGCCGTCGTTATCTGTTGCTTAGCTTTTAATGACCAGATGAAATACTGATAGTGAGGTTAGGTGTCCCCAGCCATTAGCGCTTGACAGTTTGAAATCACACGGTGCTACGGTTGAGGAAACTGATCATACCTGATGCTTTAACAGTCTCCCAAACACCCAAAGATGTAGCAGATATTACCAAGAATGCAAGCGTGAGACAGTGTTTCCAGTTTCTACTGCAGGAGTAGTTCTGCACTGCTCAGGAGCATTGGATTCATGTTCCCGTGCACTAGGAACCCTTTCAGAGGTCAGCCAGTTACACTAGGGCATGCATGAAACCCTAAACCTTACAGTGCAGGGGTATTCCAGGAGCAAAACTGGGAAATTTCTCCCATCCATCCTGCCTCAAGTAGGCCAGCACTAGAATTCTGTAGCTAGAGTACTAAATCAAGGTTCAAATCTTCAGAACGTCCCGTCATCACTGGGCAGATCGATGCCAGTGTTCCTTACCTCTGCCTGTGATCGAGTCTGCCCCCCAGGTGTCCTGCGACTGCCGTGTAAACGTATTTGAGATCAGCGCCGGGGGTTAGATAGGTCCTAAGAGGAGACCACGGCAGACGAAGCACAACAAAGAGGCCGGTGGTATCCATAAAACCGCCAGGACTTCCTCCATCTCTCCTCTGGCAGGGGCGGAGGTGAGGCAGATTTATAAGCTCCTGTGAAGGCAAGCCACCTTGTGCAGCTGTGCGTTAGCCTCAAGCCAGTGCCACACTATTAAGATGATCCAGCTGTCAGGGTTTCACCGTCACGTAGCAGCAGCTACTTTAAGTGCGAGGTACAAAGGGGTGTTTTGTTTTGTTTTTTTACAGAGGTTGAGACTAACGCTGGGAGACACAGACGCTGGAGACCCTCTGCACATCTCGAGTCTATGTCCCAAATCCAAAATCAAAGAGAACATCGATCTGTTTCCTTCACCAAATTCGTCTATGAACCTTTAAGCATGGCAGGTGTCATCAGGTGTTACACAAGTCTTCACATATATACATACATTTTATATATATATATATATATATATATATATATATAATTTTGAAGATGAACATGACATGAGTTTGCTTTCTTTGGTTCATCATTTGTGTCCTGACAAGTTATGGACAATTCATAGATGAGCTCCGTAGTCCTGAATTAACCTTCCTATGACGTAATCTTATGTGCTAAATGACTTCAGTCAATTTATTAAAGTGCAATCAAATGACTGTTTGGAAAACACAGAGATGTTAAGGCATAAAATGCTACGTTATCCCATCTCAGCTCTTCCCCAGCAGTTTTCTTCACGTTTGGTGTTTGCAAGGCATTGAGGCGGCATTCAAACATTTCTGGCTAGATGAGTGAGACTGACCTGGCAGTCAGTTTCCCTCATCTGTGTAAAATATCCCGTATTCTTTCATGGTTTACGTTTTGGGACATTGGGACATTGTTTGTTCAGTTGGACCATGTTATGAAACGACTGGTCATCCATTACCCAAAACAGCAGAGACATTTATAAATCACATGACGGAACTTACAGTGAGGTTCGTAAGGTGGGGGCGGGTCTCCACACGGAATGCATTCCATGTCCTGGAATCCACTCAGCTTCGTTTTCCTATAAAACCTGCGAGATCCGAAAGACCACGAAGACTGTCTTAGAAACACGACTAGGCACAAGCTGCACAATATAGATACTGACTTTTGCATAACAGACATCTGCATTTTTCCGATGTGTTTTTCTGTGCATTTGTAGGTCGCATGCTTGCTCGTATAAAGTGCTCATGAGCATTTGCCCCAAGCAGCATATAACTAAGTTTGCCAAAGCACTTAATTGTGGGTAATCAAAAGTAATTAAGTGACTAACTGGTAGGACGGGGCTGGGTGCTTTGGGGCCACTAGGAGCACTTGCACAACTTGAAGGGCTTTGTGCAAAGCTGGTCTTGAAACATTTGACATGTTCCTGCATCTGCTGCATGCCTGGGCCTTGGCCTGCAGTCTGGATCAATTTCTATTTCTCTGACCTCCACCTTCACCCCTAGATGCCTTCTCTGCTCTAAAGGAGCGTCAACACCAGGGGGGGGGATCATCACCAGGCATGTGCACCCTCTCACAGTGTGAATTTGCCTGTATGCGCTACAGCAGGGGAGGGGCAGACTCACCCGGGCAGACAGTCTCCGCACACGGCATTCCTCGTGCTGGAGCAGTTGGCTTTCTGCAGGCGGTGGAGCATTGTGCAGTGAAGGCAAGGCTTGCACTTCTGCAAACCACCATCCGGTTTGAATCGGCCGGCCCTGCAGGGCACGCAGTGTGCCTCCTCGCCAAAGCCGAAGCCACATTCCTGCAGGGATTAACAGAAGATATCCGACCAGTGAGAGACGGGGGATGGAGGGGGGGCACTAAAGAAAAGTGCCAACGAGGGCTTGCAGGAGTTGGCAATGAAATAATGATCCCCGTGTGTGTGAGATCGCGCCCCAAGAACAAAGCCTGGCAATAGTCTCCCCGACTCCCAGGATCAACGGCCTTCCTCTCCATTAGACTGAGAGCGTCTCCCAGGAATGCCTGTCGTGGGGTTTTTGTGAGTTCATTGTAGGAGGCTTTCTTTTTTCTTCTCTGGCCTCCGTCCATATGAAGGAGAATGTGTTTGACATGAGGGATTTAGTCACTGAGGAGTGTGAGGCTGGTTGTTTACAGATCAGTGGTGACACTAGCATGTTTAAGACGTGTCAAATGACTTATTTTAATGGCATATAGTCTACACTTAAGCAATTCTATGTTTAAGATCCAGTTTTGTCAAATGGAAAAACTACAGCGATAGGATCAGTGGATCCATGCGGTCATATTCATCTAGATATAAAAGCCAAAAAACCTTTTTACAGTACTACAGCAGTAAATCTGGAGGCCAGTTTTTCCAAATCAGGACAAATCCCTGTCCTGCTCTCGGAAGGGTTTTCGGCTGAGCAGCCACTGCAATCTTAATCCCAGAGTGAGTTTTGTGCGTGCGACAGAAATACAAAACAGGCCATGACATGAGGTAGTTTTACAAAATAAACTTATCCACACAGCACGAGTGGTGAGGAGATACTCGCGAGGACATACCCACAGGTCTCGGCAAAAACAAGATAACCACTCAAAGTCAAAACAAAGCCTGCAGTTTTCCAGTTTCACATCCAGTCATGTGAGCACCTGAACGTTCCGTGTAGATGCTGGGTGAATTCCCACCAGTCATAACAATAGAGGATGACGCCCAAACCATTGTTCCCTAAAACTAATATGACTTTTTACTGCCACAGCGCATCAAGTAACTGCTGTGAATCATTTACCCACAATGCACGGACACACATACCCGAGGGACACAAATAATAGCCAGGAAAAAAAACAAAAACAACAACAAAGGCATATTTGCAACAATAAGACAATGACCATAAAGCAGAAGTAAACGAAGAATCCTGCCAAAAACAAATCTAATCATTGGGACTAATGTGACAACATGTGTTGAGTCTGCTTTCATAAACACTTTTGGACCCACTGCTTCTCCATTCGGCCATTAGAAGAACTACACATCACCACACTCACTCTAAACACACATCCTCAGATTCTCTTAAGTGGGGCCACTTGGAGCTGTGAGTCCAGGACCGGTTCAGAGTCCACCTCACTAAACAATGCTGCAGATGGCGTAATCCATTCCAAAACCCGACTGAGCGGCGTTTCCAGCGGGGAACGCAGCACAAGTCCCTCAGTGCAGTGGTGTATACTTTGAGAGCTTAGCAGTGATGGATGTGTCTTAAACAAACCCATGTCTGAAACTACACAGAGCCTCTGACTGTCCCTAGTGACAGGACAACTGGCATGTAGCAGTATGTTATTGTATCGCATTTATATTTATAATACATCATTTACATTTCACAGTTAAATTTAAATTAGACATGACTTTGTCTGGGAAAGGAAGCGTTTCTCATCTACACTGAAACATAATTACTTCCTACACAGAGCACAGGCCAGTAGTGTACGAGTGCGAGATTATATGTCCAGAGGACAGAACTACTAAAACACTTCCTTTTTGACACTAAACACAAACACTAATGAAAAGAGGCAAAGTAACTACTACAAGTCAGTTTATCCATGTTTTCACATTATTTTTACTTCATACAGTCAAGCTGTAAACTTCATTGGCTTTATCCCACAGTCTTTGAAATAATATCTCTAAGGATCACATTAGAAGTATTCCCGTTGTCAGAGAGGAGGGTTTTGGGGAGAAAAGAAGAGGACCACTGTGGCATGACATCAGTCCGTGATCATCTTCCCCAGCTGCTGCGTCACCAGTGAGAGGGCACCATGCACACACACACACACACACACACATACACACAAGCTTCTCACATATCATTAACTCAAAGGTCAGCTTCAAACAGTTGCCTTCTCTCTACAGTGGGATACTGTTTCCCCATCCTGTACACACACACACACACACACACAGGGCATGGATCCCAGCTCTGCACTGAATGTGCACCGGATCTCCAGGAATCAATGCTTTTATCATCCTCTGAGGCTGAGAAACACGATTGTGCCTGATCAACCCAATGCCAATCACACGCACACATGTGCTTGTGTGTGAGAGTGTGTGTGTGTGTGTGTGCTGCTCTGTGCCTGTCCCATATAAGGTCCTGTACCCAGCAGGGCAGCCAACAGAGGGAACAGAGCAGCTTGGCTTGCCTCTGCTAGTCAGTGCTGCGCCACCAGAGAGAAACCAGAGAGAAGGATCTTGACTCCTAGATGTGGCCCAGAACAGAGCTGTGAGGCACTCCGACTCAGGGCGCTGAGAAGACACTGGATTAACTCTACTGAAACTTGCACAGTCTGAACTCACCTACATTTAAGTAGGTCAATATATTAAACTAAACTGGAGAAAAAGGAACAATAGCATTAATCCTCTATAGAAGTCCTGGTCTTAAAATAACATCAATTAAGAGAAACAAAGTGACTGTAGTTACATCAAACTGGGTCCTCGTCACAAGATGACCAGACAATAGCTTTTCTCACATAAAGCACAACCATCATCTGAGAACAATCTTGCCTTGGAGTACAATACCAACCAGTACCCACAAAAACCATTTGCCTCCTATCTGTAGATCAGCTCTTACACACGATGCTAAGCAAAGCAGGGAGGAACTGGGGCAATAGAGGAGAACGCTGGCTGAAGCAGTAGCGTGTTCAGACACAAAGACGTCTTAAAGGACTCTTACTCCGACCCCAGCGAATTCTTGACCTCCTGCAATTATTCAAAACCCTAAACTCATTGTGTACACCTACCTGTGGAGCTCGAGGGTGCACTTTGATCCAGATGGGGTAGAATTTCAATCTGAATTTTAATAATCACACAATTAAAAGCTCATGGATGAAAGTCAAACCTCATTAAAACAGATCTGTTAGTAGTGGATTTATTCAAAAAAGGGTTGGGAACATGATACTCTGTGAAGATACCGAGCCAGAGCCTGTTATGAAACATGTTTATGGTTCTAATCAGAGCATCTAAGGAAGGCAGAGAATGAGTTCCTCCAAACGTCAGTGTGAGAGCAACTGTGGCTCAGATTTTCCTGACTGGATGATAATAAGCTGAGCACCAGGTAAGCATGAAAAATCATGAATGAGTTTAACAGCCTGAAGAAGAAAAAACAAGAGGCAACATGAATCAGCCTATTTTACACACACTCACATATATACACATACACACACACACACACACACACACACACACACACACACACACTCACACACACACACATATACGCATACACTCACACATATACGCATACACTCATACACACATATACGCATACACTCATACACACACACACACACACACACACACATACGCACACACACACACATACGCACACACACACACACACGCGCACACACACACACGCGCACACACACACACGCGCACGCGCACACACGCGCACACACGCGCACACACACACACGCGCACACACACACACGCACACACACACACGCACACACACACACACGCACACATACGCACATATACGCACACGCACACACACATATATACACACACACACACACACACACACTCACACATACACACTCACATATACACACTCACATATACACACTCACACACTCACATATACACACACACACACACATATATATATACGCATACACTCACACATATACGCATACACACACACATACGCACATACACACACACATACGCACACACACACGCACACACACACACATACGCACACACGCACACATACACACATACGCACACACGCACACATACACACATACGCACACACACACACACATACGCACACATATACACACACACACACACACACGCACACATACGCACACGCACATATACGCACACGCACATATACGCACACGCACACACACATATATACACACACACACACACACACACTCACACATACACACTCACATATACACACACACACATATATATACGCATACACTCACACACACATACGCACACACTCACTCACATATATACACACGCACACACTCACTCACATATATACACACACACACACTCACTCACATATATACACACACACACACTCACTCACATATATACACACACACACACACTCACTCACATATATACACACACACACACACACACACACTCACATATATACACACACACACACACACACACACTCACATATATACACACACACACACACACACACACACTCACATATATACACACACACACACACACACACTCACTCACATATATACACACACACACACACACACTCACTCACATATATACACACACACACACACACTCACTCACATATATACACACACACACACACACTCACATATATACACACACACACACACACTCACATATATACACACACACACTCACTCACATATATACACACACACACACTCACTCACATATATACACACACACACACTCACTCACATATATACACACACACACACTCACTCACATATATACACACACACACACTCACTCACATATATACACACACACACACTCACTCACATATACACACACACACACACTCACTCACATATATACACACACACACACACACACACACACTCACTCACTCACATATATACACACACACTCACATATATACACACACACACTCACACATACTCGCGCACGCACACTCGCGCACGCACGCACTCACACACGCACACTTATACACACTCACATACACATATACACACACATTCACACATATACACACACACTCACACTCACAAAAAGTTTCAGTTTTTGTCTTAATGGGCCAACAAAGACACATGGGTTTTTTAACCAAGGTTAAAGTGTTGCTTTTGAAGTGAATAATTCCTAACAAAATTAAAAGTTTTCTCTCTCATACGGACCTTTACTAAGTAATGAATTATAAGATATGCCACTGATGTGGTTAAGAAAATGAAGCTAGTTACTGCCTCAGGGCTTAGAGCCATAATCATCCAAAATTAGACTCACTTGTGCTGATGAACAATACGTTTGTGTGTACCAAGATAAAAGTCATGGAAGATCCTGTACAACTCCAACATCACAAGCTACTTACTGAACAAATTCTGGTCTTCTTAGCTGAAAGGAAATGTAGGTTATTCGGTTACTCAGCCTATAACGATTTCATAAGAGTCTTCTACGTTGTGACGGTAACAATGTGAAGGACAGCCTTTTCTCCAGCACAAAAGAGTAGAATACAGTGAACAGGTCGGGGTCCGGCAGACGGGCGTTTAAACATGGGGTCAGTGCAGTACAGACAAGAGCAACGTGTTCTCCTCTCCCTCCTCAAAGAGGAAGCAATAAATAACCGAGGAGGACAGGCTCTTCAAAACACTGGCATCGCGCGCTGTGTGGACACTCACACACTGCATAGCTGTAGGGTCTCCTTTGATAGGAAACGCTTTCATAAACCTCGAAGAGTTTCGTAAACCTTGAGACATTAACAGGGATTTCACTGAATTCTACTTTCCCAGTTTTATGATGTTCTAGGTCCAGGAGCACACGGGTTTGTGCTTGGTTCAAGCCTTTTTCCAAACCTGTGAAGGGTAATGTTTTGGAAGTTACAAGAACAGGAATTACAAGTGGCATCTGAGTGTTTTCCTGCAGTGATGAACTAGCACGTGCCTGAAGTCCTTCCCTTTAGCTTGGATTTCTGTACTACAATTGTAAATCATCAGGCTTATTGTGTGTGTGTGTTTTGAAGGTATTTCTTGTAAAAAAAAAATAAAATAAAAAAAATCCAAAACTTCAATAGTAACTTTTGCTTTGATTGTCCAATCAAAAAGAGACTGCAACCTCAGTCATGTAGATCCATAAATCCATTTCACACTTAATCAATAATTAAACATTAATAAGAAAATAAAAACATTTGACAACTAATGATGAGTGGGGTGACACTGTAGCGATGTCTCCACACCAGAACACGGAAGAGCCGCAAGAGAAGAAAATCCCAAACCTTTGAGAGTTCCTGACCGGCATCGCACTGCCTGCAGGCCACACAGTTCCCATCCTGGTGCCGGTATTCCTGCTCCTTACATGCTCTTCTCTCCTCCGCCACTATGGCAACCTGAGGAGGACAAAGTATGATCATCCCAAGGTAAGAGCTCCAACGTTGTATCACAGCTTCTCTAAAGAAAACAAAGCGTCTAAGGGATCTGAGATGTGTGTGAACATACCAGGCATAAGTGCAGGAACAGTATCTTCAGGTGAAGACACCGCATGCCAGGTGCCATCGGACGAGCCCTCCCCATTTTACTGGCCAAACTAAAGCACATAAAATAATCAGCAGACCTGGTCAAAAACACAACCTTTCTAATAAGCTAAATTTAATGTTTAAATATTCAATCTATATAAGACACATGCAAAAAACAAACAAATAAACACAAACCCAGCTACTTTCAGCAATGAAAATGCTCCACAGACAATGAAATGTGATTCTAATGTGATCATCATCAGACTACCTGAGACTGCACAAATTGGAAATTTATTTATTAATATGTAGAAATATTACCTTAATTTCCATTCCCTACCACTGTTTCTACCGCAAAACACAACACTAAGGCAACTACAAGCATCACACTGGGGTTGCCGAGGGTCATTAATAAATCAGTTGTAACCAGCGGTAACTGACCTCGTCTTTAAGCGTCCGAGCCGCTCCAGAAGAGCGCTTAGTGTCCTGTCTGTCCTGCACTGCCCCGCGAGCTGCCTGTGCAGTCTGAGCACTATCGCGAGCCGAGGACAAAGTGACTGCGGAGATCAAAGTCAGGATGGCTGCGATCGAGACGCTGTAATCTGATCTGGGATCAGCGTGTACATCAAAGATTCACTGGGTCGAGGACAAAAGCACTTCAGGCATGTGATTCAGCTCAGAAATGCAGAGTTTACAGGTTCTGAATCTATTACCTGCGAGGCAGAGGTGGCCAGGTGAGTTCAGTCCATGCCTGTAATTCATCTGGGCTGCAGAAGCGGAGGCTGAAGCAGAACTATCCCGCCGTCCTTCGCCGCCCTTTCTCGTCTGATCCTCGGTAAGTTTGATGCAGGAGCTCGTGCTTCGGCGCGCTCAGAAATTCCCTTTCATCTCCGCGTGCCCCAGCCTGGGTGACGTCACCCGGTGCGCGTGGATTGGTCGAGCTGGCCGTCCGCATGCTCCCATATTTCACATGAACAGAAAAGTAGTGCAAAAAAACGTGAGAAATTTGACTTACCCGTGCGATTCGACACTATATGCAGTGTTAAGTTTAAATAACTTTGTAATAGGTAAGACTAGACAAGAACAGTTGTGCATGCGAGCTGGATTAGTTCATTAAACAATGAAAGAGTGTGAGACAATATTACGGTGGGAAAGTGAAGTATGATGCTTTCAAGTAAAGGGACATTTGAGGACACTAAGTGTCAACTCCTACCGCCTGTCGCTGTCTGTTTCGGTGTTCTGTACAAGATTGGGACACTTGGTTATTTGATGAAGATGACATCTAATATTAAAATGATCTCTAAGAAATGTCTGGCCTTATCTGTGTCTTTTATTTCCACTTCAGAATCTAAGGCTGCTACCTGCACGCTTAGATTTTTTAGCGAGAATGAGTATGCTGCCCTCTACCGGTTATTTCAGGATGTTATTCTAGTATTCAGAGCTCATCAACTGTGCATACATTACTGTTATAATTTCCTTCTGCAGGCATGTCTAATTATTCTGAGTTACAAAAAGTGATTATTTTTATCAAACAAAGATGGTAAGATTCATAACATGAGAATCTCATCAGAAACTCTCTAAAATCCTGTTTGGAGAGACAATATTTCTAGTATAACTTTGATTTGATTTGATTATATTGGATTTAATATTTTACATAAACCATATCCACACTGACATACCATATGGTGCCTATAATAAAAAACAGAAACAGTTTGGGATAACACAAAAAGGTCCACAGACTTAGTTCCACTCTGATGTCTTATACAATACCAAATTCCCTTTTAGACAGCCGATGGAACATAGTAAATGTTGCATAAAAACAATTTCACAATACTTTTGCTCCTAAAAATTAAAAACATAATATCATACATAAAGTATCCATTTAATTATTACCCATACCTCCCTCATGAATCCATTTTTAGCAGTATTTTTAAAATCTCGCATGCTATCAATAATTTTAAAACACCTTGGCAGCTGATTCCACAGAGTTGCAGCTACATACAAGAAGGAGCCCCTACACACTCTACTTTTAAAACCAACTGGAACCAAATCTGTGGTTCTTCTTCTTGTAGAATAACTATGAACTTCTTTCACCTGAACAAAAGCATTTTTATAATACTGTGGAACAACCCCATGAAAAATCTTACCCACCTTACAGACTCTATCACTGCAACTCTGTCCTGGACTTCTAACCTCCCATCATTTTCTAATGAGGCAATTCCAAATGTGTTCTAATTGGGAGATTTAAAATAGCCATAACCAATTTTGAGAAATTTGAAATCTGTTTTAATGTACTTTGGAATACCGTCATACCACAAACAACAGGCTTAATCAAACTATGTTTATACCAAAGCCCCAGACAATGTAATCACTGTTCTCTGATCTAAAAACTTTGTTAGCTAAATCCCCAAGTGCATGCTCCTTACCTGACATATAATTATCTAACATACATCTTAACCACTGCCGTATCCTGACCCACCACACTAAAAACTAATTCATCGTTAACTTTTTCCTTGTTCCAGAACTGATTCAGTTTGCCCTAAAAGAAGTGACAATCTATTGTCCAACATCCACCTGCCAACACTTAAAAGTTCTTCACTTTATATGCGCTCTACAACGCTCTTCTCTTTACGAGAAAATAACATTGCGAAATAATCTGCATACAAAGAGAATACGATCTAATCCAGTGTCCTAAAGCATTTACTGGAATAATCTGCCTTTGTTTCATTTGGAGTTAATGAGCTCATAATTCCCTGACTCTTCATCTGGATATCTCTGTCTCCGTTTTTTGTGCATGCGGTCGCTTTAAGATCGCTTTGCCGTTGAGAAGCACCACATTTGCTGACGGGACGTGCGCTAAACCTTCCGAGACGCAGACCCGAGGAGCTCCAGGTGCCCTACACCGGAGAGGCTGAGACCCGAGGAGCTCCAGGTGCCCTACACCGGGGAGGCGCATGCGGTGGGCTCTCTTATACCGGAAACCCAACGACCAACCAACCAAAACCCGGGGGTGTTCACTGCTGATTATCGTCGGTGATATGCGCATCGGATGACGAAAAGAGCGTGAGACCCATTTCTGCAGAGCCCGGGGATGGAGCTGCGCACGCCAGGATGCAGCCCGTGGTGAGTGTTCTAACTATCGACTTACTGCGGCAAAGAATTTCCACGGGAAAAAGGCACACGGTTGACCCAACCGATCACTGTAATATCGGGAGTGTCCATACAGAGACTACTACCACCGGAGACTTGGAGCAGTTTGTCTAATAATACATAATGCTAGAGATACGCAAAGTTACTGATACTGCGCGAGTGTAAGTCCTTGACTGAGGTTGTATGATGTCATTGGTAGGATGTTCTCGTAACTGCGCAATCTAAGACTATCAAAGTCAGAGCTATCGATCGATAAAAGATAAAATGATGACATATTTCAATGAGATTATAGAGATTTAGGTTTATAGTCATACATTTATTTCTACTTTTAAACTGCATAAATTCGCGCTGAACAGATGTCACTAATGCACAGGCCTGCTGACTGTTCTGTCTTTATTAATGCGTACGGAACACGAACAGTACTGCACTCTTCATATGCTCAGATTGTAGTACAAATATCACCTTCAACTACAAGTACCATCATCCACAGCGGCGTCTCGCAGTCAAACGCCGCAGCAACAGCACCCGCAGCTGCCGGCACCGTAGATATACGGGGACATTAGGAGGCATTACTCATGGAGGAGGCTACGTTTCTGTTTAACTGACAGCCACTGTGTTCTCTCTCTTCCAGGACTACGGACAGCGTTTTAATGTCCAAGTAAGGTAGACCCGAGGACTGGACGCAGAAAAGCGTAAGACAATACAGGAATATCTGACAGCTATAACTTATACATCCAAGAGGAAAAGACGAAGAAACAGCGCTCGGTACAAGAGAATCATGGGCTGACGTGGAAGGTTTGGGCAAACGAACCGAATGGCGTGTGCTAAGTGAAGACCAACCCAGAGAGTTTTGCGCTCGGGAAGATAACGGTGCCGGCGGATGAGCGTGTGCGCAGACGCGTGAAGGGAAGCGGCAGATCCGTGATGGCAGCCAATCACGATTCTGGGTAAGTCAAAGCCTTCTGTCCCCACTACTTAATATGGACCATGAAATCATGCAGCCCAGCTCGAAATAGCCCGCAGAGCTAGCCGACAGTAGCCTATTAGCTAGCCAACCCTCCACCGTTTTTCGAGCTGCGTTAAGCAAACTGCTAGAGCGTCGGCAGTGAAGAAGTACCGGGACTGCCAATGGAAACGCTTTTTAATTTAACAACCGTAACCACTGGGACGTGACTGAGTAACGGGAGAAAATGGGTAACGAGAAGGTAACCACGACACCGACTGTGGACATTTCTAAACGCTAATCAAACTAACAAAGGACACAGTGAGACTACACCTAATACAGAAACCAAATCCAACTATTTAACAACGCATTTTAAACATTAAATGCAACTAAAGTCCACGGAGAGGCACATGGTGTTCTGGGAGCCCTCAACATGCTCCTGCTTTATTAAACCCCCCACCGTGAGCACCCCCAACTCTGGGTCTGCCTTGCCAGCGACCCAAATAGCCTGAATATAGTACTCAAAGCATGCAAGCGCGTGCTATTCACCCTGCGTTTTTCCCAGAACTGCAGTTCCAGCCTGGTAACTGCCCCAGTGCCAATGTTGCAAGATGCCCCCAAAAGTTTGCTGGTCTCCTAGCTCATGTGTCTCTCTCATGGGGAAAGTACGGGGCAGGTGAGTCTTTATGGAGCATGTCACCCTGATGCCGCACAGAAACCTGATACACCACTGCGCCCGGGTGCTGCTTCACAACGCTGCAGGGGCTCTCTAACGATGAATGGAGCTGGGAGCAGCGTTCCTCCCCATGCCTGCTGCCAGCACCCTGGTGGTCTTTGGCGAGCTGGTGCTAGCTCCTCGGCATACCCTGATCCAGGCATCCTGTTCCCATCGGCCCCCAAACAACCAAACACTTAGCTCCATTGGTGATGTGAGCTTGCTCGATACACTGCTACACACGCCGCCCAGACACTGGCTCCTCCCACACATACCGCCCAAACACTGGCTCCTCCCACACACACCTCCCAGACACTGGCTCCTCCCATACACGCCGCCCAAACACTGGGTCCTCCCACACATGCTGCCCAGACACTGGCTCCTCCTACATACACGCCCAGACACTGGCCCCTCCCACACACGCCGCCCAAACACTGGCTCCTCCCACACACAGCAATTGCACTCTGGCTTAGTAGGCGGTGACACTCTCCAACCTGTCCTGTACCAAATGGCAGCACCGTGCCCATGCTGAGCTTACCACATGCTCCAGGAAATGCCAGCACCAGCGTGCACGAAAGCAAGGTGAACAAATGCATGCTCTGCTCGCATCCCACTGGGCCACACCCCCTTTGCCATGAGCCAGTTTGCTTATGTCTTCAAACCTGTGCACACAACACTGGTGGATCAAAACCAAACCCGGTGATCTGCAGTTGACCAACATTCCATGGCCTCTAGCCCAGAACATCCACCTTCACCGCGTCCATTTCCACTCTAGCGTCTCTCGTTTTGGGACATTTAACAGCACATTTTAAACAAGAAATTTAACTAATATCCATACTAAGTTTAAACACTCAGTAAATCATTAAAATGGTCACTTGCATTTATATATTCCAACACTTTAGCTATCTGTTATGCTTGCACGGGAAACCCCACCCTTTCCCTATGAAACCCTACCTTTTCCCTAGAAAGCCCCACCCTTTCCCTAGGGAACTCCACCCTTTCTTAGTGCTAGTCATTGTGAAGACCTGCTGGGGTTGCTTGACAAGGCTTGGGTCATTTGCTTGGCTGATGAGTGATCCTCTGCGGGGACTCAGTCTTGTGTAAATACTTGTTGAGGCCATTTTGGATGGCTCACCCTTTCTCTTGGCAATGCTAATGAAATGCTAATGAGATGTGTCTGCAGCTTAAGTAGGTTTCACTTATAGACTGCAAGATAATTTGGTTTGTGTAGTGGAGCTATTGGCATTGATTTCTAATGTTGTTTAGAAGAACCTTTGCTTATTTGCTCTTAAATCGCTCAAGGCATTGAAAATATCAGTGATATCGGTGTCCTTTTGACCTTAGAAGATGGTTTTTACAAAAGTCATTTACTTTTGACTATGAACACAATTCTGTAACGGACATAATGTGTCAGAAACCTAAAAGAATGTGTCTAAAATCTCATTTAGAAATTGTAATGATTATCTAAAAGAATCTTCTCAATTACAATCACACCATGCAAAATCACTGCCCTGCTATGGTGTATGTGCTCCTACAATTTACAAGAGGGCAACCTTTTTGACTCGCCCATTCAGAATAAGTGGTAAGAACTCATATAGCAGACAAGTACAAGTTGTTTTCCATAAAACCTTGGGTTCCTGTTCACAGCCAAGGTCACATGACCACCGTTCCCCTTCAGAACTCAGGACACACACCTGCACCAACATATAACGCTTTTGTTGTGCTTATAGGTTGCTGTTGGTCACAGTCAGTCACGACTATCTGGGCCAGAGAATCTTCCGGGTCCCATGGGGTGCCGCAGTCCAGGACATCAAGCAGCTCATCTACCAAGAAACCAACTTGCCCGTGTGTGAGCAGCTGCTGCTTCACCATGGCAACGTGGTGGGTGTGAGGGTGTGGTACTCTGAAACCACCTACCGGTGAAATCTGGAAAGAGCCTCGTAAAGTAGTCAGAGGAATATTTACTTTAGATATTGACAATAATTTATATATAGAGATAGAGCATTGGTTTCCATTTGGTTTCTATTAACCTGAACTTGTCTAAAATACAGTATTTCTGTTCGTTGACATTTGTGCATCACATAGCAAATGTTCTATTGTGATGTATTTGTATAAGAAAAATAACTATTCCCAAAATCACCTCAAACTGTCCTTTTCATGTTACCTTAATCATCACCCAAATACCCGAGTGTATAATTCACTGGAGTAAAGTGACTTAGAGATTTTGAAGCTGTCGGGCTTGTTAGACTGTGGTCCATTGTTGTGGTGTCTGCACCCAGTCCAGGGTACAGACTCATGACATGCTGACGTCTCAGTTCTCAGTACAACACTCACACAGGCCAGCGTGTGTCAATGCAGAAACCACATGTCTGGTGGCCACTCTGTGGAGATGCGTCTCAGACACACAGCTGTAAATATCCCCTTTTATATTGGCAGAGGCACTTCTCCACTGTGCTTGTGTGTGGGTCGCACAGGTGGGCCTTCGTGGCAGTCCGTAACTGAGGCTCTGGTGGGCTAAGGTTAAGGGTTCCTTAACAAGGATTATGATATGTTCTTAGAGATAAACCCACTGACTCTGGTAGGTTTCGTTTCTACACTGAAGACAAAACCAGTGTGAGTCAGTGAAGTTTTAGCTTGTCGTTCAGACCTCAGACCATGATGGAAATGAAATTTGCAGGTCCCATCAGTTCTAGTCCTTTTAATTGTTTCTCCAGATCTTATTATTATTTTCGTAATGATATAATTATAAGAACATTAAAGGTTTGGTGTTTTTTTTAACTAAAAGTGTATTTTTACTTGTAATAGCGTGTTTCAAACTCTTTTTTTCTGATTTCAATTCGAGTCCCATTGCGACAGTGAACTGGCTGTTTTCCAGAGCGCTAGCTGCATGCAGTCCATTACTCTACCCAGACACTTCTGATGTGCTCTGTTGCATTGCACTGTTGTTGACAGTAAAGCTCCGACATTTTAGTGCTATGTGCTGGAAGTAACTTTAACAGTTAAGTAACAGTTTTGTGTAAATTTACTTTGTACAAACTGATACCTTGGCAAGTGGAAGCTTTACAAGGTTTCTCATATATATATATATATATATATATATGTGTGTGTGTGTGTGTGTGTGTGTGTGTGTGTGTGTGTGTGTGTGTGTGTGTGTGTGTGTGTGTGTGTGCTAATGCCCAGGAGTCTTAACAAAGGGACTGAACATACCCCAGTCACTGAAATGTCCAGACTGTCTGATAACATATTATTACACGCATATAATTCAGAATTACCATATTTTTTTCTATAGGGTATAAGTTTAACCGTTTATTGATCAGATTTATTTATGCAATGACTTTAGGACTTTTCAGAGAAATGATCATTGTCAGTAGATGTAAAGAATGTCTAAATTATCAGAGGAGAGACCCATAAATACCATGACATTGACATGAAGAGCCTGAGGTGAAGGCCTGAAGCAGAGTCGTGGCTGCTTGTCGAGACTGCCCCTGCATTCCTGGCCACAAACGAGAGAAGCCTCCGTGATCGGATAGGGCAGATGGCTGAGGACACTTCTCGGCTACTCATGTGAAGCTCAGAAAGTAGTCACAGCCAAGGGAGAGCTTGTCACTGCAAGCTAGAGTATCCCCTGGACCCGGACCCCCACAATTACAGTAAAGAACATACAGGAGAAGTCGGTTTATTTAGTCCTTAGTTAGGGATTCTACTTCTCTTGAACCCTGGGGGTTTTACTGGACAATGCACAGCTCCCTCGGATGCTGGCTTTGCTCCAGCGTCTGTAATAAACTTGGGAATTTTGCTCTTGGTGATTCTCGAAGGAGATGCTTTGACTAGTTGGGCTTCCCAGCATGCCGTTCGAATACGTTTCTGTCAACTTTGAAAGAGTCAGATGGGTCAAAAAAAAGATGAACCGTGTAAAGGTGCACTTGCACTTCAGGAGAAAATATTTGAGACATAATTTTCTTTTTATTTCAAAGTCATTTTGTTCTTGTTTTGTACCTGAAGAAAGTCTTTGATGTTCAGTGGTTGATGTTTGTTCTGTTCAAAGATGCTTGCAGATGTAAGGTGCATTCTGTGTTGCCACACTGTGTATCTTTTTCCTTTTTTTGACCAGATATTCCTGACTTTGGTTTTTCCAAGACACACTTTGGTAAATGTATTGTGCTGATTCCTCTCCCTGCCTTACGGCACCACGTTCCAGACTAAAGCTGTACAGTGATAATGGGACTCGCTGAGCTACATATCATCACTTTTTCTTTGAGAGTGCAGTGTGCAGACATGCCCATGGATTAAGCAGATGGTCTGTTCCTCTCGTCTCATAGCTGAATGTGCCACTAGGTATGTGAGTGGTCATCACTGAGACCGGAGCATCTGGTCATTCTGCTCTGATTCGCTGCCTGGTCTCATGTGCCCCTAGCTGCGTGCCCCTAGCTCATGTGCCCCTAGCTGCGTGCAGCTGACTGTACTGTGCTGAGCAGGGTTGGTAATTTAGTAGATTTAGTAGATTTCACCATGGCCGGTCAAAGACAGCAATTTCTGGGCTTACCCACCGCCGACACCACATGTCGGTCTTTCCGGAAATTAGACAGCAGTCATATATCTCAATGACTCAGGGGTAATAATCTTTGTCACTGGAAATGTTCTCTTGCCCCTTTTAATTGGAAGAGCAATTTAAATCAGTGGTTTGTATAAGGTTATACTGATGGATGGAGAATGAAGCTCTTAAAAAGAAAGTTTTTAGATGTCTTGATGCATCTCTTGAGTGCACTTCTGCTGAATTTTTGACCTTCTCACAGCTCCTTCACCACCTGCTGAGGATGCGTCTGCACATGCTCAGGTGATCAAAAGTATCTGGGGTGGCTCTCTAGCTCCCATCACTCAAGCTGCGCTTGGTGAAGTGAGATTGACTGTAGCCTTGCAAAACCCAACTGGCAGACGATCCTTATTCATTTATACGCTAAACTGTACATGCGGCACAGTTTTAAAGATTTTTTAAAAATAATTTAAAAAAGAAATCAATATAGATTTGTTGCCTGTAATGGCAGGGATTGGGATCCAATTGCTATGATGGCATGATGATATATAATAAAAGGTAATCTGCACTTTTCCATTCATGCAGATTAGTAACCGAGTTGAGATTTGGACCTTGGTACCACAAGGGAGTCCTGAAATATTCATGACACTGCATGGACGTGGATTGAGAGGGGGAGGTGAGATTAGTAATCCATATTCAGACAATAAATATACCAGCGGACAGCTTGGCATCTCCCAACTATAGTGATATAGAAGGATCATCTGGTGTCGTGTATAAGTGTTTAATCATTTAAAACAATTTATAACGATTTTAATGAACAACTAATATTTTAAAGGAGTGTTAACTAACAAGTTTGGAATGAGTTAAGGTTGTCACTGCTTGTAACACTGTCTTCCAGGGAGATTTGGGCAGACTACCCCCCCACTGGTAGAGTTTCTGAAGGATATTTTACGACGATATCCAGAGGGCGGACAAATATTGAAGGTAGGTCTCATCATGTATAAAACAACTTCAAAGCCATTATTTATATATAGCATTACACACACACACGTAACTGTTCTGCTGGACTCATTTTTGCGTCCAGATGGAGTTGTGCTTAGGGGTCACAGCCCTGGGTGATGTTACCATGAACAGGTCTACCTCGGTGATCACCAGCCACTGTTTTGTAGTGTCTCTTTCAGATTCTCTGTATTTCTCCAGCTTCTCATTTTGATCGTGTCCATGCTTGGGCCTGTTGGATCTATTGCTAATCTGTAATCATGATATTCAGCTTCTGCTGGTTCAAAACGATCAATGTGGATCTGAACATTTCTCTGAACCTTATCTTACCATGTTTCCTGTTACTCGCTGTGGCTCCTGCCATTTGTAGATGCAGATGTTCTGCAGATGTTTCCGTGTAAAATCTTGCCTGTGTCTCTTAGTTCCTGCCTGCATGTTTGTGCCTTGTTATGGGATTGATTTTTTTGGATGTCAGCCCTCTCTGTTTCTGGGGGTGGTACATTCCATGGAGGGGTTTATCTTACCATGTCACCATGTCCTTTGGTTCTACCTCCACCATGGCCACTGTGTCTCTCTTAACAGCTTATACTCAGGGGCCATTGTTCAGATATACTCGTACATATGGCAAGACCCATCCAGGATTCAGTCCGTCTGCCTTTCTGCTGGTATGCAGTTTCTAAATGTTCGATCTTGTGATTGCTGGATATTTGAGTGCCCAGTGTGTGTGTGTGTGTGTGTGTGTGTGTGTGTGTGTGTGTGTGTGTGTATATATATATATATATATATATATATATATATATATATATATATACTTCACCTGCAGTAACAAGATATAAGACCCAAAAGGGTGCTAATTTGCATGTTTCTAAGGAAAGACAGGGTTTAAAAATGATTTCTCAATAGATTGTCAACATAACATCTTCAGGTTTTTGTATTAATTATGAATGAGCATTTTAGTACATTTCAGTGTCAAAAAAATAACTTAGTTTGGTAGCTAATGTTCTGATCATTCTAGTTTCATGTATCTGTAATCTTGTGCTTGAAAAGAAAGTGACACAGTGTTCAGCAGTATCAGCCTTAAACATCCATGCTGCATAGTCATGTACAAAAGTGTTTGCATGATGCACTTCCAGGAAACAATTATTTACAATGATCCTTCACTACCCACAACATTCAAATAGTCCTAGGCAAACTATAATAAATATAACATACCGTGATCTGTTCTGTATTAGAGCTTGTGTTCATGTAACATAAAAGCACAGCTGTTGGTTTTCTGTTGCTGTATTACCAGTGTAGTGGAGTTTCTGTAAACATTTTCTCCTCATGTATTATACCCTGTAGAAACATTTCCAGGACTTGTGCATGTCTGTGAGAGGCAATTGTGTAAAAACAAATGTGTATAAACGTATAAAAACATGTGTAAAAACATGACTGAACCTTTTGGTGCTGAAGAGTTCTAGTAAATACTTCACACATTATTTTTCTCTCTCCTTCTCAAACATAAGCTAGGAAACAGGACACTTGTATGTCTGATCTGAACAGGCTAATAATCCGAGTTTTCTTCTCGTAGGAGCTGATTCAGAATGCAGAGGATGCAGGTGCCACAGAGGTCAAGTTCCTGTACGATGAGACCGAATACGGAGTGGATTTGCTCTGGTCACATGATATGGCCCAGTACCAAGGTAAAGGAGGAAGATTCATTTCATGTCATACATTGAATAGTATGTCTGGTAAATGTGTGATTTAAAAGATTAAGGGTTACTGTAACAATTCCCATAGGATCAGGCGAGAGGCAGAATGCACGTGCAGGGGGCGGTTTATTAACAAGGGAAATACAAACATGAAAGGCAAAATAACCAAAAGCACAGGGTTAACGCTGAGGGTAAAAATGACATCCAGAGTAAACGGAAACACGATAGCAACGACAGTACTAGGAGCGTAACAGCCATGACAAGGAACATGAGTTACCAAAATAACCAACCCCCTAGAAGACAAAACACAGAGCTTAAATAACCAAGACAATCAGGCACAGAACAGACTCAGGTGAACATGATAACAGGGAGACCCAAAACACGGACTGGAATAAAGGAACAGACGAGGGGCGGAGAAAACAAAACTAAGGGGCGGAACCAGGGAGTGCAGGAAAAAAGACGACCGGGAAACCATGACAACAGGGACGCCAGGAGGGTGGCCATTTGTGACAGAACCCCCCCCCCAATGCGCGCACCAGGGCACGCAAGACGGAACACCGAAACAGACAGACCCAGGGGTAGGACCCCGGGCATACATGGGATCCATTCCCATACCCTGGAGGGGTATAGGAGTCAGGGCAGACCTAGGGACGGGAGTAGGATGGGGAAAAGGCGGATCAGTGACGCGGCTGGAACAGGAGGTGGGTGTACAGTCAGGAGAGGGGAGGGGAGGAGAGGGGAGGGGAGGAGAGTGGAGGGGAGATGGGAGGAGAGGGGTGGAGAGGAGAGGGGAGGGGAGGAGAGGGGAAGAGAGGGGAGGGGAGAGGAGAGGGGAGGAGAGGAGAGGGGAGGGAAGGAGAGGGGAGGGGAGGAGAGGGGAGGAGAGGTGAGGGGACATGCTGGTAGCGGGCACATATGTGTGAACAGGGACAGAAGCAAAGACCGAGGTGAGTATATCAAGCACGACCAACACAGGAACAGGAACAAAGTACACAACCAGCATGGACACAGACACTCTGGGATGGGCAAGGAAACACTAAAGCCACATGGCAGGGTAACGGGTCTCACTAGGATGACATACACAGACATGGATCTACAGACAGGAACACAGACAAAACCGGAACAGAGGATACAGAGGCAGACAAGGGAGCAGTACTGGGGTCTGGAGCAGCAGCCTCAGCAGCCTCAGATACCCGGCATAAACGAAGAGTTCGTGCGGGTCCGGGAGGCCGATGAGAGGCCCCAAGAGTCACTGGCTCGCTGCGAGGCGTGGCTCAGGGAGTCCCAAACGTCCTTGGAGGCACACCTGTAGCAGCTGCCCGGGGCCACAGGCGAGTCTCGAGGAGTGACCACGGGCGCGTGGCGCAGGGGACATGTGGAGTGGCCTCTTCCACCCCAGGAACAAGCGGGTCCAGTGACGCGGCAGGCCCAGGGGCGCAGCTGCGGTGTTCAACGGTGAGTCCAGGAGGTCCGGAGGCACGGCTGCGCCAGTCGGCGGCGGCGGGTCCAGGTCGTCTGGAGGCGTGGCTGTGCAGGGCAGGGGGCGCACCTACAGGTACAGACTCAACACAAGAAACAGGAACAGGTTGAGAGACCTCTTGGGCAATGACAACAGGCCAGGTGGCCACCACTAGGCCGGGAACAGGAACAGGACTGGCGGCATCCACTCCGCCAGGGACTGGGTTTTGAAGGGCGGCGTCTCTCATGCCGGGGACTGGAACAGGAACAGGAACTGGACTGGCGGCGGCGTCTCTCGCGCCGGAGGCAAGGGCTGGATCCGGTCGGGCAGCTTCACTCATGCCGGGGGCTGGATCCGGCTAGGTGGCAACCATCACGCCGGAGATAGCGGCTGGTAGGGCTGTTTCCTACACGCAGGAGGCAGGGACTGGCCGTGCTGTTAACATCTGGAAGAAACCTTCCACAGTTCTAGCCTTCTGAGCTCTGTGCTGGAATATTAACTCTGCCTACTCTAGTGCTTTACCCCGAAGAAAGGTCTATGAACAGCACCTTCACTAGTTCAGGGGGTTTAGGGCAGGTCAGGTACTGGAGGTAGACGCGGCACTGCATAATGAATCTCCTCCGTCATACTCACTCAGATTTGCCATAAGTGAGGGCAATACCAGGGGCTTCCCATCCTTGAGCGTGGAGAGCAGAGTCTTGAAACCATGTCAACCATTTCACTACGAGTTATATTGTGTATGACTATGTATGTGACAAATAAACCAAACTTGAAACAGGGACAACAGGAGGGTAGCCATTCGTGACAGAGACTATCTTTTGTTGCATTAAAATGCTGTGTGAAATGTGTTTCCGTGGTACAAATCAGCCAAACTGTGTGCGTTCATCAGGTGCAGCCTTGTATGTGTACAACGATGCAGTTTTCACGGCAGAGGACTGGAATGGAATTCAAGAGATAGCAAGAAGCAGGAAAAGGGAGGACCCTTTAAAAGTGGGGCGGTTTGGTATTGGATTCAACTCTGTTTACCACATAACAGGTAACTATTAAATTCATTGTTTTGTTATTTCTTAGTCTAGGAGTTTATGAAGTTAGGCTAAGAATATTGAGTGTATTCAGAAGCTCATATATCTTCCATTTAGCAAAGGTTCATTTCTATGTAACATAGACATCACAAATCTAAAATACCCAGATTTCCTCATCTTGTTTTTCATTGCACTTGTGTATTTGTGTTTTCTCTTTCTAGATGTCCCAAGCATATTCAGTGGGGATCAAATTGCAATGCTGGACCCTCATCAGTTGCTGTTTGGAGTCCATGAGTCTGGACAGTGCTGGAACCTGAAGTCCGACATAAAGGAGGTCACGAAGTTGAGTGATCAGTTCGCCCCGTTCGTCGGCCTGTTTGGCAGCTCGGAGAAGACTATCGCAGATGGCAACTTTCCAGGAACGCTGTTTCGCTTCCCCCTCCGCACGAAGCCATCTCAGCTGAGCAGCAATATCTACAACAAAGAGAAAGTTCTGGAGCTGTTTGAGTCTTTCAAAGCAGATGCAGACACTGTGCTGCTCTTCCTGAAGAGTGTGCAGAAGGTCTCGCTCCACACGCGTGAGTCAGATGGTACCGAACGACTGCTCTTCCAGGTCACGGCAGGGGAGAACTCCGAACGCAAGCTTGAGCGGCCAACTTCGCTGAAGACTTTGGACCTGGCCATAAACAACTACAGCAACAGTGTGCCAAACGACTCGGTGACCTGTGCCACATACCAGCTCGCCATCGACGTGTATGACAAACCTGCCAAGGAGAAACAGAAGACCATGTGGCTCGTGTGCAATGCCGTGGGCGGAAGAGGCATGTGCAGGGAACTGGACTCCCTGGCAGATGATCTGAAGTTCATACCAACAATTGGCATAGCTTTGCCTCTGACACATTGTGATGAGGCCAAGGGTGCCACTTCCAGCTTCTCAGGGCGGGCGTTCTGCTTCCTTCCACTGCCCCTGGGAGAGGAGAGTCTCACAGGGTTGCCGGTGCATGTCAGTGGTTTCTTTGGCCTGACTGACAACCGTAGGAGCATCAAGTGGAGGGAGGTGGACCAGTGGAGAGACCCGGCCGCCCTTTGGAATGAACTCCTCATCACCACGGTCATGCCAAGGGCTTACTACACACTCATCATGGAAACCATTAAGAGAATTCAGGCCAATAAGAACCAAGATTTTCCACTTTCTCCCAGAGCTTTGTATGGAGCCTGGCCTGACACTAACAGGATACGTCCCCACTGGAGACCCATCATTGAACCCCTCTACCATGACTTGCTCCAGCAGCCTGTCATCTTCTCGCTTAGCAGCACCTGGGTGAACGTGGAGGATGCAGTGTTTTCAGAACTTGACTCCACGAAGGACTGCGCAGAGACCGTGATCGAATACCTCCAGAGCTCAGGGATCACCCTGGCACAGGTGCCAGTCAACGCTGCTGGGGCCCTTGACACGTTCGCCACCAAACCCGAAAGTCTGAGGAAAGTCACGCCTTCTTTTGTACGACAAACACTAAGGAAAGCCAGACACACGGGGGCCTTGCGAGAGAAACTGCTTCTGCTGGAGTTTATTCTCAGCGATGGCTGCTACAGTGACCTGATTGGACTGGAGATGCTGCCCTTGCAAAATGAGTCTTTTGTTGCATTTTCCTCCTCGGTTAGTGACAAGGATGCTGTTTATGTTGCTTCTGAAGAGTATCCAAGGTATGGAGATTTGTTTTATTTTGAAATACATTTTCACATAGTCGTAGTATCATTTGATGAAACTGAAACATTTCATGTTGACCACATGCATGTGTTAATACAACAAATCAGCAAATTAGCCATGTTGTTATATATAGCTTATCTGACTGCAGTATAGAGGAATGAATATATATGTGTGTGTGTGTGTGTGTGTGTGTGTGTGTATGTATATATATATATATATATATTTCTTTAACAGGTCCCTTTACCCAGGTCTGGAAGGACGATTCGTGCTGGAAAGCATTGCACCACATGTCATGAACAGCCTGAAAGAGGCTGGGAGAAGCAGAGGTAAATATAACTAACCAGCATGGCAGTGAACTCACATGCACCCTCACCTTTCACCTCTGCTCTCTCCACTCGTCCAATCACACGGACACTAATAGCTGCTTACACATTTCTAATCTATTGTATGGTGTTGACATTACAGGTAATGTAATGTAATGTCAATGCCACACAATAGATTAGCAACCTGATTGTAAGAGTGGCCTGTCGGTGAAATATGTTGCGTCTGTAAGTCCTGCTCTTAAGCCTCGATTGAGAGTGATCTTTCAATCCAAACTACAGTTCCTCACACCTCTGCTCTCTCCTGTGCTGTTCACGAAGGCGCTATTTTAAACCTGCCAGAACTGTTTAAAGTGGTCATGCAACACTTCTGTCCATGCGGTACTGTTGAGATAGGCATGACCAAAACATCTTGACAGGGTCCAGTGTTCTTCTCCGAGCAGTTTGCCACAAAATGACATTACATGACCCAACTTGCTGTCACAGTGTTGCTATGGTGTACCAAATGTCATACAATTTACAGAATCTGTTTTATTTTTAAGCCATATTTAGTATATTGTTTAGAAGTTCAATAATGAATTGTGTTTTTCACTTTCATCCCGGTTTTGCATTTGAATCTCAGTTCAGCAGTATCTCTGGGGTTGCTCAGGTAAGTACACTGTGTGGAGTTCTGCCTGCACAGTTGGAGAAGGAATGTTCCTGTTTAATGAATCAGTTTCATTCACTTACATTTAAAGTGCTAGATACTATAACTGAATTTGTAAGGCAGTCATGATCTAAATCCACAATGTTGAATTTTCTTATGTTCAGTTGTTTCTGGGTGGACTTAAATGAACACTGGGTGTTATTTCAACACTGTAGGTATTCATTCAACACTGTGTTAATTCAACACTGTAGGGGTTCATTCAACACTATTAATTCAACACTAGGTGTTAATTCAACACTGTAGGTGTTATTTCAATTTTGTGGATTTTGTTATGCATCTAGCCAGTAACTACAGCGTGTGACATACTGTAATGCAACTAATACCTGTGACCTGATAGCAGCTCTGTAGGTGTTCTGTAGGTGTTATACTTACTGTAAAATACTTCTGAGATGTTCATTACACAAATATAACCTTCATTAATGAAACAAAAGTGACCGAGAAAAGGAAAGAAACAGATTAGTACAGCACAAGGTTAACTTGTGTTGGGATCACCGTGTGTGTCGACGGTATGACCTGCATGTTAGCAACGTTGTCTGTGGGACTTGCTCACATTGTGGATGTTATCCACAGTGTTCATACACCATACCTTAACTTTTTACTGTCATTATAATTTTTCAAAATATGGTGTGTGTGATATGTATGGTGTGTTATATATTATTTAAATGCGTATTCTATTAACCCTTGTTAAAGTAGAAGCATTATATTTGTACGTTTTGCATTGTATTTCTGTAAACTGTTATTGATGTATCTTTTCTCTCCTATTCAACATAGAAAAAACTGTTATAACTGATTCTCACTGTTATGTCTTGTGTTCTACGTGTGTTGTATGTGGCTTTTGTGCCTGTTCCAGGTTCAGTACCCGGTGCCTGGTTTTGTGCCTGAACCAGGTTCAGTACCCAGTGCCTGGTTTTGTGCCTGAACCAGGTTCAGTACCCAGGGCCTGGTTTTGTGCCTGAACCAGGTTCAGTACCCAGTGCCTGGTTTTGTGCCTGAACCAGGTTCAGTACCCAGTGCCTGGTTTTGTGCCTGTTCTAGGTCCAGTGTCCAGTGTCGGGTTTTGTGCCTGTTCCAGGTCCAGTGTCCGATTCCAGTGCGTGGTTTCCCCGTCCATCCCGGGAACCTGCTCCTGTCTGGTTCTTTGGGACAGCCAACCAGCCCCATCCCAAACAAAGTGGAGAGGCTACTTTTCTGTGCTTCCTTGTGAGTTCTGTATTGTTTGTGGTTCATTTATGAGATCTTTTGACTGTTTACACTGTGTTTAACTCGGTATCTGGATCATACCCTGAGCCTTTTTCCTATCAGCATGGTTGCTTCTGTAAATTTGTATATAATGTATTATTGTGTGTATATATGGAGTGGCTGCCATTTTTGTCTGTGTTTATGTTAGGGAGTTAGTGTAGTTTTGTGATTTTGGCCTTGGCCACTCCTTAAGGTAACACCAGCCTTGTAATAGTACTTGTGTATAATACACTCGCACTGCCAGAATTCAGTTGTTTCCTCCAGTTCCTTCCCTTTGTCTTTTATTATATACATTTCCTTCCTGTTACCCAAACAAATCTGTTACGAATTTGTCTAACGATGTGTTTGAGTAGCGAGTAGCCACCAGTATATACACACACAAAGACATGCAATGTATGAATTTAAATCAGTGACCAAGTTGAAAGGGACAAAGCAAAATCAGGGTATAATCCAGATACAAACTAAAACAGTGTAAACAGTCAAGAGCCATCACAAATCAATCACAAACCATACAGCACACACCAGGAAGCATAGCAAAGCAGTCTCTCCATTATGTTTGAGGCGGGCTTGCTGGCAAACCCGATGAACCAGAGAGAAGCAGGATCCCAGGGTGGCGCGGAAAACCAGGCACTGGATTCAGACAGTAGACCTGGGACAGGCACAAAACCAGGCAATGGAAATGGATACTGAACCTGGAACAGGCCCAAAACCAGGCACTGGACCTGGACACTAGCCTTAACACGGGCACAAAACCAGGCAATGCAACTGGATACTGGACCTGGAATGGGCACAGCACTCACATACAACCCACACTTGGAATACACTCATTCATTTGTGTTTACAACCAAGACTTTCTTTGCAATCGTTCTTCTTTGTGTGTCAGTGAACATACTTTGATTTGTTATTGCAGTATAATCAGATTATGAATATGCTAAAACTGAGAAAGATTCATAACATACAAATTCAGTTCCATATCAATGCCACCCTAAATCAATAATTTTACATGTTTCCTTTACTTTTAAAAAACCTTACAAAGTGTCTGCACCACAGTTGAAAAACCTACTTCTTTCTAATACAGGAATAGTACAATCAATTTGCTTGAAGTACATTGTGAAAACCCTTGTAATGAGTAAAAGTCAGTACTCCATTAAAATTAATAAAGCACATCTAAATGTGTAAGATATGCCATTTAAGAGTTTTAAACACTATGCATTTGTAATGGCTAAATATCAGTTTCTTTTTTCTCCTCAGGAAGGCCCTGCACTCAGGTTCAGGTTTTAACTCCAGAGAGATCTGCACGCCTCATAAAGGAAATCCTTATGACAGCCTGGCCTTCCAGAGACTTTGTCGTGCAGTGGAACCCCGGTAACCAAGAGAAAAAACATCCATCAACATCTTGGCTCCGAATGGTCTGGAAGCATCTCTACATTAATTTTGCTGATGACCTTAGTACCTTTGAAGACATGCCTTTGATTCCGAACGTGCCACTGAATGACAGTATCGCCTCTTTGGAGCTCCTGCGTCTTAAGGCTCCATCTCCAATCATTGTAGTGCATGAAGAAGAGGGTCCTTTATGTGAAGTCCTGCTGGAAGTCATAAAGAAGCTCGGAGGAGTTGTCTTAAGTAAACTGGACCCCTGCTTGCAACACCCACTACTGAAAAACTACTTCCACCAGTTGTCTCCAAGCACTTTACTGCAAATTATGGACAGGGCCTCATCCCAAAGACTTTCTAGCCAAGTGTCATCCCTCACTGGGAAACAAAAAAATACTCTGAGAGGTTTCTTGGCTGGTCTCACAGATGTCACTGAGAAAGAGAAACGCATAATTCAAGACCTCCCCATCTTTGTGGAAGTGGGGCAATGTTCAGAGAAGGGAACACCATCCTTTACCTCTCTGAAAGGAGCCAGAGCATTGCACCATTCTGCCAAGTGCCCTTCAGATGTTAAGTTATCCATTCATGTGGTGGAAAGCAGTGATGAGGCAACTATTCGACTCGTTGGATTGTTAAATGTGGAGCAGGTCAAAAGCGCAGAATGTCTCAAAGTAATTCTACAGGACATCGATAAAGGGTTTTATAGCAAAGATGAAGTGAGAAGCATCATGCTCTGGGTGCTTACCCATTTCTCATTTCTTAAGAATGAGAACAAAGCAGTGGTCAGTTGGCTTTCCTCACTGAAGTTCATATTTTCCTCCTCAGGAAAAATGCTTGCAGCAACAGACCTTTTTGATCCTGAGCTGGAGATACTGCAGACCCTCTTCTATATGGAAGAAGAAACTAGATTTCCTCCAGACACATACACGTCATCTCCTGATATTCTTCATTCTCTAAGGCAGTTAGGGCTCAAGAATGAAGTCCAGCTTACTGAAAAAGACGTACTTCAAATTGCCCAGAAAATTGAAGAGTTACAGGGAAGTAGTAAGCCAGAATGGGAGTCACTGCGGAACAAGGCAAAAACACTTCTTATGATATTGAACAAGCAAACAAAGTTAGTTAAGTCTTCAGAAGTTCAGACATCCCTGAAGAAACTGAAATGGGTACCTGTCTGCAAGGACCGACCTTTAAATTACCCCAAGACTCTTGCCTGGAAAGGAGACACTTGTAATATTTCCTCCCTGTCTGAAATGTGTGATATGTCTCATGCAGTGCTTGTTGGCTCTTCAGTAGCACTGGTCGAACGGACATCTGTTGGTATGAAGAAAGCTCTGATGTTATCCATAGAGCCTCAAGTCGACCAAGTGCTTCAGCATTTAAAAGCAGTAAACGATTGGCACAGATCACAGGCGTTTACCACAGAGGACTGGTATCAGTTTCAGCAGATCCTTTTTGAGATTTATGACTTCATGCAAGTACATTTAGAGGATGCAAGAGAAGCATTGAAATCTCTGTCTTTTGACTGGGTTTGGACGGGCAGAACATTTGCATCCCCTGGCCACACAGCCCTGAAACATATAACAGACTTGGATCTACAGCCCTTCCTGTACTCATTACCAAAGACAATTGCAAAGTTCCACAAACTTTTCAAATTCTGTGGTTCTGTTGATGAAATTGATGCTAATCACGTGTTTGAGGTGGTCAATACAATTAAAGAAAGAAGTGAACAGGAAATGACAAAAAAAGAAAGCAAACACAATATCCTTCTCTTGATAAACATTTTACGATGGCTGTATAACAGTCAAATATCAGTGAATGTTGACATGCATGTGCCCATTCTTTGCTACAAAGATCCAGGAAAATTGGTCATGAAACCAATTCATGAATGCACATACTGTGACATCAAAGTGGATGATTTGAACGACTTGCTGGATGATACCACAGAGCCCATCATCCTGGTACATGATGACATACCAATGAAAACCGCAGAGTGGTTAAGAGTTCCCTGTTTGAGCACAAGGCTCATAAACCCAGAGAACCTTGGATTTGAACAGTCTGGCCAGACGGAACCACTAACAGTAAGGATAAAGAATATTTTGGAGGAATATCCATCGGTTGCCGATATCTTCAAAGAGCTTCTGCAGAATGCTGATGATGCAAATGCAACTGAATGCAGTTTCCTGATTGACATGAGAAAAAATCTTGACATTCGAGAAAATTTACTGGACCCTGGAATGATGGTGTGCCACGGCCCTGCTCTGTGGTCGTTCAATAACTCTGTTTTCTCTGACAGAGACTTCCTCAACATAACCAGATTGGGAGGGTCCATGAAACGGTGTGAAGCAGACAAAGTGGGCACATTTGGGTTAGGGTTCAACTCCGTGTACCATGTGACTGACATACCCATCATCATGAGCAGAGAATTTATGATCATGTTTGATCCCAACATCAACCACATCAGCAAACACATCAGGGACAAATCAAACCCAGGTATCAAAATCAACTGGAGTAAACAGCAAAAAAGACTGAGAAAGTTTCCAAACCAGTTCAAGCCTTTTGTTAATGTGTTCAACTGCCAGCTTCCCCTCTCTCAAGAGTCTCCTTACAAATATGATGGAACACTCTTCCGACTGCCATTCAGGACAGAGAATGAAGCAGCAACAAGTGAAATTAGCAGCATATACTACAACACCCCTGATATCTATTCACTAGTTGATGAATTTAGCATCTGTGGCCACCGGCTGATCCTCTTCACCCAGCATGTTGGCATGATGGTCCTAAAGTATCTAAAATCCGAGGACCTGAATCCCGCCGCTGCGCAGGATGTGGTCACAATTAACAAAAGTGTTTGGTCTTCCAAAGCAGCTTACGGTCCCCTCAGCATTCTGAGGTCTGCAGCCAAAGCCATGAAAAAAGTGGCAGCAACCAACAGAGTACCTGCTGATATTCCTAAGTCTGGCTGCATCATCAGAATTGTGGTAGAGGAATTTCACAATGTGTTCAGGCGGATTCTGGACCTGCAGTCGCCCCTTTTCCGAGGTTCTGAAGAGGATCCATCCTCATACTTTGAGATAGCAGCAAAAGGCTCTCAGACAAAAAGACTCATAGACGAAATGCCCCAGAAGGCCATGGAAAACACAAACTGGCTCATCTGTTCGTGCATGGATGCAACCGAAGCTCTAAAGTTCTCTCTGAGTGAAAGCGGCAAGCGCCTGGGACTGGTGCCATGTGGGGGTATAGCAGTCCTGCTGTCTGAGGAAGAAAACCGAAAATGGACACTTAAGACAAATGCAAGCCCAATCGGAGAGGTATTCTGTTACTTACCTCTCAGAATAAAGACTGGACTACCTGTGCACATCAATGGATGTTTTGCAGTTACTTCAAATCGTAAAGAGATCTGGAAAACAGACACAAAAGGACAGTGGAACTCCATTTTCATGAGACATGTGATTGTCCAGGCATACTTGGCTGCACTTAATATGCTGCGAACTATGTCGGAAAATGGGGAACTCCTTGACTACAGCTATTACGCAGCCTGGCCTGATCCTGGAGCTGTACATGATGATTTTAATTTGATTTGCCAAGGAGTGTATCAAGAAATCGCCAAAGGCGGCAGTAATGCCAATGCAAAAGTCTTTTCAGATGGCAAAACCTGGGTGTCAATCAAATATGTTCGGTTCTTGGATGACTCCTTGCTCTGCAGACCTGATGTCGGACCAGCTGCCTTCAAAATATTTATGAAATACCTCAAGTGTGACTCCCAAGATCTCTGTGCTGTTGATTTGCCAGACTGGGTAAAAGAAGGTTTTGTCGATGCTGGCTGTAAAGAGAAACTGATGGAGAACACACTCACGGAGAGACGGTTCTTTTCAGATGTATTCTTCCCCCATATACAAGACATAGACAGAGACCTTCGTGACCCACTGATGCATTATGTCCTCAATGAAAAGTTGGATGATTTCGCAGATATACTGAGAGGGACTCCATGTATTCCATGTTCTGGGCCATCACACAGGCTTGTTCTACCCTCTAGGCTCATACACCCAGAAGGAAGAGTTGCCAAACTGTACCATAGTGATGATGGGCGGTTCCCTGAAGGAAGTGTGAAAGACTACCTGAATCCAATATGTCTGGTGAAGTTAGTAGAGTTGGGTATGGTAAAAGATGATCTCTCGTGGGAAGACTTGACTGAGCGCGCTGAGTCTGTAATGGCACTTAATGACACTGACCATACAGCTGCATGCGTCAGAAGCAGTATACTGCTTAGCCTTATCGATGAAAAGCTAAAACTGAGAGACACAGGAGGCAATGAATATGTTGCAAAATTACAAGCCACCAAGTTCCTGCCCTTCTTGACAAAGCCTGCTGGCTTTTCCCTCCCTTGGCATGGAAATAATTTTAAACAGACAACAATGTTCCCTGCAACAGAGCTTTTTACAACAGAGCATCAGGACACTGTGTGTTTGATGAAACCAATCTTGAATGAGAATTCTCCCTCCTTTAAAGGATGTGGCCCCATTTCTTTGGCTGTAAAAGACTTTCTTGGACTGATTAAAAAGCCAACTGTTGGTCTAGTCATCAGCCAGCTCAGAGAACTGTCAAAATCATTTGATGGTGTCACACTGTATCAGGAAAATATAACGAATGCCTGCTACAAATACTTGCATGAAGAGATGATGCAATCCCAAACTGCACAGGAGGAAATTGCAGATAAGTTGAAAAGCTTCAGTTCAATTCTAGTGGAAAACACGTATGTAAATCCATCAAAAGTGGCATTTCATTTGAATTTTGATGCTGCTCCATATCTCTACCAGCTTCCTAACAAATACAGAAATAGCTGTCGTGAGCTCTTTGAAAATGTGGGGGTTCAGCCAAGCTACACGGTTGAAAATTTCTCAGATGTCCTGGAACAAATCAAAAGTGAATGTGGGAGCAGATGTCTGACAGAGGATAACTTTCAGCTCTGTCGCAGGATCATAAGCGAAGGAATATGGAGTTTGATTAGAGACAAAAATCAGGAGTTCTGCCAAAGTAACTATGGACAGATACTCTTACCTGACAGAAATCTCTTTTTGCAACAATCTAAGTCACTATGTTACAATGACTGCCCTTGGATTAAGGTTAGAGATACAACTGTTAAGTATTGTCATGGAGATATTCCAAGAGAAGTAGCAGTAAAATTGGGGGCAATTCCAAAACGTCATAAAGCCTTGGAAAGGTATGCTTCCAATATCTGTTTCACAACACTTGGAAGTGAGTTTGGGCAAAAGGAGAAACTCACCAGCAGAATCAAGAGCATTCTCAATGCATACCCATCTGAGAAGGAGATGCTGAAAGAGCTCCTTCAGAATGCAGATGATGCCAAGGCAACAGAGATATACTTTGTGTTTGATCCCAGGATCCATCCAACAAACAGAATATTCGATGACAAATGGGTGCCTATGCAAGGCCCAGCACTCTGTGTGTATAACAATCAGCCATTCACAGAGGATGATATCAGAGGGATCCAGAATCTCGGTCGAGGCACCAAAGAGGCAAACCCTGGCAAAACTGGGCAGTATGGTATTGGATTCAATTCTGTGTATCATATCACTGACTGTCCATCTTTTATCTCAAATAATGACATTCTCTGTATCTTTGACCCACACGCACTTTATGCACCTGGGGCAACATCTGTTAGCCCAGGGAGAATGTTCAGGGATTTGGATTCTGACTTTAGGTCCCAATTTTCTGATGTCCTGAATTCATATTTGGGCAACCATTTCAAGCTGGATCGGTGCACAATGTTTCGCTTCCCCATACGTACAGTAGATATGGCAAAAATTTCAGAGATCAGTTCAGTGCCTGCATCAGACAGAATGGTTCAGAATCTCCTGGATAAGTTACGAACAGATGGTGCAGAGCTACTTATGTTTTTGAATCACATGGAAAAAATTTCAATATGTGAAATAGAAAATGGGACAGGAGAACTGAAAACATTGTATTCTGTGACTGCAAAAATCACAGATGGCGATCGTCTGAAACGCAAGCAGTTTCACGCTTCTGTGGTGGACAGTGTGATAAAGAAAAAGAACTTAACCCAAATCCCAGTTCAACAGATTACATACACAATGGACATTGAGGACTCAGGTGGAAACTCAACAACCTGGCTAGTGTGCAACAGGTCTGGCTTCTCTGATATGGAAAAAGTCTCCAAGAGTGTAATATCAGCCCACAAAAATGAGGACATCACACTCTTCCCACGAGGTGGGGTGGCAGCATGCACGAGCCACAACTACAAAAAAGCTCACAGAGCCTTCTGTTTTCTACCCCTCTCACTGGAGACCGGCCTGCCTTTTCATGTGAATGGGCATTTTGCCTTAGATTCTGCCAGAAGGAACCTGTGGAGGGATGACAATGGAGTTGGAGTGAGGAGCGACTGGAACAGTAACCTAATGATGTTGCTAATAGCTCCTGCGTATGTGGAGCTGCTGGTACAGCTGAAACGTCGCCTCTTTCCTGGTCCTGATCCTACTATGACAGTCCTACAAGGAACACCAGTCCATGTTGTAAAAGACACTCTGCGAAAGTTCTTATTTTTCTTCCCTGTAAACAGACTAGACATTCAGCCAGATTGGTACTGTTTGGTAAAAGCAATTTATCAGTGTATTCACGTTGACTTGAAAAGACTCCTTCCTGTTGTCAGAGCTCCACAAATAGACAACACAGATATACACTCAGCAATATACATTTGCTGGGTCAATACGTCCCCCTCAAATAAAAGCAGGGCATTCTTTGACAATTTGCTGCAGGACGAATTGCAGCACCTGAAAAACACAGAATACAACATTACCACACGTAAATCTGTGGCAGAAAATGTTTACAGACTGAAGGCCATGCTTCTGGATGTTGGCTTCAACTTAGTTCACAGTTGTGATGAGACAGCCAGCCTATACTTTTGCCTGGAAGATTCAGGTATTCCGGTCAGCTACGTGACACCAGAAGATGTCCGAAACTTCCTGCTGACATTTTCATCACCAGACACCTCTTGCCAAATTGGAAAACTGCCTTGTAGACTTCAGCAATCTAATGTCAAGCTCTTCCACAGTCTGAAGTTGCTGGTGGACTACTGCTTCAAAGATATTGAGGAAGACGATGTCAGAATAGAGGGTCTGCCACTGCTATTGACAATGGACAACAGTTTGCAAGTGTTTGACTCTAAGCGGCCAAAATTCCTGACTACTCATCATGAACTAATCCCTTCCCGGAAAGAACTGTTCATGAACAACCTGTACATGAGATACAGCCACATTCTTTTTAAAGCTGGTGTGGCAAAGATCTTTGACATAAGCAGCTTTGGAGACCTACTGGGATCTGTCCTACCCCGAGAGTACAGAACAAGGGTCGCTGTGAGGTGGAAGGAAAACTATGCTAGTGATTCTTGGCTGAGAAGTGTATGGAATTTCATCAATGAGAATATTGGCATCAAAGATGACCAGACAGACATAAAGCCAAAATTTGAGACAGTCCTGGATATCCTTAAAGACTGGGCTCTCCTACCAGGGATCAAGTTCATGGTGTCAAGCAACAAGTTAGTTGTACCAGAACATGATGTTTTGCTACCTCTGAGCCTAGTGTATGCTGCCATTTTCCCCAATGGACAAAATGACAAAGTCTTCCATACCGTGATGAAAGCAGGATGTTTTCAGGTGGCTATAAACAAAATATGTGCCAAAGAAAATCCTATCTTGCCTCTGCTGGCACAGCACACAGCAAATGTTGACAATCCCTCCAGCATTCTGAGAGCCATTGAGTACATGATCCAGACATCAGCTTTCAAAGCAGGAAGCCTGACAGAAAAAGACTTTGAAGCTCTCTTGCTGTACTTTAACTCTAATTTGAATAACCTAAGCCCAGATGACGTACAAAGTCTGAAACTGTTACCATGTTATAGAGCTGTCAGTGGCCGACACGTTAGCATTGCAAGCTTCGGGGCATGTTATGTACTGACCAAAAGCATTCCCTCTATTGATATAGAAAAATGGGCACACACTACTTCTTCAATATTTCTAGTTGACAATTCACAGCTGAAAGAGCTCTACACCTTTCTTGGGTGCACACCAATCGATGATCTGGAGGTATACCTGAAGCACCTTCTACCGAAGTTTGACATTCTGTCGTATGATGCCAAAATCCAACACATGATCTATCTTAAGGAGCAGTTAATGGCAATAGAGGAGGCCTGTGGCATAAGGGATCAACTGTATGAAAAACTGGAAAGTCTGTCCTTCATTTATGATTCAACAAGCAGACTAAAACCAGCCACAGCTTTCTACGATCAAACAGTAAAAGTATTTGAAGTGATGCTACCACCCAAATCTTTCATCCCTGCTGAATTCTTCAGGAAAATTGAACAAATGTTAAAACCAAAAAATGGTATCTCCTTCTTACCTTCGTGGATAACATTCCTACGCATGATAGGCTTAAAATATATTGTGTCTCAGCAGCAAGTTCTACAGTTCGCAAAAGAGATCAGCATCAAGGCTCAAACAGAGAACTGGTCCAAAGAAAAGGTTCAGACCATTGACGATGTTCTCCTGAATCACATTTTCGGTGAGAGGACAGATCTCTTTGAAGGACAATTTCTCAAAGAACTCTCTGCAATACCATTCCTTTTTCCAGAGCGTGCTCCAGCAGAACTGGTTAGATTGCATCCTCAGTACCAAGAAATAAATGGCTCTGTTCCTTTAATTCGCTTCAATGGGTCTCAAGTTAATCCAAAATTCAAGCAAACCGATATCATGCAATTGCTCTGGACATCATGTCCCATACTGCCAGAGAAGGCCACCCCAGTAAGCATAACAGATCAAGAGGGAAGTCCACTTGCAGGCCAAGAACAGCTTGACAAAGTGTTGGCTATGTTAAATGTAAATATAGACCCACCTTTGGAAAAGGTCATTAGCAACTGCAAAAACATATGCAGCGTTACAAACTTGGATGATGACACAGTGAAAACAAGATACAAAGTCTTGAAGAGCACGTATGAATTCCTTAATGCAGATAAACGAGAATTCCGTCAACAGTTACGAGGGGTGGCATTTGTTATGGTTGAGGAGGGTTGGAAGCTTTTGAAACCAGAAGAGGTTGTCATTAATCTGGATAATGAAGCAGACTTTAAGCCGTATCTATACAAACTTCCACTTGAACTTGGTACATTTCACCAGCTGTTCAAAGTCTTGGGAACTGAGGACACTGTATCAACAAAACAATATGTTGAAGTGTTGTGCCGGATATACAGAAGTTCAGAAGGCAAACAGCTTGACCCGAATGAAATGAGAACAGTAAAAAGAGCGGTATCTGGATTATTCAAAAGTCTCCAGAATGATCCAGTACATATACGCAAAGATCTAGAGACCCTGAGAGAGTTCACGTTTTACCTGCCAAGTCATGATGGCCGACTTGCCAAGTCAAACAGTTTAGTTTTTGATGATGCACCTCATTACAAGGGCAGAATCCAAGGTAATGTTGGAGTCCAAATGCTTGTTGACATGAGCCAGTGCTACCTTGGCAAAGATCACACCTTCCACACTAAGCTAATTACATTGCTTCCACAGAAATTGAGGCCCAGACTTTTGAGTAGCATTTTGGAGGAGCAACTTGATGAAGAGTCTCAGAAAATGTGCCAGTTTGGAGCCCTCTGCTCCCTTCAGGGTCGGCTTCAGCTCTTACTCTCCTCTGAGCAGTTCATTACTGGACTAATACGCATCATGAAGCATGAGAATGACAACGCTTACATGGTCAATGAGGAAAAAGCAATACGACTGTGCAAAGCCTTATGTGAAGGCTTGAAGGTGTCCTGTTTTGAGAAGCTACAGACAACATTGAGAGTCAAAGGTTGCAGTCCTATTCCACACAGCAAGAGTGAGACCCTGGCCTTCCTGAAGAGATATGGCGCATCAGTCATTCATCTCTACATTCAACACTCAGACAGCAAGGATATCAACTTTCTCCTTGCTCTTGCAATGACCCTCAAGTCTGCAACAGACAATCTGATTTCTGATACATCCTATCTCATTGCTATGCTGGGCTGCAATGACATATACAGAATCACAGAAAAGCTGGACAATCTTGGCGTCAAATATGATTCAACAGAACCCTCGAAACTTGAGCTTCCCCTCCCTGGGACACCGATACCCGCAGAGATACATCATATACTTCTAATGGACCCTATGAATGTATTCTATCCTGGAGAATATGTGGGCTATCTAGTTGACTCAGAAGGCGGAGATATTTTGGGGTCCTATCAGCCAACCTACACATATGCCATCATTGTTCAAGAGGTGGAGCGAGAAGAGGACGACAACCCAAGTTTTCTAGGTAAATGCTACCAAATTGACATTGGATACAGTGAATATAAAATTGTAAGCTCCCTTGATCTGTATAAATTCTCAAGACAAGATGACACCGCCCATATTCGAGATGGTACACCACCAGCACAGACAAGCCCATCAGAGAGTAAATGCCCAGACCCCAGAATGGTTCCACCTATTTTTACTGGCAAGGAAAATCACATAGCTCCTCCGACAAAGATTTCTCCTAAAAAGATTAAGCTTAATGCATTACCTGAAATTCTGAAAGAAGTGACTTCAGTTGTAGAGCAGGCTTGGAGACTTCCTGAGACTGAGCGAAAGAAGATAATCAGGCGTTTGTATCTCAAGTGGCACCCTGATAAAAATGCGGAAAACCTTGACATTGCCACTGAGGTCTTCAAGCACTTACAGAACGAAATCAACAGGATGGAGAGGCAAGCCCAGGCAGAGCAGACCACAGACAGGGCAACACGAAGAACTTTCTCTACCTCTTCTACTCGCTTCCAGTCGGAGAAGTTCTCTTTTCAAAGATTTTACACATCATGGAACCAGGAAGCAACAAGCCACAAGTCTGAGAGACAACAGTTTCGAGAGCAGTTTACAAGTTATGCAGGAACGTCTCATTCCAGCCGCTTTTTTGTACCGCCTTCGTTTAAGTCTGTTGGCAACCCAGTGGAGGCTCGCCGGTGGCTACGGCAGGCCAGAGCCAACTTCTCAGCTGCAAGAAATGACCTTCACAAAAATGCCAATGAGTGGGTTTGCTTCAAGTGCTTTCTGGCCACCAAACTAGCACTAATTGCTGCAGACTATGCAGTCCGAGGCAAATCGGACAAAGACGTGAAACCCACAGCATTAGCTCAGAAGGTGGAAGAGTACAACTCTCAGCTGACGGGGCTGGCTAAGGACGTCCAGATACTGGAAGGGTATGGTGTTGACAGCCTGAGAACCCGCTATCCTGATCTTCTCCCCTTCCCTCAAATCCCCAATGACAGGTACACCTCGGAAGTGGCACTGAGAGTGATGGAATGTACGGCTCGGATAATCATCAAACTGGAGACATTTGTGCAACATAAAATATAAATTATCAAGAAATTCCAGTTGTTCAGCCACATTTTATATATATATATATATATCAAAATCAGAATGGTGGCTAAGTGCAATACGAACAAGTGAATATAATACAAGACATGGCTGAATCAAAAATATGTATTCAGTTGGCAGTTTATGCACAAGCCTGCTTCCTGCATACGTCTGCTCATACACGTACAAACAGGCGCCACCCGAGCCTGACAATATTGTAACCTTTTACTTAAATGACAGAGTCTTTGACATGTAACTGTACATAATGCTAAAGGCTGCAGCAATATTTTTCTTTTTAAACCAAAGGTTGCATTTTCCCCTGTACAAAGTGAACAAGAATATGCTACTTTTTTACCTCATCTTTTATATAAAAGTATTTTTCTTGACACAGTCAAACCAGTTGACTGTATTGTAAGCATGTGTTAGCATTACACTTGGTTAAAGAGCGCTTGTGTGTTTGCTGAAATTTGGGAGTGAAGACTTTTACATGCGGAGCGTTGTACATTAAACAACAGTGCAGAGTACAATGAAGATCTAAAAATAACCTGATTGTTCTGTGACTTCCTGGATGTCTACTTATGTGTTATGTCTTGTGGTCTGGCTGTTATTTAGAATGAATGACTAAAATCATCATACTGTGCTTAACATTATATATATATATATATATATATATATATATATATATATATATATATATATATATATATATATATATATATATATATATATATAAAAAGAGAGAAAGAGTAAGAGAACGAGAGAGAGAGAGAGAGAGCGAGCGAGAGAGAGGCCCCTAGGTTCTAAGTTATGTATGTGTATATAGGTAGGTTCCTGACATATGACCTATTGCAGCACTAAAGTTTCAGAAGCCAGTTAAAGGTCCTAATGTATGAAGTGCATCCTAGACTGTGACACCTTTACTTTAGAAATGCATTTGATAAGACAGGAATGATGCTTCCCCTCTCTTGTTCATTCACGTCGTTTGTGCCTCCATTGTACAGTAGGACTGAACGTTACCTAGGGGCACAATCGAGAAGTATATCTTTTCTGGTTTTCCATAACATAAACAAAAAGAAATACATTATAAGACACCTCTTAAAGTAAATGATAGATGACACTTCACATCCGCTTTCACTGCTGAATTGTGACAGTTCTGTTTTGTTTCGTTGGGGTTTTTTTTGTTTTTTTTTTTGTAGCTGCATATCAGGAAACAGCAACACTTTGTAATTGTGTATATTTTAAAACATGTCAACCTCTTGTCTTTTTTTGGAGAAGTTTGATCAAGAAGTTCTCTTTGTTTTCATTAAGAGGAACATAGTTATTCATATGGTGCTAGTTTTATTTTAAATAATATATTTTACCTGTGCATTATTTGTTTTAAGAAAGATCATTGGGGATTAAAATTAAACACTGGCTTCAGTATTTTTTTTTTTGTTGATGTTTCAACAGTGTATATCTTGTTAACATGGACAGTTCCATAAATCTAATAAATTCCCACAGTACCATTTGCGGGTTGTGCAGTTGACCTGGCACCAGTTCAGGTTCCACGGGGGGATCAGCAGAATGATGAGAATGATGCTCCGTCCACAAGCAGAGTTAATATGAATGCTGGACACAATTCACTTTTTTATTTATGAGATGATTCTGTTATGATGCTATATCTCAGGGGTATAAAATAACAGAAGAACAGTCTCAATCATTTTGCCTAAAAAGCTCTCAGAGTTTTAAGCGTTCCTCTCCTCCTGAAATACTTTAACCCTCCCTGCCTGCGAGTTTCACCGTGGGTGCCAGTGATTATGTCACCTGTCGCCAACATCCTCTGAGCAGGATGAAAAGTGGTACAATCGTGACGGAAAGCCAGTGATACACAGAACTAATCAAATACTTGCTGTAGCTGTGAGGCTGAGCTGCTGCTGGTCACACTGAAATAACTTCACAGTCCATGACGAGAAGAAAGCCGTCTTCCCCATACCAGCCATGGACCTTCACTGAGTCTACAAGCAATCATTTCAGATTTCATCAATGGAAAACTGTACATTTTTAAGACCTGCTATTTCTGTATTTGCCTTCTATTAATTATTATTAACACCACAGCAAAAACCAAACATGCCAAGAGATGCTTGACAACTCATGAGGACAATCGTATAGTAATGTCCACTGATGAGGACATGCGTATAGTAATGTCCACTGATGAGGACATGCGTATAGTAATGTCCACTGATGAGGACATGCGTATAGTAATGTCCACTGATGAGGACATGCGTATAGTAATGTCCACTGATGAGGACATGCGTATAGTAATGTCCACTGATGAGGACATGCGTATAGTAATGTCCACTGATGAGGACATGCGTATAGTAATGTATACTGATGAGGACATGCGTATAGTAATGCCCACTGATGAGGACATGCGTATAGTAATGTATACTGATGAGGACATGCGTATAGTAATGTCCACTGATGAGGACAATCGTATATAGTAATGTCCACTGATGAGGACATGCGTATAGTAATGTCCACTGATGAGGACATGCGTATAGTAATGCCCACTGATGAGGACATGCGTATAGTAATGTCCACTGATGAGGACATGCGTATAGTAATGTCCACTGATGAGGACAATCGTATAGTAATGTATACTGATGAGGACATGCGTATAGTAATGTCCACTGATGAGGACATGCGTATAGTAATGTCCACTGATGAGGACATGCGTATAGTAATGTCCACTGATGAGGACATGCGTATAGTAATGTCCACTGATGAGGACATGCGTATAGTAATGTCCACTGATGAGGACATGCGTATAGTAATGCCCGTGCACTCACAGTAATAGACAATTAGGATAAAGACCACAAACACCTTATTTATTAACATATACAAACATCACATGGTATATCTTTTTATTCTCGGTACAGTTGGTACATGACAAAACCACACTAACCAGGGTGTTTCTGGAATGAGATCCTTGGGCTGTTTTAAATGAACATGCATCAGTTTTCAGGCAGCGCAATTACTGGACATGCAGCTTCACACTCCCTAACTGAACACAGAGGAAGATTTCAAAGTTTGTCAAGTGAATCAGAAAACCACAAATACGTGGGCTGGTTGGAGTTTCCTAGGCCCTGTAGCACTGCACCCGATGTTCATATGCAGTCCAACTAGCTTCTCACAAAGCCACAGCAAAACTGATTTCAGAATGTTTATCAAGTCATTGCCTTTGATCTTGACCCTGGTCAATTTACATGTAATTTTGCAATAAAAAATACTAGAAAAAAGGTTGAAGCTGCAGACTGATGCCAATGGAGATATATTGCATTCAGTCTAGCCTTAAAAAGAATTTTTCACACCATGTATTGCAAATCAGTTGAATAACATCAGTAACACAGTACACTATTAAAAATGCAAGTGCTGCATGGTTCAGTAATTTCTTTTGTCAAGCGTTGACTTAACAGGCTGCTCGTTTGCTGCTTGTGCCACCGACACAGACAGCTGTCAGCCGACTTGTTTGAGATGGCATTAAAAAAAGACTTTTACTGCTGAGTAGTTTTCAGCTACACAAGTTTACACAAATTTTGCTTATTGCACCTTTAATTCATATTGCATAGGATGTGCGCTGTCAACCAGCCCCTTCGTGCCCAGCCTCATTTTCTAAAAGGTAATGAAAAAGAAAATTATGAAATCGCCCAAACCACCTCAAAACACCGGTGGTGTTTCAAACCGGCTGTGAATAACTCCGTGTACATAAAGTACTCAGGACACAAACCACGGCGCATGGAGCCCGGTGAAAACCTTAGCGCCTGACAACGGTGTGCTTTCACTCTCTTTGTCTAAAATCACTGAAATGTGAAATTTGTGCTTTTTCAATCCACCTGAGAAATAAAAACAACAACAACAACAACAACAACAAAAAACCTCTCAAGGGAATCCGTCCCCCTTTCCTTTCTAGCCTGTATGTGGCTGCCTTGAGCGTGATGCACACTTCAGCATTCTTGACTCCCGCTGCAGGTGGAGGTCACGCCGGCTCTGGACAGAAACAGCTTGCCGCTGGGGCACACGCACACCTCGAACATGTTGTAGACTCCCTGAGAGTCCGCTGATGTTCCAGCCTCTCCAAGCGGTAAGAAAGGAAGTCGAACGGTCTCCGCATCTAAAACCAGCTGCAGAAAACATGCAAAAGGGAACCAGGACGATATAGTTTACGTGCTATTTAAATATTTACACATATCCTCGCACCAATAACAAAATTAAACCAATAGCACTTATAGCATAATAATCCAGTCACAGTTAAACATTTTTTCCCCTTTTTTTGTGCTCAAGCAAAGGCAAGTATGTGTATTGAAAGTTAATTGTTCAAGGAATGGTGTGACCACACAAGTTATTAAATACTTTACTATCAGATTCACTACACACACTGGAGCAAGCTAACGTTTAGTGCTTATTCACTTACGAGCCCCTCGGTTGAGTGTAAAATAACATCCAGACTCGACTTGGCCTCCGCGCCTGCGGCTGCTTTGATGAGAACGCCCTTAGGACCTTCCATGGTCAGGAACCTGGTCGGAGACTCCAGCCTGCGAGCGACACGGGGTTGAATGGTAATACTGATACACAACCACAAGGTGGCAGCACACGGCACAATATGCTGCAAAGCGACGGCATGACGTGTAAATCAACGAGCTCTATTCTTTTTAGATACACGAGGACTCTTTGGAGTGAATGTATTTATATGCCGGGCTCTAGAAACCCGCAAATGCTAACATTCGGTACAATGACTGAAAGCGACAGTAGCATTAACTACCAAATCTTGCTGAAACTGGGATGATGGAACAAAAGACACACTTTTGATGATCTAACACATGTAATAACAGGTGTTTATGTACCTCAGCTGTTCCTACAGGCGAAAATAGTAGCAAACAATCTTGGTGATTATCTTCACTTTTCATGGCTGATAGTTCTGCAGATAATATGTGAATGAACACACCTCCACGATCACAAGTTCATGCCTGCTCAGTTATCTCACACTCACCTAAGTTGTTTGAGAGCCTCTCCTTTGACCAGGGGGGTTTCAACAGAGTGTTCAAATAGTGCGCCTTCAGGACCTGTGGAACAGAAGGAGAACATCTCTGAAACACTGGCAGCTAACAGCTTCTCACAACGTCTCTCGGGTCTGACCGATGTGTACGGGCTTCTGTGTCACGGTTACTGATGGTTTCACCCTCGGTCTGGGACTGGAGACTGACACTAAAACAAATAACCAAAAAAACATTCAAACTACTAGTCTTCTAGTATCTCTCGTGTTGACAAATTATGTTGGTTTCTAGTAATATGTGATAAATGAAACACGACGAGATGTTTCCGTGTTTGGCTCTGTAGACTTCCTTCAGCTATTATAAATAGCAGAAGAAAGAAAAAAGAAAGAGAAACTTGAATAGCTCCGGGCTGCTTGAATGCTATTGCAGTATTGATGTACACTCACATGATGCTATTGCAGTATTGATGTACACTCACATGATGCTATTGCAGTATTGATGTACACTCACATGATGCTATTGCAGTATTGATGTACACTCACATGATGCTATTGCAGTATTGATGTACACTCACATGATGCTATTGCAGTATTGATGTACACTCACATGATGATATTGCAGTATTGATGTACACTCACATGATGCTATTGCAGTATTGATGTACACTCACATGCAAGACTGTGTCATGAAATATCAGATGCTGATATTGTTAAGGTACACTCAGTATTGCAGTATTGCAGATGTACACTCACATGATGCTATTGCAGTATGGCAGTATTGATGTACAATCACATGATGCTATTGCAGTATTAATGTACACTCACATGATGATATTGCAGTATTGATGTACACTCACATGATGCTATTGCAGTATTGATGTATACTCACATGATGACATTGCAGTATTGATGTACACTTGCATGATGATATTGCAGTATTGATGTATACTCACATTATGATATTGCAGTACTGATGTACACTCACATGATGCTATTGCAGTATTGATGTACACTCACATGATGATATTGCAGTATTGATGTACACTCACATGATATTGCAGTATTGATGTACACTCACATGATGCTATTGCAGTATTGATGTATACTCACATGATACTATTGCAGTATTGATATACACTCACATGATATTGCAGTATTGATGTACACTCACATGATGCTATTGCAGTATTGATGTACACTCACATGATGATATTGCAGTATTGATGTACACTCACATGATATTGCCGTATTGATGTACACTCACATGATATTGCAGTATTGATGTACACTCACATGATGCTATTGCAGTATTGATGTATACTCACATGATGCTATTGCAGTATTGATATACACTCACATGATATTGCAGTATTGATGTACACTTACATGATGCTACTGCAGTATTGATGTACACTCACATGCAAGACTGTGTCATGAAATATCAGATGCTGATATTGTTAAGGCCAGAGGCTTCTGCACAGGCACTGGTGTGGGTGTATCCGGTGCATAAACGTGACTGATGACAACTATGAATGGGAAGCAAACCAGTGCAGCACCAACACTTTTGTTGCATTTGGCTTCCACACTTGCTGCAAGGAGCTAGAACAGACCCTGCAGAGGCGTGTATGGGGAATGTCGGAGCAGAGCAGTACGGTTAAGGCCACTGGCATTCGTCTGACTGCAGATCAGCCAGGTGCCAGCTCTCTATCAGTCACTTTTAAAGCCGGTGACTTTGCTCCCAGCATTCGACTGAAGAGTGACCAGGCCATATGAAGGGAGTCCGCAGACGCCAGTCCACGGTGAGGGGCATATCTGCTAGCGCCGAACACAGCGAAGGATGCAAGGCACAGAAACAGCCCATGGAAAAGCTCGGTGTGTTATAATGAAACCATTTCCAAAACGAAATGATTATTTATAATAAAGTGAAACAATGAAGGGGACCAAATGAAACCTGTTTTACAGATTTTTTTCCCCTTAAAATCTGAAAAATTCAAGATTGACGTCAGAAGCATATTTGCACACAGATGTTTCCATACAGATGTGGCCAACAACAAACTGCATGTATGAAAATATGATTTTGAGAAATACCAGCAGTTCAACTTTTTCTCCACCCACATTTATCTTACTTTTTACATCACTCTACTTATCTAAATGTCTTTATCTGGGGAGGAGTGAATTTAAAGAATTGTGATAGAAAAACCACCAGTCATTGAGTTTCGAACCCCATTGGTGTTTGTGTGTGACTGTGCCAGGCGCTCCAGAGCGGACAGACCCATAGGTTTATCTTGGCTCTTAATGCCAGTGGTACCTGTAATTCTGAGCTTGCCTGTCCCCACAATTGCTTCTTTGGAATCAGCATAAAACAGAGCGCTATCACTGCTTGAGCTGACGGTGAAGTGCTGTCCAAAGGCCTTTGCTTGTCCTGGACCTGAGATACACACCAGACAAAGCAAGACAGTTTGCATCAATACCCACAACTGAACACACTGCTACAACAAGACATAACTTCATAACTGAGTAGCATTTGTACAGCATGAGTCTGAGTATGTCTGGGTTAAAGGTTTGCTCAGAATCCAGTAAAGATGTCCTGGGTCTGAGTGTAACTTTGTCCTTCTCAGTAATGAAGAACACACTGGCTGTGAACTTTGGTTAAAATCACCTCAGGCAAATATAGTCATTAGAATTTGCTACAATTGGCCATTGAGACGGACTGTACATTACCCGTTTTAATGCATTATCGTCCAGGGTAACTATTTCACTAATTAAGTCATTTGTCCCTGATATAGCTGCATGCCTCTTCTCTCTGTGTATTCCTCCTCAGATCTCTCAGCATAAGAGCCTTCAGTCTCATAAATAGGCCAATTTGAAGTTAATGCCATGAGCCTCAGACAGCATCACTGGGATCCAAAATGCAGAGTGACGGCAAAGAATGAAGTAGAAGGAACGCTAAGATTATTCGTGAATGAAGAAAGTTCTGCCTTGAAGAAATTTTAGTGGGAATGACACTGGTACAAAGCTACCCAAAACATTCCCTCGAAGGCCACCTGGCATGAACAGAGCAGAGCACAATGTACATGGAGTCACGGTGTGTGTGTGTGTGTGTGTGTGTGTGTGTGTGTGTGTGGGGGGGATGCCTTCATACCTACAGATACACTTCCTGTTACATCACCATTGGCATTGCGAGCATTGAGAGTCACATTATCACTGGAGTGCATGACCAGAGCTGAGTCCTTTAAGAAAACAGCAGCGCTTCGGTGAGTGACATCGATTTGTGGAAAACAGAGTTTTGTACAAATGTACATGCTAACACTGAACATACCGAATTATTTGCATGTGAAATAAACTAATGGATTAACTCAAAAGATCGAATGTCCAGTCTCTTGACTGCTGTGAGATTGTTTCTGTTACAAAAAGATAAAACTCTTCCATTTCAATGTAATGTATAAAACCCAAAGAAATTCAACCACAACGCACTAATCTAAAACCATGGGATGTTAACCACAGGAGCAGCAGTAAATGTTCCCAGCTGCTCATGTTCATGAGCCATACATGGTCTTCCACAGCTTGTGGTGTGAGAACAAGGCAATGTTTGCATGTGCCAAAAGCGGTTCTTTCCTTCCATGACCAAACTCTGGGTGGACCAAAAAACCCATCTAAAAAGCCATCATCTCTCCCTGAATGCTGGCCTTAGGTGCTGAGAATGAGAATGTACCAGTAGTACAGCAGCAAATGTACAACGACAATCTGTCAAACACACCATATTCAGAAATCACCTCTCACACCAACAGTGTCTGAGTGATTATTTTGTCCAGAAAGGCCACACCGATGCAGAACGAAATGAAACGACTGCGCAGGATGGTCCACATACTTCCCGGGAGTGGATGTCCTGGGCGTACAGGGGAAAGAGGAATTCGGACTCGCCCTCCAGCCTCAGTCCGTCTGCAGACACCTGGAGATATCCCATGCCTCCCTGCGCACGCCAAAGACATGAAACTGCGTGTTGGGTCAGGATGGGAGTATGGAGAGATGAGTGAGTGAAGCTCGACAGGTGTTGGACGGGCACTCAGACCGCACTTACTGTATTAAACCACGTCACTCTCAAGATCCAGATCGTGAGGCCAAAGTTCACAACCAGGATGATGATGAGAAGGAGGACAAACAGATACAAGCATCGTTTCCTCCAGCCGTAGATGCCGATCCTGTAGACGTGTTCAGTTTCTGTTGCTGGGACAGCAGTATCATTCAAAGTGGTAACATACTGTTCACGCACCATCTGTTAAGGGACACACACACAATGACACATAAAACGCTCGATGGATCATGTAGTTTGACATAACAGGTTGATGCGTTTATATTCTGTAGATGTCTGGTGTGCAGCTACATTATCTGCACCTCCTGTATATCCAGCGCCTGCTCCTGAAATACTCCCAGCGTGCAAAGCTCCTAACCCCAGTATAACAAATCCTTCTCTAGTGCTGAGATGTCCCCAAAGATTGACTCAGTCTAGTTTGCATTACGTTAGGGTTGGAAACAAAGAAAGGTAGAGCTCCAGTTGGCCCGCAGCAGAGCTGTTTCCGAGCACAGCAGCCTTATTAACTGTTAGAAAAATCGAACTCTACAGGACAGGATGCAGCTGGCTCAGACAACAGAAAAATAAAGGCTTTATTTTTTCATGCAAGCTTGCAATAAACAGCTAACAAGGCAAAATGTCCATTAAAAATGTTACCTAACGAAAAATATATAGAACTAAATGTTCATTAGCGACAGCGGGGAGCCTACGTAGAGTTCTGAAGCAGGTTTTATTAGCATTTATCACAGGATGAGGACAGCAAAACATTTCAACCTTGAAATAATGAGGACTGCTGGATTGAGAAGGAAAAGCAAACAGGAAAATGTATGCAGACAGATAACAGCAGCAAGCAAAGCAAAAATGATACTTGTCCTGAAACCAGTATATTACTGAGTAAGTGTGAAATCTGGACACACGTATTCATTGATGTTAGTGAGTTAATAAATAAATGACATTAATTAAAAAGGAAGGTCAGTGACACTTTCATATTATGACTTAATGTTGGTTAATATGGGTTAATGTGACTTATGATTTAATATTGGTTAAGGTGGCTTTATATGGTTAAATATGGGTTAATGTGGCTTAATGTGGGTTAGTATGGGTTAATATAACTTAATATGGGTTAATATGGGTTATAGTGTCCTACTAAATGTTTTAAACTAACTGTCAAATTATACTTCAGTCATTCCACATGCAATGGATCACTGACAAGAATCCTAATCATCAAATGCCTCAAAAGTTGTTGTGGCTTCTGAGTTTCTGATATTTTATGTCTTTTGGCCAAAGAATGTTGGCTAGGATGTTCTAGTCCAGGCTACTGGGGAACCAGTGAGCTGTTTCCATCAAAAACGTCTGAAAAGTATTCAGGTTTCCAAAGTTGTTATGACAATGTTCCACCTTCTACCTTACACTTTGTAGACTGTACAGGCATCACAAACATTTTGTGCAAAAATGTATTTTTTAGTTTTTTTAAATAAATAATAATAACAATTTTTTAAAAACTCAATAAAACTGTTTTGTATTAAGTGAGCGCACTAACTGAGCCACACCAAGATCCTCCTGTCACGCAAGCACGAGCTCCTCGTCATAGCAACCAGAAACCGCTCCCTTTGGAATGAGGAATTATGGGTAGAATGTTCTTCATGGATGGATGTTATGGTTTAGATTCGTAATGAAATGTCTGATGTAGACATGTAGAGAAATGTAAAGAAGGAATTTTGTATTTCTTCTCCAGTTTCTGGAGAGATGCCATATAGGTTATAAAAACAAAGAATGACCAAGAACCTCCAGTGATTTGTTTTTTCATTCTAGTAACACTTCACAGGGGCTGAGAAGGCTTGACTGTGGAATCTGGGATTACCCATGCAGCCTGTGTGGTGTTACATGTTAATTGTTACTATGTTGTTGTCTGTGTGGTGTTACACGTTAATTGTAACCATGTTGTTGTCTGTGTGGTGTTACATGTTAATTGTTCCCACAGTCAAGCTACACTATAGTTAAAAGGTTGAAAGATTTATTAACTGGGAAAATGTGTTACCGTTCTCCACTGGTAAGGACGACACTGCGGGATATTTGCTACGGCAATGCCCTGACCATCCATACATCAGTCATGTGACCAACCACTAGCAGCCAAATTTAAATTTAATAACAGGTAAGGAAAAATTTAAATATCATAAAGCAGTGATATGGGCTAGAGTATAATTACACTATGAAATTACATACAAGATCCAAAACAATACTAATAACATTTAAAATATGCATAATGTAAGCATCTGATTCAAGGATCATTTAAATTAATGATCAATAAGTGAGAATAGAAGGAGTTTTCAGAGTTATCTGACACTGAGGTTTTTAAATCATTCAGAAAAGATGGGATATTCAAGTGAGATTAAATCTTGGCTTCTGATAAAGTGAATTTATTTCAAAACCTTTTGTTTTTCAGAAGCCTTTCTACATAAGATCTGTTTCTGCTGAAAGCCATAATCTTCCACTTTTGTATTGATAAAAACTGTTATAATTCTTCGTTCCCTGTTTTGCCAAGTCAACTAAGAGTCGCAAATGATGTCCAGATGATATGGGCGTTACATTGTGGATTAATAATATTAAGGCAACTAACGTTTCCCGAAACCACGGCGATCCCAATGTAAATGGTGGAATCAGATGTTCATATGAACTGCGTATGTACAGGGAAAACCATCTCTGTAGTCACAGCCAGTGTGGACAGACTAATTAAAAGTTCTCAGAGTGTTTTTTTTATTCCCGCCCAAGCTTTCTAGCAGGTAAAAATGCAAAATAGGATGTTGTACTTTTATGTCTCCCCACACTTTTTTCAGCATGCGCATGCATGCGTGAGACTACAGAAGGTTTAATCTCCTGTGGAAAGTCGCCTGCCCACTACAAATCGTAATCGACACATTTTTCCACGGCCTTGCAACTGTGAACTCATATATTCCTCGTGACAGCAGCAGATGCTTGAGTGTAGCTCCATAACATAAAAGGGTTCTGCTTTCCGGAAGCACACTGCATGCACGCTGATTGGCCACCTTTCTTCTCTTTTCCTGGTCCTATTGCAGGTGAAGACATTTCAAAAGGGACGATAAACACCGTCCAGCCAGTGAAGATAAAACCAGCCCATTTCCGAGGGTCATGGCCGACGCAGGAAACAAAGCCTCCCAGACTACTGGATATGGAATATCTCTGCTAAGCAGAATCCAGTCCACCCTCTGCTTCTCTCACACGTGCTTTATGCTTTAAATAAATGACAGTGACGAATATTCTCAATTTCGCATGAGGACAATACAAGCAGGGTGAGGCACTAATCTCCAATCTCCCTCTCGGGGAAAACGCTCCTCTGCAGTACATAAAGCAGTTAAGTTTAGGACACTGTTGTTCTCTCAGAGACCATAACACACTGGCGCATACAGGACAGCACAATTGTTAAGAAGCTCAATCCTTTAACATGTAATAGACAGCAATCATTTGCCAGCAACAATGAAGATTCATTGCAATACCAAGTTTGAAGGAAAGGCTTTGTAGTGTGCATGGAAAAATATGAGGAAAGCCTGCAGGTTTCAATTCCAAACCAACATTCCCATGGCAACTCATCCAAACATTCCTTGGTTTGGGGTCAGATACTCACATTTTCCTAACGTCTCTCAGCAAGCCTTTATAGGTATATATACACCCCTCTTAAATACAAGTAAAAACAAAAATGAAAGCCAGATAAAATAATATTCTTTTGAAAATCTCAGTAGCTTTCTGAATTCCTCAATTGTTGCCTGCTCCCTAAATTCTAACCCAAAAGGTTTAGACATAAGCACACTGTTTGTGCCTCTTTTACATTAGTGTCCCTAGCAACATGCTCTCTATTTCTCCTTCGTTCTGACAAGAAATTATTACAACCCGCTGAACACCGTCTTCCCAAACTACAGGACTCTGACATTAATTGAGATTCCAGGCTCCTTGTGGTGGCAAAGCTTGACCTGATCAAGTACCGCAGTAGCCTGTGGAGATTTCCTTGGTCTGATATTGCTCCTTTCTTCTCCATATGGAGCTGCAAGAATACAAGCAGTTATGGCAGGGGGCGAACACGGCGCCGCGAGGAGTTCAGGGAGGTGCTGAGGCGACACCACAAGCCCCGTGAGGTTTTTGCTCTTCCAGGTCTAATCACGCTGTCTGCATAACTCTTCTGAGCTGTAATACCACAGCCCACTAAAAATAGGCCTGGGACTATGGACCTAATTTTAAAAGGAACTGAAGAACACCAGGAGTGTTTACAATAATGTACCAGAGAAAGAGCCAAACAGAAAGTAGCATTTGAGAACAGAGCCCTCAGACATACTGTACTACACATCGCTTTCCATGGAAAAGTTTCTTGGAGGAAAGAAAAAAGAAAATCCTACTACAGCTTCTGACATGTTTTGTTAATTACACATGAAAATAGTGTTATTCAGAAAGCAGCTCAAACACACACATCGTCAGTGGCTATCAGTCTCGAAACATAAGACAAAGCACTGTTACGCGACTTTACAGGCAGCCTCCGTGAGAGCAGGAGAGAGGAGAGACAGGCGTGCTTACCATGTCTGCACAGCCGACCCTTCCACTGCGGCTGGTGCGAGCTTCCGTGGAGCAACACTGGCAGCGGCAGAGTGCTCCCGCTTGTCTGTCCGTCAACCCCTCAACAGCTGCCTCTCATAAATCTGATTCTGGATCAGGCCCAGACACCACTCACAAGGAGGGACTCACCCCCCCACCTCCACGCCCCCCCCCCCCCTGCAACCACTTCCTCCTCCCAGAAATGCCCTCTCCAATTTCCAAATCAAAGTTGCCTAGCTGTGCACCAGCCTGGTAGTCCGGTGGCCATCTGAGGGTGCAGTCAGCAGGGAGATAGGGAAAGCGAGGTGGTTTGAAGCTTCTCCATAGGAGGGAGGGAAAAGGGGGTCAGACGTTCTGTTTGCGGGGAAAGATCTGCCCTTCTACTGACTCACACAGTGAGTGACTCACTCTCTAAGCATGAGTTCGGATTCTGCAACTGAAGTTAGCGCTTCTCTAATAAGGGTTTGGTGCTGGTTTTCCAGGGAGCTCTCTAAGCTGACAAAAAGTCCAGCCCATTGGGAGAAGAAGTGAATGACTTGACAGGTCATCCTAAACCAAGAGGGAATATTAATAGAAATGTCTGTGATAGAGGTAATCACATGTCTGTTCTGCAAAAGAACACGGGGTCGGATACAGTAGGTGATCTATGCAGTGTGCTGTGGTGCACTCAAAGATTTCAATCAAGGGTGAGATTATTTTTACAAACACTGTCAAAAATTTAAAATGCTCTTATTTAAAAGGATTTTTTTTTTTTTGTGCAAGTTTGGTTGTGCCCATCCTAAAGGAAAGGTTATAGCAGCAGAAAGCTACAATATCAATTAGCTGCTTTGTTCAACAGCTTGTGTTCCTGGAACCCCAGATGAATCAGACCTGGTGATAAATCAAATTCGGTGATGAATCAGACATGGTGAATGAATCAGACACAGAGATGAATCAGAAACAGAGATGAATCGGAAACGGAGATGAATCAAACATGGTGAATGAATCAGACATGTTGATGAATCAGTCACCCTAAATGAATCAGACATGGTGATGAATCAGTCACCTTGAATGAATCAAACATGGTGATGAATCAAACACCCTGAATGAATCAGACATGGTAATGAATCAGACCTGATGATGAATCAAGCACCCTGAATTAATTAGACAAGGTGATGAATCAGACCCTGTGATGAATCAGAAACCTCAAATGAATAAAACATGGTGATGAATCAGACCTAGTGATGAATCAGACACCCTGAATGAATCAGACATGGTGATGAATCAGACCTGGTGCCTGTTCCTGTGCTGTCAGCTCGACATTCTCCACTAGCTTACAACACTTCAAATAACATCTAAATGTAGCTCTAGGGAGTTGTGGGACACAGGATCCATGTGCCGGGTCGCTGAGATGTTCTAGGACATGTAGAGAGGTCAAACACAAGAGTAGGCAGGGTTACAGGAGCAAACCTATTCTCGAACAGAAGCACGCTGATCAAAGACAAACACAGGAGAACGTTGTAATCAGAAGATCAGATCAAAGTAATAAGGAGGCTTGGCCAGGGTGGAGTCAGAGCTGGGGTAGACCAGTCAGAAAAGCAGGGTTCATGTGTGACAGAGCCTTCCCCTCTATTAATGTGACGCTCCCAAAACATAAAAATAGCAGCCAATCACATGGAGGTGGACATGGTCTATTGGGATAGCGCTATGGCAACAAGTGGGAGAGAGAGCAGGGCCACCAGGTGGCGCTGCGGGTGCCAGCATATGAAGACTCACAGGGGCAGCATGGGTAGCTGGAATGCCACAGATGCCTGTGTGTTGACATTAGAGCCAGGCACCGGAGCAGGATATTGATCATGAGAGAGAAATAAGAGGGACAGGACCGAGAGCTTGGGGTCAGTGGAAGACCAGTCCCAGCTGCCGTGACTGGGACTGGACTGCAAATAGCACCTGAAGCACTAAGAGCATCGGGGGGTGAGGAGCTGAGGTGGGCAGGGGTGGGCTCTAAGGATGACTGGTCAGGATGCCCAGGTCAGCAGACTGGCTGATAGGTCCGCACATCAGCACTCAGGCCAGGCCCTTCACAGCCCACGTGATCCTAGACCATCTCCCGCTGTGCCAGGCTCTTGGCAGCAGGTGGCACCACATCCCCAGCGCCGCAGGTAGTCATCACTGTCAGAAAGCTGTGATCCAACCCTAGTCGAATAGGGACTGGCACGGGACTGCCTAACCACATCCTGAACTCTGTGTCATTAATTCATGCATGTTGGGAAAGAAACATGTTGGGTTAAAAATACGAAAATTTTTCCAAACCTTCAACAACAGGACGGTCACATACAGCCGTTATGCAAAGCAGGAAAAAATGACAACCTGAAGTTCACCCAGGTTCTGGAAACAAGGTGACAGGAGCGAAGACTACGCATCTGTCAGAGGAAGCAGTCACAGCGAGCGTCCTGGGGCGGCTTCTCTAGCCACCCTGGAGGTGGAGCAGTGCAGTGACAAATGGAACAGCTGAAGGCATCCATCAGCTGCTGACCCTACACCCTACGCACAGCCCACACCACAGGCCCCAAGCCCTGGGGGTGCTCGGCCAGTACGGGCTCTCAGCACAAGCTGTAGTTTCATAAGTCATAAAGACAGCGCCAGGGGCAGTCAGGACCTCATCAACAGCCAGCCTGTAGCCAAAGCCAGCAGATACACAGTGAATCCTTAATGAGGACACATTGAGTCCAGCCAGAAAAATGTCCTCGACTCAGTGTATCACGTAAAACTCAGAAATGCACATACTCTGCCCAACATTGAGACAGCAATGTCAGAGATGGTTTGGCAAATATTCACGTTTGTTAAATTAAAAATGAACACATGGGTGTAGGCAAAATTACATTATGTGATATATTTTAATGTTTAAAGAATAACACCACTTTGTGTTTTATCTCAATTTATGTGAGCATAAATATTGGGACAAATTTAATTAAAGCGACAAAAATGCTGGAAAAAAGGTGAGCATGTCCATGTTACTGCAGTGGCTCAAAACATTTAGACATTTTACATTTAAACTAACATTTTAATAAATGTACATTTTATATATGGAAAAGTAACAATCTAATGAACAGTGAACTGTGATAAACTAAGACGCCGTGTGAAAGCAGATTTCAAACCAGACAAGGCGTCTAAGATAATTACATGGAAGAAATGATGCAATGCTAAATGAGTGTGGCATTGTGTGGAACTATTTAAGGTTTGTTTATGCTTCATTTTATACAAGAACGGTGACGCTAAGTAAACATAACGTGGGGATAACGAGGAGGACAGTGGGGTAAAGTGGGGTAAAGGCTGTCGAGAGGACGGGCAGCACACATCAGCCCTGCTCGGACTGGACACCACACTACAATGTTTACCATTGCTATGCAAGCTCTGCGCAGAGATAACATCACACTAGTAATAATTAAGCTAAAAATGAGTAAATAAGTTAATCCAAATTTTGAAAATTAAATAGACTGGCCTTAAGTAAACATTCCTGGGTTTTTTCTGTGTTCTCTGTCTCAATCCTTCATTTATTATCCAATTTTCTAATAAAGAAATGACTCAATTCGTAAAATAATTATCTCCAAGTGAGGGATCCAAAGGTGCAAAGGTGTCTAACTGTAAGGCCACAGCAATGTACCAGTTTACCCAGCTGAAACTCACTCTCATCAGCTCGCTGAAGGTTTGGCTATTAGCTGACATAGCTGAGCTGACTCCAGTGTTTAAAACTATGCACATGAAGCAAGAAAAAAACCAAAAAAACCAAAAACAACCTGATTTCATTACATTTCATTTCTTACCATTAACAATCAACCTTCACAAAATAGACTAAATTAAGACTAAAAGTAAACTTGAATACTGTAAAAAAAACAAAAAAACTGTGAAGCAACTTGCTTTGACTTTCATGTACTTTATTACACCAATTTACTTAACAAATCAATGTTAAGATGAGCATAACAAAATAAAGAATGCCAGATCAGTCCTGAATTCTTCACAACCAAGCTCAGCCAGCGTGCCGTTATCTTTAACCTCTCAGACAGCACAACAGGACTGATAAGCATGGCTAGGCATGTCTTTGCAGAGCTTATCGTACGCAGCCCTGTGGAAAAGCAACCGGTTAGTAAGCTTGTCTGTCACCTTCAGACCGATGACAGGAGACACAGGCGCTTTAGAAGATGTGTGTTCTGAATCTGCGATGATATTGAAAAGCTCATTCAAATAGATTATTTAACATATCTTCATTTTCACTTTGCCTCAAGGTTTAATGACTGGCTCCTTGTCTTTGTGGAAATTCTCAGCATCTTTCACTTGATCTGTCTCTGGGGGCAGAATGAAAAGGTGAATAATATAGATCTGTAGCCAATGTTGTACATCCATTAGTCAGTGAAGGTTCAGTGACTCACGGTTCTCTCCAGCTGAGTCTGAAAGAATCGTAGAGCATTTCCACAGACATACCTTCACTTTATAAACATATTCTACAGAACACTGCACCTTTTATGACCAGTCTTACAAGGGAGGAAACACAGCTGAACTCAGCTGCGATTCTACGGGCTTCTTTTATGAGTAAACTGCTTCCTGTCAAATAGAGATTATTATACGCATGTACTTTAATCGCAAACCTTAAAATAGCTGAAACGGAATGCTCTTTATTTGGTCTAGGTTTGAGAGTTAGTGAAATCACAGGTTATTTCATTGATTCCACAACCATCAGAAATACACCGGTCATGAAAAATGCATATACAAGCATATACAAAGGAAAAACACTATAGCTATTGACGCACAAACCGCTCTCGTGGGTGCTAGAAGATCTTAGAAACAGTTACTTAGATGCAATAAAGCACTCTGAGCTGAAAGATTTTTGTTATTACTGTTGTCACTACTCAACACACAATATTATCTAAATATAACACTTTATAATTGTACAGTATTATCTAAATATAGCACTTTATAATTGTACAGTGTTATCTAAATATAGCACTTTATAATTGTACAGTGTTATCTAAATATAGCACTTTTCACTGGTACCATTTGTGTAAAATGACTGAAATTACCAATAATTCTACTGCGTGGAGACATTAGAGGAAAGCCAAAGCAGCCAAAGACACTCGCACGTGACCGATTCCACGGTGACGTATTTTTCCGCACGCGCGGTAAGCGGCCGCGGTCACGTGACCTCGTGCGGCGGGGAAGATGGCGATATTCAGTGTGTATGTGGTGAACAAAGCGGGCGGTCTGATCTACCAGTGCGATAACTACGTGCCGAGGACGGAGGTGGAGAAGACGTTCAGCTTTCCTCTAGATGTGGTCTTAAAGCTTCACGACGAGAAGGTCGTCGTGTCATTCGGCCAGCGGGACGGAATACGAGGTGGGCCTGTTAGCTTAGCTTATCTTAGCTGTGGGCTAGGCTAGGTTAGGCACCATACTGCGTTTGCTGATGGAACGGTAAGTTCTACTGTTGTGTGGTGTTCTCCTTCACGCCTGCACAGTGGGCCACGCTGTTCTCGCCATCAACGGGGTGGACGTGAGCGGCCGGTGCACAGCAGAAGGGAAGGACATCCTGGAGTACCTGCAGGAACCTTCACATTACCCGCTGGCTATACGCTTTGGCAGAGCGAGACTCACTTCCAATGAGAAGCTGATGTTGGCTTCAATGTTCCACTCGTGAGTAGATTTAGATAGTGAGGAACTTTAGTATCAGTGTTCTCTACCTGCTGCTGTTATTTTCATTAACTAGTGTGTCTCCCTTCTGTCAAATAATGGGTGTAGTGTCACTGAAGGTATCATGTAACTGAACACATCTCTAATTCATTCTTAGGCTGTTTGCCATTGGTTCCCAACTGTCCCCTGAGGTAGGCAGTTCGGGTATTGAAATGCTGGAGACGGATGTATTTAAACTACACTGCTTTCAAACACTCACAGGTAAATGTGTTCTTCCAAAGTATGTCAGTGTAACCATAAAAGATGTAAATGTGACCATTTCATTTGGATCTTGTGGTTTATCTTTCACAGGTATTAAGTTCATTGTGCTGGCAGATCCTCGACAGTCTGGCATTGATGCGCTCCTGAGAAAGATCTATGAAATCTATTCAGATTTTGCCTTAAAGAATCCTTTCTACTCTTTAGAGATGCCTATCAGGTTAGTACTGAGCAGCCATGTGCTGCTTGCATACTGAATGCTCAGGTAGCAACAAGGTGGATCTATTCAAGAAGCCAGGCCTTATGATATGACACTGTCCTTTCAGATGTGAACTCTTTGACCAAAATCTGAAGAGTGCTCTAGAAGTAGCAGAGAAGGCCGGAACGTTTGGACCAGGCTCCTGAGCTGAACTCTGGAACAGGAACATCACAACGTACCACATAACTGACTTTTTTTCCTTCTTCTTTTTTGATCAGCAAAGAACTGTATATATGGATTATAGTTGCTGGTGTGTGAATGATCTGAACCATCTAACCAAAAAAGGGTAGCTGCTTTTCAGGTGTGCTGCACCTTGTGTGAGTTAATGAAGGCAGACAGGGAGAGGTACTATCCTGCTTCCTTTGCTGCTTGTTGAATATTAGATTTTGTTTTATTGGCATCAAGAAAATATTTATTTATTACATTAAATGATAAACATCAATCTAGTCGTTCCAGTTTACCTGTCAGCTTCATAAAAGAGGATTAATTGTAGACAGTTTGTGTAACTTCCATCCATCCATAACTTGATTTAACTAAAGTAGAATGTCTGTTATTCAGTAAGTCTGACACAATATTTTCGATCACACATGAAGATGTTTATACTTTTCTGTTTATCCAAGAATATTCTGTTTTCAGCTGGAAGGTTACTTATTAACATTCAAATCAGGGTTCCATTTAAAGATTATAAACCATTAACTTCAAAATAATTATTGTGTAAAACTTTATTTTAGTTAATGTTTTTTAACTGTTGCAAAACCCATTTTTTAAACACCACCATATACAGATTTATAATAACAAAATAGAGGTAGGACTAGAGAGATTTCTGAAAAGCCTCAGTTGGAGTTGTTAAACCTCTGAGTGAAAAATGACATCACAGATCTTTCACACTAATACTCAATTTTCTCTTTTTACCTGTGTTAGCGCTGGATCTATTTTAAATTTGTGAATTCCTTACATCTTTGAAATAACTAAATTTCCCAATAAATAATACAGCAGTTTAAAGTATATATGCAGTATGTAGTAGAGGCAGAAAATGACGTCCTTTGGGAGAACTGTTTGGAATAGATATAAATCATACTGTATAGCAATGAGACACTTAAAATATGTATAACTTTACAGATCATTAAAGCCAGACCCTCTGACTTTTTAAAATATTTTTTAAACTGATATTTAGGAGGTTTTTTTGCTTCTGAAGACAGATTTCTTTTAGATGCCAAGTTTAGAACCCAGAACATTTTCCAAAAGCATGTAACCTTAAGATGATCTTAAGATAGTGTTGAGAGTGTAATTTTAGCTCAGAGTAGCTTTTAAAACATTCAGGGCACATTTCATACCTCCTGTGATAGGAGACTAAGTGAGTAGTTAACAGAGGTGGCATAAACATACTACAGCTCCAAAAGGGTTCTAACCACCCTCCTCAATGTCAAGTTTATATGAACACAGAGGTTGTCTTTGTTCAATTTTTTGGAAACATACAAGTAACAGCATGTTGCTCAGTCAGTCTTCTTCGCAGCACGTCCCATTTTGGTTTGGATGTTCCTCAAAAGGAAGAAGGCAACTGTTGTAACAGCACAGGTCACTTCGGCTACCCAGAATGCTGTGTTCCATCCATGATGCTTGGCTACTGTGCTGAAAGGTAACCCAGACAGGAAGCCTCCAACTGCCCACATAAGAAACACAACCAACATCACGCCAGACTTTTACACAAGTCAAATACTGGAACATGGTGGATGCATTGTATTTAACCTTGTGATTCTAATTAATAACATTTATTTATTTATTAACAAAGGGTTTATACCCTTGAGATGAATTAAACCCCAGATTATTAAAGAGAACTTTTTGGAAGCCCTTACCATTTGCCATCAAGGCCACGATGGCATGGGAGGTCCCACAGTAGTTGGAGGGGGCACTTTCATTGGCGATGACGCCAAACAGAGCGATCGGGCCGTAAGATGAGAAGCCAAAAGTAGCTCCCAAAAGAAGAATCCAGACCTGCGCAGTGGTTGAATTACATCAGTAATATTAAGAGAGACAGCACAAGGTTTTAAAGGAGGTACTTTCATGTTGGCTGAATCTGAAATTGCTCCTAATAACAACAATACTTTATATAACACATTCCAAACTCAAAACTGCTACTACATGGATGCCTTCCTTCAGACATTGTTCCTGAAGTGCTACTTTTGTTGTTAATCCTGTAGTGTATTTTAGGAACCTGCCAATTACAGTTTGTACTTTCCACATATGCCACTCTGATTTACACTTGAGAGTGGGAAGGTACAGTCCTCTATGGGTCTCTAGTACAAGAGTGACCAACTCTTATTACATCTCCAAAGTCAGTTTTAAATTAAGGTTATTTTAGTCACACGTTTAACTTATTTAACCTAGAAATGCTAGTTTAAATTACATTTATGTTCGTTTAAATGACACTTCTCTACTGACCTTAATGTGGACTGAATTTCAGTAATCAGCAGAACAAAAGGTTTATTTTCACTCTACCTACATGACATGCTTATGGAATATGGAATAACTTCTTAGTGTGGCCAATTCCTTTGTCCTTCACTCACTAGTTCCGTTGGGTGCTTATATTTGTCTATAATGTAAACAGGGCTGTGCTGTGACTGATGTACCAATAACAAATACACAAGGCTCTTAAATGTCTGGAAAGGTTGTGAACTCACATTTGAGCTGTCCTGAGTGACAGTGGTACGGAAAAGGTACATGGAGACACACATCCCTGCCATCATAGACAGCAGGAGACCATGGCGGGGGTTACCATAGATACGCAAGCCATGCTGGAGTTAAGCAAACAAGCAACATCATGTGGAGTAAGTATATCATGTGGTATATATGAGGTCATGTGGTGTATACTGGGTCATGTAGTTTTTGCCAAAGCCAAAAGTAGAGTGCAAGTGTACATACCCGGGCCACGGCCCTGTCCGACAGGTATCCAGCTGCTAAACTGCCCACCAACCCCCCAAACTCCAAGGCACTCATATAAGAACTACCTGGGGGGGAATGTGTGCACATCAAAGTAACTAGTTAATTAACCTATCACATTGCAAAGAAAGTCCCATTAAAAGGCTTTTTTAGGTTGCTGTTTAATTCTGACAGAGCCAAAGGCCTTGAGGAAATACCCATAAGTGCCGACTGGCCCTTGTCCTGAATCAAGAAGAGCTGCCCCCAGTCTGTGCAAGCAGTCTTGACTCCAAACACCACCAGGTAACCTAGTGACAGTACCCATAGATAGGGGGACGAGAGGAACTCCCACAGGGTGCTTTCACGGTCCTTGCTGGAACCTAGAAGTGAGGGGCAGATAAGAGCTCAGGAATAAAGTCTTGTGAAGTGGTTGCACTGGCCAGAGAGCTAGCCTTTGGTCACATGCGCTAGAGCGGAGTATGTCCACCAGAGGGCGCTCAGGCCACAAGGGCATTGCATACAGCCTGCCTTAAACCAGGGATTTGACTAAACTTGCTAATGTGTCATACATCCTACACAAATACAAAATGATAAATGTTGTATCATCCAGATATAGGTGTAGAATTTATTATAGAATTTATTATCTAATTAAACAGGATGCAGTCATAACTGTCACATGATGAGTTAAACATTTTGGTCACTGGTTGTAGAGGGTGAATTAATCAAAACGTGCTAATGCTAATCACAAAGCTATGCTAAACACAAAAGGATTTGGCTCTGAGAATATGTCAGTTTCACGATCAGATCTTTCACAGCAAATCATCTGAATGGCAAGAGATCAATAAGTCCTTCAGCTCAGCTGAATTTAAACCCCCTGCATGGTGACCAAAGGGCAGATCTACCCTGAGCAGGCAGCACGTTCCTCTCAGCTCTGCCTCTAGGAGTGAGCAGATATCACTGCTGTAGCCCAGGGGCTAATTTTGCCTTAGTACACAGTGCATTTCAGTCCATGCTCATGTCAGGGACACACTGGTCCAAAGTCCAATATGCCACTGTGTGAGTGTCCTTACACACAAAAGAAAAAGAATTTGTGTGTACACACACCTTTGCCCGACAGTTGAATCCAACAGGTCACACTTGCAAGATCAGGTCTTTTTCTCTCAGAGAACATCTTAGAGTAAAGTCTGGATATTTTGAAGTAAAGGTTTGGGGGGGGGGGGGGGGGTTGTTTTTTTTGCACATTTTTTTGTTGAAAAAGTCCAGATTAAAGGAGACAAACAAGAAATGGTCTCACTGTCTTGACAAGCTTTGTTAATCAGTTGCTTACTGCTGATGGCTTGTGAAGATTAGCAGTGACCAACATCGTGAGACTCCACAGGAGAACTCAGACCTCACTCAGTGCACACAAAACAAAACACCAAGAACATGTTCCTAGATGCCCTGGTGATTCTGTTCACTGCCATGACATGGGTCATGGGAATTGCCAACGCACTCATACCCGTTTTGCCTTTCTTCACACCAACTTCGATATTGGGCAGACCAACGTCACGAGGCTCATTTCGGATGACCAGTAGACAGAAGACGGACAAGACCACGCAAGTCAGGCCGGAGATGAAGAGTGTGGACCTCCAGCTGTAGCTCTGAGCCAAGAGGGTGGCAATGATTGGCCCCAGGCCTCCAGCCAAGTTCATACTGCAGGACAGCACAGCCCACCACGTTCCGAACTGAGATGGCTCGAACCACTGGAGACACAAACATGGACACCATGGACACACTGAAATGGTAAAAGCTTATGGACAATAACATATCTGCTAACTTGCACAATAATACAATGATCACATTTTCTGTTGGTAAACTCAACAAATCCTTTTAAAGCCAGAACACTGAATGCTGCAAAGAAATAATTTAATATAACTGTGAAGCCTCACAAATGTGATGCCACACTGTGAAAGTTTGGATATGACAGTTAAAATATGTATTAATAAAATATTTGTCTGAATATAAGGAATGTAATTAAATGAATACAACAAAAATGATCTTTTTTCCCCTTCAGCAGTTCTATTAGCAACCCTCCCTCCCCAAAGCGAGGAGCAGGGTAAAGGCAATTAGATTTACAAAACATATATCATGTGCAAGGCATTTCAGGATGTCCTTCAAATCAACAAAAAGTGGGGAAAACAACAGATTTTAAATGGAACACATAATAACAACCTTATTAAAAAGTAATGAAGTAATTAATTTAAAACAGAAGAACAAAAGTGCAGTGGTAAAATAACCCCACAAGGTCAGAAGGTTTATGTCCATACCTTGCGCAGCACTTTGCCACAGGGGGGCCATCCCAAGCCCTGACCGAGGCCATTCAGAAACCACAGGATGGCAAACACGGCCACCGTGGAGGACTGGGAGAACAGCACATTAATGCCACCCACCAAGCAGAGCCCACAGGAGAACAGCCATCGTGCACTAATCTGATCGGACAGCACCCCACTAATAAACTTGCTAATTGCATAGGCCAGTGACTGGCTGCTAGTGATAAGACCTGCAGAATAAAACAAAACAATTCTTTGAGGGGAAATTCGTTATTCTTTAGAATATGACTCTGAGCTGACAAGATATGAGAAAATAACTCTCAGATAATCTTGCATGCTTCTTGCGTGCCTCAAGCTAAAGTGACATTGTTGTTTTGATGACTAGAGGTTGAATTAAAGTCATGGAACAATCACAACAAATCTAAACATCACGGGGTGTCATGGAGGGGTCTAGGAGCCTGTGTGAAGCAAGGCAAGTTTGCTTACACAGCACATTTCATACACAAGGCATTTCAAGGTGCTTTACAAAATAAAAGCATAAAAGACACTAAATATAAATAAAAAAGATAAAGTTAAATTAAAAATATAAATTAAGATACAAATTATATAAACCTAAGGCATTAAAGGGATAAAATGCATAGGATCAAGTAAAAGAAGCTAAGAAATAAAGATAAAAGAAAAATGAACAACACTGTCAGTCTAATATGGTAGAGATGGTGCTTTTAAAACAGCATGAGAAGTCTGAGCACACTCTTACCCAGGTCATCCTTATCCAGTTTAATGTCCTGCATCAGGGAAGGCATGACGAACGAGAACGTCTTCCTGTTGAAGTAATACAACGTGTAGCCCACAAACATGGCGAGGAAAATCCAAGTCCGATAGTAGCCATATCCGTACTTCGCCATGTCTCCTTCAGAGTTTCCAGTAACAACAGAGAAGCCAAACAAGGGTGTCGGGGTATAATTGTTGCAGCACAGGCATGTGAACTTTGCATCGGGAGCTGGTGAGAAACATAGAACTGGTAGGATGGGGAGAAAATGTTGCAATCAATAATGAGGTTAATGGTCAACCTGGAGCGTTCCGAGTCTCACTGCTGCTTTCAGTGGTGCAGTGGTCTGAACAAGACTGTACCTTAATATTACCCCAGCTGTATGTAATAAGAGATTGGGAGAATTTGCATAAATGCAGTATTTCTGTCCTCAGCCTTTAACACCTCTGTGCCTTGGAAATGTTCTCTAAATGTTCTCTTAACTTAGTTGCTGAGTTCAGCATGGGATGTTATTGAAGATAAACCTCAGGTGAAGAGATTAATGATTCACGTTGGGGTCCAGTCTGTCTCTGAGCCAAGCTCCGGGACAGGGCTAATTACTGGGCTGAGGTAGCAGGAAAGGTAGCATTTAGGTGATTGGCTTGCTCCAAACATTTGGTACGAGATCACTGCCATTCACAAGAAAGTTTTTTAAGTTACACCACAGGCTGTCTCAGTTAATTATGTTAATCCCGTAGCTAATACTGTTTCATCCTGGTTTTCTCCTCATATTTGCCTTATGGATGATGTATGTATGCATGCATACATGCACACGCGCGCACACACACACACACACACACACACACTCACTCAATCTCTCTCTCTCTCTCCCACATTCACTCACTTTCTCTGTGTATCTGCCGCTCTCTCTCGCTCGCTCACACACACACACACACACACACACACACTCAATCTCTCTCTCTCTCTCCCACATTCACTCACTTTCTCTGTGTATCTGCCGCTCTCTCTCGCTCGCTCACACACACACACGAATTTAAGATTTTTTGTAGTTTTTATCTGCAGCCAGTTGGGTTCTCACACACACACACACACACACACACACACACACACACACACACACACTTTGCCTGGAGTTTGTTTCCCCATTAATGTCAAAAACACAGCGCTCGTGCATAAATCGAAGACGTGCCCCCCCCCCCCCCCCAAATCACAACAGCGAGATAAACTTCGTGTAAACGTTTATTCTACCCCATTAAAAGGTAAAAGTACTGCATATATTAGCTGGCATCTTGGCAGAAAGGTCCAAGTCTACACGTAGCAGACCTCTACTGAAGGGTCATACCACGTCTTCACATGCACTGCACGTCTACACAACCGCTGGACGTGATCAGATGCATGTTACTGGGGAGATCAGATATATGCCAAAGGTACTGAGAAACGCTCCTATATCCCCAAAGGTAATGAGAAACGCTCCTATATCCCCAAAGGTAATGAGAAACGCTCCTATATCCCCAAAGGTATCGCAGCGGTGTCCACGTAACCCAGATTAGGATGCAGCTAGTTACTTCCGTGAAAAAAAGTTAGCCAGCTACCTCAAAGACGTCTAAGACGGCGCAGAATTTTTTAACTTTAACAACTTTCCTTCTCGATTCAAGAAGTGTTGCGGAATAAGGATCCAGGTTCTATTTTTTTTCTTCTGATAATATGAATCAAATTACAGAGCAGCAGGTCATCGCGCTGATGTGATGTTGGTCTGGGTTTTGCCAAACATTCAGATGCATTGTGGTTAATGTAGTCATTCGCTTCAGGAACGGCTATATTGCAACTACACCGTCCATTCATCTGGGATTTTGTGCGTGTGGATATTGATTTATTGATGTTTTGCTATAATAAAACAATAGGTTTTGTTATCACCTCTATGATGCATAAAACAAAATTCAATATGTTTGTGCATAAATTTCATTATACTGCACCCACTTGTGTACATGTATAATGACAATGCTGAATTGAATTGAACTGAACTGAACTTAAGGGCCCAGTCAGCATTGAAGGGGACATCCAACGCATAGTCTGAGCCACCTGAAGCTGACACTGTAACCTGTAATGAAACTGTAAAATCAAACTGCTCATGAACTAGGGAACGCAGGGTTTGAGCTCACGAGAGCAATAAAAGACAATTATATAAGCACAGCAATTAATTTTTGTGCATCTTTTCACAGGAATCAATGGCTTCATGTTGGTCATTGGTTGGAGTGGTACAGCTGCATCTAAGTAGGAGTCTTGTGTATTGGTGTTCAGGGCTGGCACTGTTTTTTGGCACAAGTGGTAGACATTAGATAAAAGGAACCATTCCCTACTGATCTGAGGACAGATCCTCACTTTGGTGTCAAATCTCTGAACACCATTGCCACATTTGTTATGTGGCTTGCTGCTGATATGCTAAAACCATCTTCATCTGGTCACCTGTAATCTTGCACTGATGGCTCGTTCCAACAAGGGCAACAGCAGTTCTTGGTGTTGTAGGATTTATAAAGATGTTGCCAGTGCTGTGTTACTGTCTGTGGTAATGGTGCTCTATGTGTTGTTTAGGGTTTCTGCCTTCTCTGCGTTGGAGCGAGCGTCAGAGCTGGAAGCCCAAAGGCAGTGGCATGGAGTTCTGACTGACTTTGTTCAGGACGTGTGGGAGCTCCTGGGGTTATTTCCCTGCAGGCAGCTCTGCGACTTCAGGGACAACTATTGTCTCCACTATAGGTACGTTTGTGTGTTCATGTGTTGGTGTTTTTATATATATATATATATATATATATATATATATATATATATATATATATATAGGTACGTTTGTGTGTTCATGTGTTGGTGTTTTATATATATATATATATATATATATATATATATATATATATATATATATATATATATATATATATATAAATGAAGCAATTGAGAGTGTTTGGTTAATTCTCTTTCTTAACAGAGTAATGACACAGCAATATGTCTGGACTAAAATTAGAAAAACTCAATTATGTCACTAGGAATATTTCAACTATTTGTATATATACATATTAATGTAAAATACCTCAGGTTTCTAAACATACAACCTGTAACAGCACCTTGCAAAGTTTTTCAACAGTTCAAGTTACATTTCAAAATCAAATTTGTAGGTTTGCATTGTGCTTGTGTGTGTGCACTGATTCTTAGTCATTTATGATTTATCCGAGGTGTCACACTGTCCTTTGAAAATGGTATTATTCATCACTGATCTCATCACATGGTTCTTCATTTGGGGGGCAATGCTAATGTTTATTCAATCTATTGTGTTTCCACATGTTTATCTACCAGGCTGTTATAAGCTATTATAACTGATAAGCCATGCGGGAGATGATCTGAACTTGCATCATTTCAGTCTCTCCCAGCTTCATGTCTTCTCCAGTTAATTTTGCTTATGAGCTAAAATAATTGTATAAATGTTGTTTAAATATATATATATATATTTTTAATTATTGAAGTCGAGTAGGTGTACAATCTTTAGGTTGTACAATCTTTGTAAGCCTGTCATGTCATGATCCAAACTCACAAAGGTCAGGATATAAACAAGACTGAGGATCAGTGTGGGTGAAATCCTCATTGCTCCACTAAGAGAACAAGCTCAAAGTACATCAGCTTTTGACCTTTTGACCTTTTGCTTTTTATTACTCTGATTTCTTAGAAGCAGTTTTTGTTTTGATCTCACCGAGTCGCATGACTTCCGTAATTCCCACATTTTACAGGGTTTGGAATGACAGCACCAGCCATGAGGTCTTCCTCGTCTTCTTCGGGCTGATATGGAGCGCATGCCATCACCCTCATAGCATATGTGCTGCGCAGATGCCATGAGCACATCATCTCCCAGCTCAGCGCAGGACCAGGACAGGGAAGGAGGGGGGGGGGAAAGCCCCCAGCCTACCACGTTACACTGATCATGGCAGTCGTGTGGTGCTTCTGGACTCTACTCTGCAGTGGAAAACAGGGGCTTCCTGGAGTCCATGTATTTCTGCTTCGTGACCTTCAGTACGATGGGGTTTGGAGACACAGTAAGTGGACAGAGAGAATGAAGTATGAAGGAAGCCGGTGCTGTCGGCTTGCCATCGCCTTAGTAAGCTGCAGATTGCAGGGCGTGGTGCCTGTCAGCCCGGGAGCTGTCAGGTGGTGTCTGCTTCTCTTCCTCCCTTCAGCACAGGCAAGCACACTCGCGCCAGTTCTGCCGTAGAAGCCGCGTGTCTGGGTGAGACGCAGGCTGTGGAAAAAGCCAAAAACTGTGAACACAAATTTTCCAGATCTTAAGATCTTAAGGTCAGCTTATCAGAGGAGAATATGTCAGAATCACATAAACAGGAACAGGAACCATCCCCTGTCAGTGCCTGAGGAATGGATGGTATAGCCATGTTTAATAACTATCATCAAGTGACAAGCATTAATATGTAATCAGCTAGCCACTCCATTTAAAGAGGATGAGCTCAACTAAGAATGGCTCCACCAGCTCACTGGGCAAACACAGAGCTGTTTCACGGAACCCACCGTAAAATGACAAACATCGACTCATCATTTCTAATTTAGGGGAACTCATGTGGGTTTTCATGTGATTAACCTTTCCAGGCTCGTATTTTTGCTGTACGCCGAATGCGTTGCTCTAGGATTCGCTTTTATGGATGATTCTCCTTTTTGCCAGTAGAGGGACCCAGTTCTCCTTGGCATGTGCATTTTATTGTGCATTTAATCAACAATATAATAATAACAAAGCTCGTTTTTGTTAGTAGAAATTCACTTTAATAAAGTTGTTTTTAGTCCAATTTTCGCAACCTGTTTATTAATTATATGCTGATATAATGCACAACAGCACAATACGACGGAAGCTTAATTAAACTGAGTACGGAGTGTTGTTGGTGTGAAAAATGAAGACTGGACGTTGATCGTCTATTGAATTCAACTCGTGAATAAATTACAAGGCTGCTCAGGAACAATATTACAACATTATTTCAGTTCAGTGGGGCCCAGTGCCAGGAATTGATAAATATAGAAAGTGCATCTATGTATGCATGCATGTATGCATGTGTGTATATATGTAGGTATGTTATAATATACATACATAGATACATACATAGATGCATACATACATACATACATACATACATACATACATACAGTTTCTATATTTATGTGCGCAGAAGTGGGCTCATCCAGTGCTCACAGACCAACACACAAATATAACCAACTAGAAATCTTGTGATTATCTCCGAAAATACTGTCATTCCGCGGAGGGATACCACGCACATGAGGGCCGACCGCCCTCACTTGTCGTCGCTGATGTCATTCCGCGGAGGGCTATAGTGCTGAGTCTGAGAGGCGCTTCAGCGTTCATGTCCTTTCAGACCAATCGTCACTCCGGTCGCAGTTCTCTTACCACGTCCCGGCAGTTTCGTGCAGCCCGACGACGTTCATCCCCTTGTTGCGGAGTAACGCGGACCCCAAGCGGATTTGCTGTGATTAATTTGCGAATAAAATGGTAAGTCATGATGTTCGCTCGCGACGTAAGTGAATAAATATGCGGCGGTTCGGCTGGCTGCCGCCAGGCTAGCGCCCTAGCCTGCGCGAGGGGAGATTTGGGCGGTTAGTTTTACAGTTAACGGCAGAACAGCAACCACAGCCGAGTAACGTTTAGCGGCAGGATGTGTTGGATGATAAACTAACGGGAGTCAGCTCACCTAGCTAGCCGTCATACAGGTTCTGCTGGCTAAACTGCTGTTCAGGTCATTTCGAGACATCAGAACTTTTTAAAGGTTTAGTTCGGAATATCAAACCTTTTAAAGTCTTAGTTTTAGTGACTGTTAACGTTACAGAGTTCGTTGCCTTTAGGAGTAAATGAGTAGGCGGGATAATCAACCGGGGGTACAAAATTAACCCAGCTACGCGAACTAGCATTAGCAACAGAAACTAACGGTATCTGTCCATAATAATCAGAACAGTGCTTGGGGTGAAGTTCAGTAGCGAACCTAACTAGGTTAGATATCTGTCTAGCTGGCCACTTCTGGAAAATCCGAGCTAAAGCTAGCTAACTGTACTGCGTAGCGTAGTGGTGAAGTCCAAGGACAAGTTGGCAGCCTCACTCGTTAATTTGGAGATGCTATTACGCAGATATTAAACAAGTCTAAAGCCAGGGCGAGTCATACGACCATATCTCCAAAATACTTCACATAAATCTGAGCTAGTTGACCTGGCTGGCTGCAGACGGACTGTCCACCCGCTCCACCCCCGCGTTGAACCACAGCATCGCCCTGGCACTGGTTCTGCAATAGCCCAGTACACTGAGTGCCAGCCTCCCAGTCTCAGGAGTGAAGTCTAAGGAACATCGTGAAATTGAACCATCTGGTTGAAATAGGTCTCATCGGTATGCCTCGGTGCAGAATGTTACCTTAAAAACCCGAAAGGTGTCATTTACTGTGTAATATCTACCATAACTATTTAAAGAACATCTTAACACGTCGCCCCACAAATCTGTGTTGCATTAGTTATCACCTCTTTTGCTATACAGAACACGTAACCTCTCGAGGGGGAGGACATGCCTTATATGACACTATCAGAAAGAAGTGTTGAGTCTAGCAACATACCAAACACATGTTATTGCTAAACACATTCCTGCTTACATTTGCTCAGTTGTGTGGTTGTGGGGGTTTTTTTTGTTTTCTTTTTTTTCCCCCAGGTTCCTTATTGAAATTGGGTGCAAACTGTGTTTTGGTCTTGCCTTAATTGGCTATTTTTCCATGTGCAAAACAAGCTCAACCACTCGCTGTGTGTGATGACTGGAAGCTGCGGGACATGTCTTAGTGTTGCTGGTTAGCTCTGCAGTACACACACACTCCACAATGTGCTGCGTCTCTGTGGATCGAGGGCTTGTGTTGCACGACAAACATTTGCTCCCTCGCAATCACTGTGATGACACAGCACTTGTCTTCTGGCCAGGTGTCGCACCTCAGCGGTACACAGCTTCCACACAGGAAAGGTATTCTGTAGTCTTAAGTCCTTAAAGCCTGGGTCGCTTGTCGTCCCCCCCACCCCACCCCCCAGCCGTAGGCTGTCCGTGAGGCCTTCTGTGGCGTAGCTCACACAGTGCTCTGCCAGCCGCCTCCTCCACAACTATGTTTCGGTGTCAGACAAATGTGCGCTATATCATGTAACATCACTCATTTCCCAGAACCTCAGTTTGCCTTTCTGAATTTTAAAGGTCCAGTTATTTGCATTTGTAGCCAAGCACACCAAAATTAAATAACATGAAGTAGGCAAGATTTGGTTCTTTTACAAATAAAGAGTATTATTTAGATTTGAGCATGCCCTGAATATCTTTTATATTTTTATAAACCTTTAAAACACTAAATTGTTTGCAAAGTTAGAAGCTGGATTTTTAAGGTGTGGGAATCACTGCACTTGCTGTTCACAGAACATTTCTCTGTATGAGGTGACCGAACTGTGTTGCTTTGTGTTGAAGTGCAGAAAAATGTCACTACAAAAAGCACAGACAAGCTGCCCAGTTGTAGCAGGTGGTTAATTGAACTCTGTCTCAGAGAACTGCAATCATTTTTACGTGTGCTGCATCAACCGCAGTCTAATTTTACCCGCCATGGCTATTTTAGGCTGAGAAGTTATATGTGTCCTTCATCGCGTTCTGTAAGTCAGAGGTGTGCGAACACCGCACCACTGGTATGTGATGGTGACAGTGCATTGAGTCTCTCTTCATCTCTCTCGCTCACAGGCAGATCAGCTGACTGAGGAACAGATTGCTGGTAAGTGTGCTCTGTCAGCTTTTAAAGTCATTACTTGACTTCCGTGGGGGTTTTTTGGGGGGGGACTGAAATTGCTCTCCCCACCCCCCTGGTTCCCACACACTGGAACATGAGCAAAGCAGCATGGTAGAGCACATCGCCTACTTTAACCACTGATTCTGTTTTTAGAAACTTGTGTTCAACATCTGCACTTAGAAATATGTAATTCTTACTTAAATGGCTGACAGAGTCTCCTTGGACCAACGTGGATGTAATACAAACACCGTCTGTCTTACTCCCTGTGTACCGAACGTTGCCGAGGGCGTTGCTGACTGACACTGTCGAATTTCTTTCTGATCCACTAGAGTTCAAGGAGGCGTTTTCCCTCTTTGACAAAGATGGTGACGGCACCATCACCACCAAAGAGCTGGGTACTGTGATGCGCTCTCTGGGCCAAAACCCCACCGAGGCAGAGCTGCAGGACATGATCAATGAAGTGGATGCTGACGGTAAGGCTGGCTGTCGGGCGGCTGTGCGGTGCGGTTCACTGCAGGAAACTGTCCTATCTGTTGCACTGTCCTCTCATCAGTTTCATGTGCAAACCGTACCGTACAAAAGTAAAGGTTGTTGGATTGCTTTATTTTGCCACATCTTTTGTTTTTTGTTTTCTTTGCTTAAGTGATTCTGATTAGCTGTGGTTTGTTCCCAGGCAATGGAACAATAGACTTCCCGGAGTTCCTGACCATGATGGCCAAGAAAATGAAGGACACAGACAGTGAAGAAGAGATCCGAGAAGCCTTCCGAGTTTTTGACAAGGTAAGGAATCCCTGCTGGCCATGCTCTTCCAGATGCACTACCCCTCAGCCATAGCCCATAGTGCTGACTTGCGTGTTTCTGCTGTGGCGTTCATCGGTGTTTGAACCTGACGCCACCAGGCCGGTTTGAAAGTTCCAAATATTAGTCGCTGTCCCTGGGTGTATGGTGTGACTATTATGGGATGTTAAACTGTGTGGTGGCTGTGTGATCTTTGAGACCTGATACCCTTCCCTCTAACAGGACGGTAATGGCTACATCAGTGCAGCCGAGTTGCGACATGTCATGACTAACTTGGGCGAGAAGCTGACGGACGAGGAGGTGGATGAGATGATCCGAGAGGCTGACATCGATGGCGACGGCCAGGTGAACTATGAAGGTAGGTGCTCTGAACCCACTGCAGTAGCTCATGATTTTGCTTCAATAGACACGACGTTCCATCGTTATTTTGGACGTTTCTCAGATGACCTGCATATCCTTTGCCACAGGGAGGTCGTCAGATGTTGTGTGCGGCATCAGTTCCTCTCTTCTTGTTGGGTTCTTCAGCGTGGATAATTGTAGATCTGAGAACCCAGCCTTTCCTTTACAGTCTTGGAAATGTCTGAGATCATTTGGTTAAAATGTTCACAATTCTGATCTGATTTCTGTTCTTTCTTTCTGTCTTTCTTTTTATAGAGTTCGTGCAAATGATGACTGCAAAGTGAAAGGTCTTGTCCTTTCTGCATCTGTCTCATTGCTTGTCCTTCAAAGATCACTCTGTCTTTTAGAAAAAAAATCAGAAATTTACTTCAGCAAATAATAATAAAAAATAAAACAATTTCAGATTCCGTAGACTCCGACCAACCTAGACCTACAGTTCTCATTTCTCCAGAGTAATTGCAGAATTGCTTCAGCAGATGTGAATGGACCAAGCATAACTGCATGAGTGATTTTGGAGCGCACACCTCCAGATCTGCCTTAGTTATGACGGTGCAGCACACAAGCTAGCAGTGAGCTAAAGACAACTGTGTGTAAGATGGCAGTGTTTTCCTTGCAGTGAACATTTCTGTTAAATTGATGGGTGGAAAATGGCTAAACAAACAAATAAACCGAATTAAATGAGGTGAATGTTGTAAGGGTCACAGTACTCTGTTGGGTTAGAGAACAAAAATGGGAGGCTCTATAGTTGCGTGGTCCCTTTCTGATGAAGTCATGCTTTAACTTTTTAAACTCAGCAGCTGCAGTCCAGCCTAAAGTCTCTAAGGTATCACCACCGAGATGTTTATACACGCCTACCACTGTATTATAAATCATACCGCACACTTAAACACATTTAAAAGGTGTATGGAGTAGATGTGGACAAGGAGCTGGGGGGGTCTCCTTGCAGACCAGTGGCTCTGCTGTTGGATGGGGGTTTGGCTTGGCTATGGTGTCCTGTTTGATGAGCGAGGGCATCGGACCGGCACTGACGCAGACCACGGAGATGCATATTGACTGAAGTGACCGGTGTGGCTGGGAGGGGCAACTGAGTAATTATCAGTACTTTTATCAGTGTAAGAAGGGACTCCTCAATGCTATTACCAGTGTTGGGCTTTTTAAATGTAACCGTCTTCACTGTTGATGTTGGCTGAAGTTTGCACTGCCTGTTGTTGTTGTAGCATGATGTGTGACTGTTTTAACCATGAAACTGTGCCATGTACTCTTAAGCCTCGAGCTTCTCACAAAAACAACTTCTATTAAATTAATGTATGAAAAATTATCAATACACACACACACACACACTTGTACTTTGGTGTAAAATATGTTTGTTTACTGCCAGGAAGGTTGGCTGCTTTCTGTACCAGTCCTTCATCTCATGCTCTTGTGGGTCTGTCAAAGGCACTTGTTCAGTGCTTCAAAGCTCATCTCTGATTTATGTGCAGTATGACAAGGGGGGTGGGGTGGGGTGGGTTTGGAGAAAAAAACATGAACGAGTGTCTAGTACAGAGGGACGGAGAGAACTTTAGTGCTGACTGTTTCAGCAGTGCGATTAGGCTTGTAGTGGGCGTTCTGAATTAGGTGAGGCTACTGCTCAGAAGCTCAGTAGCTCTCTTTTTATTGGTCATGAGTGGAAGGTGCAGCGGCTAATGGGACTGAGTTGCTCAGTGAAAAGTATAAAAAATATAAATGTTTCCAATAAAAATAAATGTATACCTTTCTGCTCTCGCTCATGTTTGGCCATGTGTTCTTGTGTGTGCGTGAGTTCCTCCTCCTGCCTCTGTGGGCTTGCTGAACCAGTTCTGAAAGGCGTCATTCTGCTGCAGCCTGGGCGTGGTGCATGGTGTTCTGCTGGTCTTCCCAACGCCAGTCATACCTGAGGTGGATGTATTGGGTAACTTGGGCCTGTAAGGGATAGAGGTGTATGATAGGATTAGCGCATGCGCTTGTCCTGGCCTGGAATTATGAGAAAGTTAACGATGTCACCGGACCCCAGTGGGAGCTTGGCTTAACTTTTGGCTCTGCAGAAAACCATGTATAACACAAATAATTAGAAAAAAATTATTTCCTGACCCCAAATATGACTCAAAAGAATGTATCTGATATTGTGCTTACTGTACTATATATAATCAGATACAGGTAACAAGAGCACCACTGAAGTGTAACCAGAATGTGAATATCATTAGCTTCTCCAGTAAAAGATTTCACTTAATGTGTTGGATGTTGTGTGCGGCATCATTTCCTCTCTTTGTTGGGTTCTTCAGCGTGGATAATTGTAGATCTGAGAACCCAGCCTTTCCTTTACAGTCTTGGAAATGTCTGAGATCATTTGGTTATAATGTTCACAATTCTGATCTGATTTCTGTTCTTTCTTTCTGTCTTTCTTTCTTTTTATAGAGTTCGTGCAAATGATGACTGCAAAGTGAAAGGTCTTGTCCTTTCTGCATCTGTCTCATTGCTTGTCCTTCAAAGATCAGTCTTTAAAAAAAAAAATCAGAAATTTACTTAAGCAAATAATATTAAATAATAACATTATTTCAAGTTCCACAGACTCCAGCCAAACTTTAAATTTTAACATTAAAAAATTTCTCTATGTTTAAATTATAACGCTTGTTAAGATCTCCATTATTACCAGTGTTGCTGCTGTAACCTTGTTTTCTACTAAATGCATTCTTGGTTGTAAGCTTGCACATCGTACACTAGAGGGTGCTGTTCTTTCATATTACATCTTTTTGAGGGGTAACCGAGGAATGCTAAGTATACTGAGTATATGTCTTGTGTAAAAGTTAACCTAGCTAGTCTAATTAAGCTAATTAATGACTGATGGAAGTATTTATAAGAATTTCGAGGATGGAAATTGTTGGGTGTCAGTAATGTTGCCACAGTTTGACTGTCATGGAGGGGTAGTAGAAGCAATTTTTTTGGTGCAGGATTTAAGTGCTAACGGTGAATAATGTGCTATATGCGTCATTCAAAGCATGTTACACACAGTGCAGTAAACATCCCATCAGTATAATCGAGTCTACAGTAAAGATACAACATTCTGTCAATATAATCAATAAATGCACACAAATTTGTAAGTGCGACTTAATAGTTGCAAAAAATGAGTTTTGGAAAGTAATGTCGGGGTGTAATGGAGGGTGGATGGGTATCAGATCTTCAAGCAGAGTGGATCTCCTCTTTGTGCGGAGTGGAATGGAGTGGGTACTGCATCTTCAGACAAGTAGCGTGGAGTGGAGTGAGTATCAGATAGCTGTCTCTTTTCAGATAGCGCAGTGCTGTCTGCGTTTAAGTGATTTCATGGCAAAGGGAGGAGAATCTTAGCTCCTCCCCATACACACGCACACATACACTGGCCACTGACCATAGTTATTACTGTAGCTGTTTGGAGAATCCCTGGATAATTCTAGCATAAATGGCTGCCTGGCTGGACTTCTATCAACCCTCTTTTGTGTCAGAGCTGTTGTCTGCTCCTGTCTGTGTGGGGGTTTGCATGTTTGTGGTTTAGCTGTTTCAAGTGAAGAGGGTGGAAACTGGAACGTGGCACTTTTAACAAGTGCATGGTTTGTTGTAAGAGCACATTAGATCATGAGATCTAGCAACTTCATTCCCTGTAATATCACTGTGGTGTTTGAAAAATTGTTGTATGATTATGATAAATATATTCAAGGCTGGGAAACTTCAGAAAGGGTGTGCTGGTTTCAACTTTGATGGATTCGGTATGTAAACCCAATGACCTTTGGAAAATAATTGAAGTCAGGTGTTCCACTCCATTCAGGCGTTTGACCTGCTCTGACCTATAAAGAATTTGTCATTTTGGTTATTTGCTCCAGTTACACCTGAATTCAATAATTAAAAAAAAAAAAAAAAAAAAAAAAAATGTTTCCAGAGGGTCTGTGAACAAGCTGTTGAAGTGCACAGGATTAGACAGAACCAGGCATTCAAATGTAAGAAGTTTAGCACTGTTGATGTTTACCCAATACTGGTGCTCACCGGAGGTTACCACAGCTACAGGAAACCACCATAGTCTCATTCTTATTCTCTCTCGCTCCCACTCTCATTCTGCTGAATAAAGAAGCCAGCTTCAAAGTGACACTTTTTGAATTCGAGTTCGCTGTAAGACACAGGTGAAACCATGTCCCACTCTGCTAGCTGTTACTGATCAGTACCACAGTGACTACAGAAGTAAGAACACTGCATATACACAAACAGCTGCCCTATCAGATTATTACGTTTGCATGTGTCCTGCCTGAACCGCCACCGTAGCATCCTAAAGTCGCGATGCCAGTTGTCAGAGCTTGGGGAATTATTCCTGAGTCAAGCATGGCATGAGAAGAGAAGGGTGATCATTTCTTTTTAGGCCTGACCGTCTGCTTCTGGACGGCTCTACCTATTGTGTACGCAGGGAAAGATAATGGCTGTAAATGATGCACACGGCCCTTATAAAGTCAGTAAACACGTTACTATCGATGGCAGGAGTTGACGTGGCCTACAGAAGTAATCAAACAGTCATGCAGTGATTCAGAAGTGAGTAAAACTGGTGCAGGAGAACAACTGTGCTCGTCCTGCACTGAACTGTTGGAGAGAAACTTCCTTTTTTGCCAAGCATTTGTAACTCCGTTAGGTCATGTGGTAATTTTGCAAGAGTGTTCACTTGCTCATAAGATGCACAACTGGAGAATCGTCTTCTGTCACGCCTGGGTCCCTGCGTAAAGCACTGCAACTTGGATTTTAACTGAAAGCTCAATTTGCATTTGCAGTACATTCCTTTATCTCTCGTCTCTGTTCATTCCCGTAGCGGGGCTCGATACCCAAGTGCTTCGTGATGGCGGGGCCCCTTTGCCAAAAGCTCTGAGCCTGCCTGCTCCTGTTCAGCAGACCATGAAGGACCCACACAGCTACTGACACAGAGAGATGCCTTCTCACTGTTTGTCATCATTTTAAACTCTCGGGAGCGCATCCAGGTCTGTTCCACAACCACATGGACAAACAGGTTCAGTGAAAACTCTTCATGTGTCAAAAAACAAAACAAAAGAAAAAAAAAATGAAGGAAAGAGTCGCTAAAGAAGAACAAGTGAAAACGTGAGCCTTTTAGCTAAGACCTTTTCTGTGAGCACTGCTTACTGAAGTCACACAGTATCGCTTCCTGTTCAAGTCCGAACATGCGGTGTGACTCTATGTGCAGAAGGCCTCTGTCTGGCTTTTGGTTCATGGTTCATGCTTTTAAAGGTACTACCAAGTCGAACAGCTCAGTGTGGCCTGTTTATGACCCCTGAGTACATCTGTTAACAGAAGAAATCCACCATGTATCATTTCAATCATACAATGCCGAGACACAAAGACCAGATTGCTTTGGAATTTTTTTTTAACACAACTCTCCATGAACTGGCAAGTAGATGCTCTCTTTTGCTGCACTATGCCAAAAACAATATATGCAAAAGAAACCAAGGACAAGTCAGCAGGGAAACAGCCTACAGCCAACACACACAAAACTGAAACCGCACCAACACACAAATACAGAGCCCACACAAGTACGTACACCCTTTAAAATTCTGACTGCAAACACAAACTGAATTTTTCCAGCAAGTGCAGTCCGCAGGGAGCATTCGGTGCTCAGTGCACTGCTGAGTCATGAGCCCGCCGGAGAGAAACGGCAATCCCCTGGTCCAAGACATCTTCCTGATACTCAGGATCCCCACTGACTACAACCCTCCATCACATGGCAGACAGTATCACAGCATTTGCTCCAGAACCGGCAGGCCAAAGTACAGCCTGCAGGTCATCGGGATCCGGTCATCCAGTCATATCCCCGCTCACCCTCGTAATGTCACACACTTGCGTTCTCACCTTTAGTCTGCGTAACTCTGGGCATATTACATTATTTCTAACAGGAGAACAAATACAACAATGTCACTGTCTCTGTGCAATGTATTTATTTATTACACTTTGTATATTTAATATATCCTACTGCACATACACTTCTATTTATACATACATATATTTACATACATATATATTTATTTACTTTCTCTTCTTATGACTTCCCTGATCAAATACACTAACTACACAGACTTCAGTGTCCAGTTTGGACACCAGAGCACACACCTCTGCACTTTTCTGCCTTCTCTTGTACGTATATAAAACTACTGTCACACTCTCATACCTTTACCTATACAGTTACGCAGCTCACAGCTGTAGAGCACCTGGGGCACACACCTGGGGCACACACCCGGGGCACACAGCTGGGGCACACAGCTGGGGCACACACCCGGGGCACACACCTGGGGGGCACACAGGCGTTTCAGTGAACAGCTGGCGGACTTTGTGTGCTTGACTGACTTGAAACTTGAAACTCACATTGACAAAAAAAACCCATTAATTTTATAGACATTCCCTACACAACACAAATGATAACAAGTGGTTGTTCTGTGACATAATTGAAATTATTTGTTTAAAATATGATTCACATGGCCTCCACTTCAAGCACAGTAAAGCGTGTGTTGTGAACCTTCGTGAAGGCTGTCTGTGAACTCACCTTAGCAGAACAGGTTCTGCTGCTACTTCAAGTGCCCTCCTTACACTATACACTCAGTCTAGATAGCAACAATACTCCAATAAAACACTACCCATGTGGAAGTGTCACTCCTGCTCCCAGCATGTCTGGAATTAGTGCATTTATTTATTTATTTTAACTTCCCTACACCACGCTGGAAAGTTTAGACATTTCAGTATAGCCTGAAGCTGAATAATACATGTCCCAGGGGTAGACACAGAAGGTTAGGCAACACTGACTTTACCTCATACACCACAAAAACAATTCTGAAGTGCTGAAAAACAGAAAGAATTGATACCACATGCTGTACAAAGATCCTTCTTTCTCACATCATAAATGTTGGAGCTACACAGACCAACAGTTGGGAAAGTGAAAGTGCAAACATATCTGTCTTTGTCCCTGAATCTTTTTCCTCATTTGTTTCATTCATGTGTTCTCAAAGATGAGACGCCTTCCTGAGCTTTACAAACCAGCAGATTAAAAGTCCAGTGACTCTGTCCAAGGTCACACATAAGGTGAGTAGAATAACAAATCAGGTAGAGAAATTTCAGAGCAAACACTGATTATCCATCATGGCTTAGAATGGGAGTGACAGTATACCAGACAACAGAGTGACTCCCGACAGGTGAGCTGGTAGCAGGGCACAGATCAGAGAGTGACTCCCGACAGGTGAGCTGGTAGCAGGGCACAGATCAGAGAGTGACTCCCGACAGGTGAGCTAGTAGCAGGGCACAGATCAGAGAGTGACTCCCGACAGGTGAGCTGGTAGCTGAGAACAGATCTTCGTGCTTAGAAGGCCATTCAGAGTGTTCAGAGGTCATGGGGTGATCCAGGTGGAGCTGACAATGGGATACAGATATCTTAAAAATGACAGACCGATCACTGGATGTAAAAAGAAAAACCCACTGTAACCTAGTAACAGGCTTGCAGTCAGAAATGACAGCATTTGTGTCTAAGGTGATATGTTCAGGCCTATTACACTCTGAATTGCCCAGCAGGCACTGGGCAGGTAGTAGTCACTACCTCAGCGCATGGGTCCTAATGCTCACGCTCAGCTGTACTGCTGCCTCTCTGATGCAGCCAGAGAAAACCAGAGCTCAGCGGTCTCAAAATGAACCGAAGCATTATTATACTTCAACATGTATTTGTTAATTAGCACTGGCATTTAACCACAAATAGGGTGTTTTATTACCCAGAAATTCTAATTTTTATTAACATGGAATTACTCAATTCATATAAACAGGTCAACAAGTCAATGTTCCCCTTTTTATTTGTGTTATAACTCTTAGAGTCCTAATTTAACCTAATTAATAACCATTTATAAAATTCTTTTAAACCATGCATAAACCCTTTGTCAGGGGAGTCTTATTGTAGTGGCCATCCCCAGTTTGAGTCAAGAAAGTGAGAAAGTGTAAATGCGCATCCTTCTGATTATTCATATACTTACAAAATGAGATCAAGACACCCTTTCAATTATTCCATATTTTACAGCACCCTGTAGACAGCGATCTAAAGGATTTGCCATTTGTTTCATTTCCGTTCTGCTAAGTCACGTAACTTATAATCAAGTAACATATATACTCAGTTACAAATATACTCGCCTTTGAGGTTTTACCTTTCAGTACATTTGTTATATTTCACCCACTTTTAGCCCCAAGATGTAGTACCTCAGATTAACATCATATTTGGCTCTACAGTGTAGACACCATTAGGTCTGTCTTAAAGTCCTGAAGCCACAGTGGGTGCTCACTTGGTGGTGAGTACATGGGTAGATCTTTACAAGGCTTATTTCTGTATTTACATTCATGTTTTCCTATTTGTTTTACCAGGGCATTGAAGTACAGCCCTTTCATATCCAGTTGTTCTTCATGGGCCCATATCTCTTGGACCCCCAACCCTTCAAGGCCTTCATGCGTTAGAGAAATCTTCCCTGTCCAAATGTCTGGCGATCAGGCTCTCATGCAGGTCACTCAGCTCCGTCTGCCCTGCCGGGGCCTCTCACTGCGGCAGGATGCTGTAAGACTTGCTCTGGAGGGCCACGGAGTCTGCAGGCCCTGTGCTCTCCAAGGCGAAGGCCACACCTCTAGGGGGCGTGGCTTTCACAGCCGCCGTGCGCATGCAACAGTGGGACAATGCCCGCACCTGCTGGAACACGGACTTCCGGAAGATGATGAAGACCCAGGGGTCCATCACAGGGTTGAGGGCGTTGAATCGGAACGCCAACAAGTTCTGCTGGTCGTTTCCCACTGGACTGATGGCGTTGACAAAGCCAAAGATCTGAGAGACAGGAGAGAAGGAAGTGGAGATTCAGGTTAGGCTAGGCTACTTTGTGATCTGCCAAGGCATTTTTATTACCTTGACTCTAACTACAGTACACTGCATTTACACCCTGGAATCCTCTTCTGAGATATATATGTATGTGTGTGTGTGTGTGGGGGGGGGGGGGGGGGTGAAAGATCCTGTGGGACTTCCAGATCCAGACAGATAAGCAAGTAGTGAAGCCACCAGATAAGATGCAGGAAACAGCAGTGATGATGCATGTGGCCGTTGCAAGTAATGAACACATGGACAGGACGAAATACGAGAGAAACACCAGGGACTGAAAGAAGGAGGAGAGAGAACGTGAAGGGTTTACACCAAGGTCACCCCAGTGGGGATACTGAGGGCACCTGGGGCCGTGACCCCTAAGATGGAGGAGGAGCTCCAACAGGTCACAGGAATGACATCAGTCTTAGTACAGAAGAGTGTAATCAGAGGAACAGTATTAAATCACACATGGCTATTTTTATTTCCCAAATTACAGCCACTTTTAGCAGGATGTGTTTATCCCCAGTTCTGAGATTGAGACTGATGGTGTCATTCGTGTGATCTCAGTGGTCCCGTATATCTCAAACACATATACACACCCTCAAACTCTCAGACCTCTGGCATACCTCACACACACCACACCCTCCACCTCTCTGACCTCCGGTAGATCACACACACACCACACCCTCCACCTCCCTGACCTCCGGTAGATCACACACACACACTACACCCTCCACCTCCCTGACCTCCGGTAGATCACACACACACCACACCCTCCACCTCCCTGACCTCCGGTAGATCACACACACACCACACCCTCCACCTCCCTGACCTCCGGTAGATCACACACACACCACACCCTCCACCTCCCTGACCTCCGGTAGATCACACACACACACCACACCCTCCACCTCCCTGACCTCCGGTAGATCACACACACACACCACACCCTCCACCTCCCTGACCTCCGGTAGATCACACACACACCACACCCTCCACCTCCCTGACCTCCGGTAGATCACACACACACCACACCCTCCACCTCCCTGACCTCCGGTAGATCACACACACACACTACACCCTCCACCTCCCTGACCTCCGGTAGATCACACACACACACCACACCCTCCACCTCCCTGACCTCCGGTAGATCACACACACACCACACCCTGAACCTCCCGGATCTCTGCTGGACGGTGCAGGCAAAATATTTACATATATATATTACATATGTAGATTATTATGTGATATTGGGGAAAAGACAAAAGAGCACAACACAGTACTGGACTTGCTGGGCCAGAGTCACCAAAGAAACAAATCATACCACGAGATTAGCAGAGAGAACAAATAGAGAGACATAAATAAGCTTCATGTTCCTCCAGCAGGACTGAGAGCAGATTTCAGACAACATGAAGCACTAGAAAGACGAGTTCCTCACTGCAGGAACGCACGCCACACCAACACATCTGTCCTCATTAATATTAGTGTCTATTTCAACTGGGCATTTCCTGCAATAAATGTGCAACTGATCAGTACAGTAATTACGGCTGTGTCCTGGCTTAAATCTTTGATTCGTTGGCTGGGAAGTGTCTGAGCAGCTGGACACACACACACACACACACACACACACACACACACACAGGCTGTAGCAGGGATCAACCCTAGACACACACACAGGCTGTAGCAGGGATCAGCCCTAGACACACACACACACACGCACACACACACACACACACACACACACACACACACACACACACACACACACACACTGGACGGATGTGGCGTCTCCGGTTTCACTGTATTCCCAAACTGAAAGGTTTGGATTACTATGTCATCACGTGACATGGACTTGTTGTGTGGGTTTGAGCCTTATACTAAATGAGGGCCATTAGTTTTCTGGTCTGAAGTGTGGGTTGCTGTTTCAGTGGACGGTGGCATGACCTCTGCAGGGACGCTAATCTGTTTTCATCAAAGTGGTGGTACGTGTCTGAGATCCTGAAACGATGGCTAGTGTCTGTGTCTGCCAGTGTCCAACTACACTGAGAACACCAGCATGCAGTGAAAGGTGCTAAAGGTGAGCCCTGGAGAACCCTGGCCTTCTCTCCTTCAGAACTACGCTACAGGACCCACTGTGTCCTGGGGGCTCTGCTGGGAACTATCTGACGCGTGGAACTCTGATTGCAGAGCGTGAGGAAGATTTAAACAGTACAGAGTATCAGATCATCTCATCACCAAGAAAGTTACTTATGGGGGAAATCGTTCACTGGGGAGGTTGTTCACTGGGGAGGTTGTTCAGTGGGGACGTTGTTCACTGGGGAATTTGTTCAGTGGGGAGTTTGTTCACTGGGGAGTTTGTTCAGTGGGGAGGTTGTTCACTGGGGAGTTTGTTCAGTGGGGAGTCTGTTCACTGAGTACATGGTCCCTGGGGAGATGAATTACTGGACGCCAGCCAAACCTACAGAGGCAAGGATGCCTCCGGCCTCCTTTTTGCATTTTCTGTTTGTGAGCTGCAAGGCTGGTTGGGATTGTGACTCTCTTCTCCACAGCACCTGTGCACAGGGTGGTGTCCTTGTGTCTGAGCTGAGTCTCAGGCGTTCAGCGGCGTTCAGAACTGGAATGGCCCTGGACGTGTTCAGCAGCATTCAGGATTGGTTGTAGTTTGTGGGAAAGATACTCGTGCGCGAACAGGGGTCCAAAACTGAAACCGTCTCTGAAGTCCGCTCAGTTCCCGTGGAGATGCCAGTGTTTAGGGTGCGGCTCTTAGCTTTCAAGATGTGTTTTGTCCTGACATGTTGTCAGTGACAGCAGTTCACATAAAAATTCAACAGACGTGACGGTATTATCGTCATATGTGTAAAATTACGACCAATCTCATGGACAGCACACGCGGTTACATTTCAGTCCCTAGAGAAGACGATGCCTCAGTTTCTTCAGGCAGCCATGGGACTTCACAACACAAAACCACAATGCACCATGCATGGAAACCTGCAGTCAGGCACACCAGCCATCACGTGATGTGACAGATGAAGATCGGCCCACCCTTCTGTCTCCCGGACCCAAGCTGGCCAGTACCAGCGCATCTGCTCCACATCACACAAAGCAGCGATCGTTCCTGTCCAGCGTTGTCAAAACAACTCCAGGAAACATGCCCACCACATTCCCCTGCCCACCTCGCTGGCCTCATATGGCAGTCAGACAAGGACTTCTCATCTCCACAGCGCCCAACAAATCAAGCTGCGACCCAACAGCCTCGGGGTAAGCTTCTGAACCGCCAAAGCCTGCGTAAACAAACACTTATCAAGGAGCTGATTTTGTGGTGCATGGTGAGGAGGAATGGGTTTGAGATGCCGTTGCCATGGGCAACCATGTGTAAGCAGAAAAGGTCAGGGTTAGAAACCACAGGAGTGTAAACACAGAGCTTTGACCGAAGATACACACACAGTCCCAGACCACAGCTCAGACTGGCAGAGGTCAGGAAAAATGGAGCAAAAGTAGATAAATAAGATGAATCCTCCAAGTAACGTGGTTCACACAGGGGACACCAGTAGTACTGCACACAATAAAATGTAACGTCATAAAACAGTGGCACAGACGTCATCACTGACTGGTGGAGGAGGCACGCCGACAGATTTGACATTTTTTTACATTTTATGGCATTTAGCTGACGCTTTTATCCAATGCAACTTACAATTCTGACTGAGTACAACTTGAGTAATTGAGGGTTAAGGGCCTTGCTCAGGGGCCGAACAGTGGCAACCTGGCAGTGGTGGGACTTGAACCACTGAGATCACATGAATGACACCATCAGTCTCAATCTCAGAACTGGGGATAAACACATCCTGCTAAAAGTGGCTGTAATTTGGGAAATAAAAATAGCCATGTGTGATTTAATACTGTTCCTCTGATTACACTCTTCTGTACTGAGACTGATGTCATTCCTGTGATCTGTTGGAGCTCCTCCTCCATCTTAGGGGTCACGGCCCCAGGTGCCCTCAGTATCCCCACTGGGGTGACCTTGGTGTAAACCCTCCACGTTCTCTCTCCTCCTTCTTTCAGTCCCTAGTGTTTCTCTCGTATTTCGTCCTGTCCATGTGTTCATTACTTGCAACGGCCACATGCATCATCACTGCTGTTTCCTGCATCTTATCTGGTGGCTTCACTACTTGCTTATCTGTCTGGATCTGGAAGTCCCACAGGATCTTTCACACCCACACCCACACACCCACACCCACACACACACCCACACACACACACCCACACACACACACACACACACACACACACACGCTCACCCCACACACACATACATGCACACATAGTGCATACACACGCACATACCCTCATGCACACACACATACACGCACACATATGCACGCACACGAGTACACACACACACACCCTCACGCACACACACATACATGCACACATATGCCCAGGTGCCCTCAGTATCACCGCCAGGACAGCCTTGGTAACAATTCCAATGGAAATAAACAGAACTCAAGGAACTGAGAACTAAAGGAAATCCTGGATTCACTCCTTAATCCAGCAGATTAAGTGAAGGCATATCCCCCATGAAAATCACAGTTTATGTGAAGATATCATTGGTCTCATATAGAATAACTGAGGACATCATCAATAGTTTGAATTCCGCAAAAAAGCACCTGAACAGGTATCACATCAAATGCAAAGAGACGATAGTAAGACCATTTTAAGTTCATACAGTAAGTGACAAACCGCAGATGTGGGTGGATACTTCTTGTGTGCATGCGTGTGTTATGCATGTTTCATGAATGTGAGTTATTTTACACATACATTGGCATGGCAGTTGGCTAAACTGCTGATTAGTGGTTGGACATTTTCAGTATTACACAGAATCGGAGTATGTTTAGAAGCCGATGGTAAAAAATACTCCACTGTCACCATCTTCAACATTAAGAGAGTAGGTGATGATTCATTACTAAATTGTGTGTGTATGTGTGTTCGTTGTGGTAACTGCAGGCATGCAATCATGCTTTGCATCATAGCTTATTCTTGCAAAGATCATGGTTACAGCAAACAATTCTTTATTTATTGTTTTTTAGCTGCAGAGGGGCAGCTTAGAGTACAATTGAAAGTTGATTGGGCAATTTGATTAGGCCAAACCCATGCTGCTCCCTGTTATGTAGCGTGTAGCCTGTTCTAACCATGTTATGTAACATGTTCTAACCATGTTATGTAACATGTTCTAACCGTGTTATGTAACATGTTCTAACCGTGTTATGTAGCATGCTCTGTGTATGTAACATGTTCTAACCATGTTATGTAACATGTTCTGTGTTATGTAACATGTTCTAACCGTGTTATGTAACATGTTCTAACCGTGTTATGTAGCATGCTGTGTATGTAACATGTTCTAACCGTGTTATGTAACATGTTCTAACCGTGTTATGTAGCATGCTCTAACCGTGTTATGTAGCATGTTCTGTGTTATGTAACATGTTCTAACCATGTTATGTAGCATGTTCTAACCATGTTGTGTAGTGTGTTAAGGCCTTATAGTTTATAGTGCATAATGTAATGTTTTTATAATGGCTATCTGTATTATCATGTTTAACTGAAATGCTCTAGAAAACTGAAAAACAAAAATATTACAAACTTTGAAAAGGGTTTTGGACAAGGCCAAGGTTACATGCTTTAAAAGATGAGATTTCAGAAAGACATTTCAAACTGATAAACAAAAATCCAAAAATAAACAATGTAGTAGACAATCACAGACATTAGGTTGGAAGGTTTTGCATACACTAGGCATACACTGAACACTGCTAAGGCCAGAGAATATATAATTACCTAGACAGAGCTAATAGCATCCATGATCAATAACCCAGCCAGCCAACTGCGGGGGGGGGGGGGGGGGGGGGGGGGGGCTTCGGTCCTCGAGAGCACAGTGGTGCAGGCTTTTGTTTGGAAAAAGCATGAACCAGATCTCTTAATCAATATCAGTTCAGCAAGAGGACTCATGAAATATTCATTGTCTCCGTCTGGTGCAGAAGTAAAGCCTCTCTAATGGTGTACTGTGGAAGTACAGTAACACACAACGCCACTGGACCCCCTCTACTTATGTACGCTAGTCACAGGTTCAGTAGGAGTCCACAGATCTCAGAACAGCACATGACGTCTAAATGAAAATTAGCCCTGGACGTCACTCACTGTACATTGACGATACTGTAAGATTGGATCTGCCTTGGTGTTGACTCAAAACTTAAGGTCAGCACTGACTCAAATGAACATGGACAAATGGATTGTGCCTATATAGTAGTAATGTTAGCTCTCACATGCCCTGGTAATGTAGTTCAGTGGTTAAGGTACTTTACTTTTAATCAGAAGGTTGCTGGTTCAAGTCCCACCATTGCTAAGTTGCTACTGTTGGGCCCCTGAGCAAGACCCTTAATCCTCAATTACTCAAGTTGTACTTGGACAAAAGTAATACAAAATGTAAACATCATAAACCTGTTCAGCAAATAAAGGGCTGGAGAGCAGCAGTGATGACCACATTCCAGTTTAGGAACATTCTGTACTGACTGAGAAGAAGACAAAGTGAATCCCTGCCTCGTTGAACATTCTCAAGCATCTGCATAATCTGATTATTTTGTGCCAATAATGAGGGGGGAGGGGCATAAATAACTAAGGTGTGGTGGAGTAGGAAAGCAATTAAATTCACCTGAAATCCTGAGACAGATGAGTGTGCACATTACACACTCTACTACACATAGGAGGTACAATATCTTGTATGTGATACGTATCGATTAGGAATTAATGTATGGGGAACTGTTTTCTGGATCTTGTAAGGGATATCCCTGCTGTAGTCTGCCTCTCTGCAGGAGGTGCTCTAAGCTCCTGTGATGGAGGAAGATGCAGTAGCCATCTTGTCTTGTGCTGCCTGTTTTCATTGAATGCCCTATCCCTGTGCTCTGTGTTCACTATCCCTGTGCTCTGTGTTCACTATCCCTGCGCTCTGTCCTCTGTGTGCACTATCCCTGTGCTCTTTCCTCTGTGTTCACTATCCCTGTGCTCTGTGTTCACTATCCCTGAGCTCTGTCCTCTGTGTTCACTATCCCTGTGCTCTGTGTGCACTATCCAATCATTGAGATCACCTATTTAAGCATTTCAGGTAGACAATTTCCGCTCCTTGTAAAGGTGTGTGATGAAGTCTGAAGGTAGCCACCCTACCCAGGACTCACTGGAGGTGAAGGTGAGCTCTGACCACTGGACCAACTGGACCAACTGGACCAAAGAGCTAGAGCTCCCATTTAACCTTCTTAAGGGTCTTCATTACAAGGTAAGGCTATAAATAATGCAATGCACTATAGTACAATGATGTGTAAGATAGTAGTGTGTAAGGTATAGTGTGTACTGTAAGTTATAGTGTGTAGTGTAAGCTATAGTGTGTAGTGTAAGATATAGTGTGTAAGGTATAGTGTGTAGTGTAAGGTATAGTGTGTAGTGTAAGGTATAATGTTTATTGTAAGGTCTGGTGTGTAGTGTAAGGTATAATGTGTAGTGTTAGATATAGTGTGTATTGTAAGGTATAGTGGGTAGTGTAAGATATAGTGTGTATTGTAAGGTATAGTGTGTAGTGTAAGATATAGTGTGTAGTGCAAGGTATGGTGTGTAGTGTAATATATAGTGTGCAGTGTAAGATATAGTGTGTATTGTAATATATAGTGTGTAAGGTACAATGTGTAGTGTAAAGTATAGTGTATAGTGTAAGGTATGGTGTGTAGTGTAAGATATAGTGTGTATTGTAAGGTATGGTGTGTAGTGTAAGATATAGTGTGTAGTGTAAGGTATAATGTGTAGTGTAAGATATAGTGTGTAAGGTATAGTGTGTAGTGTAAGATATAGTGTGTAGTATAAGGTATGGTGTGTAATGCAAGAGATAGTGTGTAGTGTAAGGTATGGTGTGTATTGTAATATATAGTGTATAAGGTGCAATTTGTAGTGTAAAGTATAGTGTTTAGTGTAAGGTATAATGTGTAGTGTAAGGTATAATGCGTAGTGTAAAGTATAATGTGTAGTGTAAAGTATAATGTGTAGTGTAAGATATAGTGTGTAGTGTAAGGTATGGTCTGTAATGTAAGATATAGTGTGTAGTGTAAGGTATGGTGTGCAGTGTAAGATATAGTGTGTATTGTAAAGTATGGTGTGTAGTGTAAGATATAGTGTGTATTGTAAGGTATGGTGTGTATTGTAATATATAGTGTATAAAGTACAATGTGTAGTGTAAAGTATAGTGTGTAGTGTAAGGTATAATGTGTATTGTAAGGTCTGGTGTGTAGTGTAAGGTATAATGTGTAGTGTAAGATATAATGTGTATTGTAAGGTATAGTGTGTAGTGTAAGATATAGTATGTAGTGCAAGGTATGGTGTGTAGTGTAATATATAGTGTCTAGTGTAAGGTATGATGTGTACTGTAATAAATAGTGTGTAAGGTACAATGTGTAGTGTAAGGTATAGTGTATAGTGTAAGGTATGGTGTATATTGTAATATACAGTGTGTAGGGTGCAATGTGTAGTGTAAGATATAGTGTGTATTGTAAGGTATGGTGTATATTGTAATATATAGTGTGTAGGGTACAATGTGTAGTGTAAGATATAGTGTGTATTGTAAGGTCTGGTGTGTATTGTAAGGTATAGTGTGTAATGTAAGGTCTGGTGTGTAGTGTAAGGTCTGGTGTGTATTGTAAGGTATAGTGTGTATTGTAAGGTCTGGTGTGTAGTGTAAGGTATAGTGTGCATTTTAAGGTATAGGATGTGTCTTTTTGCATTTGAAAGCATGCATTTTGGATGCTTTTAAAATGTTCTGTGATGAGGTTATGTCTTAAAACAAACATTTTCAGAGCACATTATTTGTACTCCTGCAGAACCACATTGAAAAGGCACCGCAAACATCTGGGTCTAATCCCATCAGTGACCTCAGACATTACAACACCCCGGGCTTCTGTTAATCACCTCATTCATTACAGCACATCATTGCTCCAAATTCCTCCAAATTCTTTCATGTTCCTTCATATTCCTACATATTCCTACATATTCCTCACTCTAGCCTAGATGTGTCCTGAATCATTTCACTGTGGAGCTTTTTGAGTTTGGAGAGATTCACCATGAATGTCAGTTATTTTTTTTGACTGCAATACCAAAACCTGTGCCACACGTTTGGGTTTATTTGATTCACTATTGAATAAACATGCTGCCTCTTCCTGGTGTTGAGCCAATAAACCCCCCACCTATTCCTGATGCGAACCAAGAGATGCCCCGCCTCTGTCCTTTTTAAGGACGATGCTGCGTGTTCATGTCGGTTCATAATCAAATTCTGTTGTCTACAGGCTGCAATATGTGTAACTCACACATTTGAAAAATGGTGAAACACATCAGGCATGTTGCCAAGGTGGGTTGATCACAGGCTTCTGTGGACTGTGGCATTGCAGTAAACAAACAAATGTACCCTGAGCTGACAAGCACATTAGAGCGAGAAGTGTCAACTGGACTCAGCTAGGTCCTGGGGCTGTTCTGTGACTCCAGCTATCTCAGGGCTGTTCTCTGACTCTAGCTAGGCCTGGGGCTGTTCTGTGACTCCAGCTATCTCAGGGCTGTTCTCTGACTCTAGCTAGGCCTGGGGCTGTTCTGTGACTCCAGCTATCTCAGGGCTGTTCTCTGACTCTAGCTAGGCCTGGGGCTGTTCTGTGACTCCAGCTATCTCAGGGCTGTTCTCTGACTCTAGCTAGGCCTGGGGCTGTTCTGTGACTCCAGCTATCTCAGGGCTGTTCTCTGACTCTAGCTAGGCCTGGGGCTGTTCTCTGTTTCTTGCACAGCTGCAGATTATGGGGCATTACCATGGCTTTGTCCCGCTGTCCGTCCTGTGTCCTTTCCATGCGGGATGTGGACGATGATTGAGGAAAGATGTCAGCCTGGGCGACCAGAAAGATACAGTAAACACACCCAAGTGTGTCTGGATGGCAGAATAACGAGAAATGGTTCAATCACCAGGAAGCTGTCTTATGACCAGAGTGGGCCTTGATTCACTCTCATGCAGATTGTTTTGTGAGCGAGTGTGGCATGCACAGCGCCACCCAGTGTCGCTGTGCAGAAATACATTCCGGAACCAAATTATTTTTACATCATGACAGAATCAGGATGGGACGGTGTCAAAAGCCTTGATACACTTTCAGGAAACATAGCTGACATGCAGGGGTTTCAGCCAGCCATTGAAATCATCCAGAGAATTCAATTTGTCATCCAGATTAATGGCTTGTAATTAATGACCTCTAACTTTGTTTGGGATTTCTTTTCACATCTGTCTTCGTTCTGGCAGGAATAACAAGAGTTCTAAATGAAGGGGAAGGACTGTGAGCACTGTGGTATAAAATAACTCATGAATTAAACACGTGAGACCTGTGCCAGCTGTTGTAATGGAAGTACAGTTTCTGTGGAAATCTGCAAGCAGTATCCACTCTGAATATTTCAGTCCTCATTTCAAATGTGCCCAAGCGTAAGTAAATGATGTACCGGAGTTTCAACAGAATTTAAGGCTTCAGACCCAACCAGGTTAGACCATGGCAAAGACAATCCGCTACAGTTCAATAGTTTCCGTTTCCAGTAAATAGCACATGTGGTGTTAGAGTGTGTGTAACACTAGAGTTGCGCAGATCTTAGTACCTGAAAATCCTCTCTTCATCCTTCACTAAATTTCTACAAATATACTCCAGTTACACTAAAACCCCAAAGAGGAAATCTATCTGCTTCATGTTTCACATTACATAACAATACATTTTAAATATTGGTCGAATCAGTCAGTACATTATGGCAAGCCCTGACCCTAGACAAACAGCACATTGAATCTGAATGGTTTTATTGGTGTGCAACTCCTTGGAGCACCACTTCTACTTGTGCGCTCATCTGAGCTCCACTGAGACGGATTCACAGATGGCCACATTAAGGGATTAGCATATTAGCATCTAAGACGCCCACGCTGGTTTATTCTCAGTCAGACTGTGGTGGCAATTCTGCTCACTCAGACTACCTTCAACCCTTCTTGAATCTGTTCCAGTTTAACCAAGACATGTCCAGTGTCAAACTGAAACAAGAGATGGAAACACCGTTAACTGTAACTGTGTTTGAGATGGTGACAGTGTGCTTCGGTAGGTGTTAAATGGTATATGATTGTGTAAAGAAACTACATGAATATGTAAATGTACTTTGTAATTAAAGCCTGATTCTGATGTCAATTGCTGGTGTTGTGATGTTATTTGCATATGTTCAGAAACCCAAAGTAAACCCATGTCCTACTTTGTAGTGTTTGTGAAGGATAACGATACTTTATCACACTCAGTAACACATTTCAGAATTAAGTGAGTGCAGTTTATGTGGGGTAATAGACCTTCAGTGTCCACTGTTTATGAATAGATTGAGTTTTATATTACACACTTTACTGTCAGTGGTACTGAGGCCCATAGGACAGGCTTGAGTAACTAGCTTTTGCATATGGGATGAAACTGTAAAGGTTAAAGGGTCAATCAGCAAGACAGGCAGTGTGATGTGATTGGCATGGAGACGCTCTTTCAACCCTAAGCCCCTGAGAGCAGACTGAAGCACATAAAGTGATTAAATGCTTACTGATTCAAGTTTCCATTTCCACACACACACACACACACACACACACGCACACACACACATACACACACACATACAGATCAGACTCAAGATTCTTTACATGATGAGGCATTAATTATAATTTAGTTTTTAGTGTAATGACTGTACTTCATAAATGAATGAATAAAGTTATATTTACACAGGGCCTTTCAAGGTGTCCAAGGTCACTTCACAGTTAATACACACACAGGTTTTATATCCAGTCACACACTAGTGAGAAGCAGCAACCAGTCACATCACAATGTACTCTCAACCAGAAACCTCAGCTCCCTGTAAACCCATAGTAAACTGTGGTCTCAAGGATGCTTTTTACTGACAGATAACTGACAGGTAACTGACAGGTAACTGAAATTGTTGCTTCATGTCTGTATAATTAATTGCCAGAAAGTGCTTAACTCACTTGGGGCATTTTAATCAATGCAGGCCTGTTTTACAAATTCACCTTTCTGAACAACAAAACAATAATTAATAATAAAAAAGCTACATAAAAGGTTTGCATTGGATGCCTTGAATTAATCTGCGGGTTCCGGGAATAAAATCCATTGTCATGGAGACCTGCGCCTGATGCCTCAGCATGGAGATGGAGATGTTTCCACCATGAGGAAGGTTCCTGATAGGCCAGCCCAGGAGTGACATCACAGAGAGAAGCGCCAGAGTGCCCACAATGCCAAGCCACATCTATCACGGGGAGAAACCCCATAACACACATAGTCCCACTCTTCACCTCATTATCTCATTTACATCTCTGCTCATCCAGTTCTTGAGAGAATTTTCACACATTCTCTCTCTCCCCCCCTCACTGCTTTCTAGCTCACATGCTTTTTCTAGAACTTTCAGTCAAAAATGCTAATTATTTTCAAATTAAAAGCAGGGAATATTTTTGGACCTTGGCAATGATTATGTCCACAGATATGGGAGAGCCTCTATAAAGAGCACTCAAAACAACATAAATTAGTCAAAACATACCACCTATTTAGGAATAGTTTATTATCATTTATTTATTTATTTGTTCAGTATAAATACTTGGTCTATCATAAATCCTGAGAATGTCATGAACCAAGTTTTCATTCATCATTGTGAGCCAAAATACACTGTGTATACTGTACTGTATATTAATTAGACTACAAAAATATTGTTTCTCATGGTCGCCACAATCCTGCAAGTGTGTCAGTCCAGCATTTTCCAGCCATCTGTAGGACTTCTCCATATCAGCCACTTCCAGGTTTTAGCCTCCCATGGTTCCTGCCCCTCCTCACTCCCGTCCTCCTCGGGTTTCTGCTGTCTGAAGTTCCCACTAAGCACTTCCTCACTTGGGGCCATCATCCTGGCTCATTGATGTTTCATCCTGGATAGGGACTCATTAATGCTCTCTAATGCTCAAATCCCCTCCTTCCACTTAGTATATTGTCTCAGTATATCTATACATTATCTGTGTAGACAGATAATCTCTGAGGAAAAGCTTCATAAATGATTAATCCTAAATGGTGTTTTCCAATCACCCAGCATGAGTAGACTCACTACTGCACAAGGTGTATCTCCATGCCAGCACTGTAGTTCTGCATGTCTGGAGTTAACTCTTAAAAGTTAAAGTGTCTAATATGTGAGAGTTACTGAGACTTCAAATTTCTGCGTAAACCTCTCCAGGAACCTACATGCATTTTGGACGTGCTAGAAGACTACACAGTAGGCCTCTTAGATGAATATGGACCAGTCAATCAGTAGAATGAAGACAAGAACTGTTGAAAATTATTCTATTTATAGAAAGTACTTATATTTGTCCATAAAATGTCCTATACAAATCAAACTGCCCTGCCTTGTCTTTTAAAATCTGTTTTAGATAAGGGGGAATCAGAGAGTGGTCCTGGTGCTAATTGGAAGCCTGTCTTATAGTCAGGCATGACTGCTACTGTCTTTAATCAAGCAATCGATGCAACAGATCTTTTCTGTAGTACTGGAAAATGGTTTAGACGTGAGTCTGAAGCCTGTCATACATGTAGGTCAATCTTAAAGTGTAGCAAGCCAAGGCTATAAGCACACCCCCTCACCGCAGTGTTAATCTCAGAGCACCCCCTCACCGCAGTGTTAATATCAGATCACCCCCTCACCCCAGTGTTAATCTCAGTGCATGCGCTCACCCCAGTGTTAATCTCAGTGCATGCCCTCACCCCAGTGTTAATATCAGATCACCCCCTCACCCCAGTGTTAATCTCAGTGCATGCCCTCACCCCAGTGTTAATATCAGATCACCCCCTCACCCCAGTGTTAATCTCAGTGCATGCCCTCACCCCAGTGTTAATATCAGATCACCCTCTCACCCCAGTGTTAATATCAGATCACCCCCTCACCCCAGTGTTAATCTCAGTGCATGCCCTCACCCCAGTGTTAATATCAGATCACCCCCTCACCCCAGTGTTAATCTCAGAGCTCATCAAGGATTTACACGGATACATCGCTAGTGTAATCAGTCTATAGGGAAATGCTCAGTTTCAAAGCGGCACAAAGAACCTGGGATGTGGTTGGTGCTTAAAGACTTGACTTCCAGCCAACCCTCGTCACACACACACATCAATCAACACTTCGGTAGTTCTGAAAAATGGAGAACACAAGACTCTTTAGATATTCATTGTAAACCTGTAAGTCAACAAACCAAAGAGGATCGTCTCCACCCATTATCAGTGGTTAATAATAGCTTACTGCTCTCTGCAACACCCTGGCTTCTGTGCAGTCGTAACCAGGCCACACAAAAGACCTGTCTGTTTGGTCACACAGGGTCATATAGTGACTCAGCACATTTCTTGTACATAGGTTAATGGTTTCAGGATAGTTTTATGACCAACTCATCTGGAATTAATTCAGTCATCCCAGACTGGTTGTCATGGTAGCAGTGTTTGTTGATATACATTCATTAGAGTATTACAGTAACTACTGACATTTACTGCACTGCAATAATCCGAGAAGACCAGTGGTTGAAGAATATGCAAAACTTTTCCTTTTACATACTTCATACTATATACTTTATATACTATACAGAATTATATTTTTGTGGGTAGTCTTATCATTGGGAAACTATACTGAAGTCTACAGCTGACTTAACTAATATCCTTGTTTTACTCAGGGGAACCTTTTAGAAGTTGGAACAGCTTCCAAATAAAACACATTTCATTTAAATGGATTTATAGCTTTGTCCCTATGACACAACGTCAAAACAGCCAAAAAACACAAAACAAAAACATGGTCCCATCATGAGTCGTTTTTCATGGTTTCTACTGAAATAGAACAGCTGAAATAATTCAAAGCATTCAAATCTCAGGGTGCTTAGTGAGTGTACAGCCTAGAGGACAGGTGAAGATATATGTCCTCCTTTAATGGGCGTATCCATTCTCATTTCACCAACTGTCCACCGACTCAGTTACACCTCAGTTAGCTCTTCTAAATGAAGTTAAATTCTATTAGTTTACATGAGTCTATAGAATTAGTAGTGCAGCAATTATCTGTATGTTTGCATAGTATGCCAATGCTCTCCAGGGCTTGTTGTTCCAGGGAACTAAAGTATAAACATGGCACACACACACACACACACACACACACACACACACTCAATCACCAGACACATTATTCTCACAAGCAGCCGGCTGTGGGTATATCTGGAGATACCTCAACCAGCCATGTGCTCATTGCTGTTCCAGACAGCGCATAACATTTCAGCACGATCCCTTCTCAGTCTCACACAAATCAAACATCCAAGTCACGAACAGGAAGGGCTGTGTTACAGAACATGGGAAAAATCACCACTAGGCCGATATCCCTAGTGGGTCGGACTGCTTGTACATGTTTCTGCATTGCTTTTCCGTATGTAAGGACTGAAAAATTATTCATTTTATTAAATGTTACTGCAGAGAATTCCCTGCCATAACACAGGATTATAATGTCCTTTCTCTGGATTTTCTCAATGGCACTGCTTTGAGTGCACAGTCCCAATAGTGAATCACAGACTGAGAATCTTATTTTACTGGGTTTGAGGTGAGTAGAAACAGAGCTCAGTTGAGATAGGAACTCTGTCATTCACTCATCTGGTGGGCCAATGTGATCACAGTAGTCTTGACCTTTTTACACTTAATATAAAACTGCTGACTTATGTACATCATGTGCAGGTGCATTGATGCACCTCACCTAAGCAGGTGTACTTAAGCACCTCACCTCTACAGGTGTACTGGAGCATCTCACCTCTACAGGTGTACTGAAACACCTCACCTCTACAGGTGTACTGAAACACTTCACTTCTACAGGTGTACTGAAACTTCTCACCTCTACAGGTGTACTGAAACACCTCACGTGTACAGGTGTACTGAAACACCTCACCTCTACAGGTGTACTGGAGCATCTCACCTCTACAGGTGTACTGAAACACCTCACATGTACAGGTGTAGTGAAGCACCTCACCTGTGCATGTGTACTGAAGCACCTCACCTCTACAGTTGCACTGAAACACCTCACGTATATAGGTGTACTGAAGCACCTCACGTGTACAGGTGTACTGAAGCACCTCACCTGTGCAGGTGTGCTAAAGCACCTTACTTGTGCAGGTGTACTGAAACACCTCACCTCTACAGGTGTACTGAAGCACCTCACGTGTACAGGTGTACTGAAGCACCTCACCCGTGCATGTGTACTGAAGCACCTCACCTGTGCAGGTGTACTGAAACACCTTACCTGTGCAGGTGTACTGAAACAACTCACCTCTACAGGTGTACTGAAACAGCTCACGTGTACAGGTGTTCTGAAACACCTCACCTCTACAGGTGTACTGAAACACCTCACGTGTACATGTGTACTGAAGCACCTCACCTGTGCATGTGTACTGAAGCACCTCACCTGTGCATGTGTACTGGAGCATCTCACCTCTACAGGTGTACTGAAACACCTCACCTCTACAGGTGTACTGAAACACCTCACTTGTACAGGTGTACTGAAGCACCTCACCTGTGCATGTGTACTGAAGCACCTCACCTCTACAGTTGCACTGAAACACCTCACGTGTACAGGTGTACTGAAGCACCTCACCTGTGCAGGTGTACTAAAACACCATACTTGTGCAGGTGTACTGAAACACTTCACATGTACATGTGTACTGAAGCACCTCACATGTGCATGTGTACTGAAGCACCTCACCTCTACAGTTGCACTGAAACACCTCACGTGTACAGGTGTACTGAAGCACCTCACCTGTGCAGGTGTACTAAAACACCTTACTTGTGCAGGTGTACTGAAACACCTCACGTGTACATGTGTACTGAAGCACCTCACATGTCCATGTGTACTGAAGCACCTCACCTCTACAGGTGTACTGAACCACCTCATGTATACAGGTGTACTGAAGCACCTCCCCTGTGCATGTGTACTGAAGCACCTTACCTCTACAGGTGTACCGAAACACCTCACCTCTACAGGTGTACTGAAACACCTCACTTGTACAGGTGTACTGAAACACCTCATGTATACAGGTGTACTGAAGCACCTCCCCTGTGCATGTGTACTGAAGCACCTTACCTCTACAGGTGTACCGAAACACCTCACCTCTACAGGTGTACCGAAACACCTCACTTGTACAGGTGTACTGAAACACCTCACCTCTACAGGTGTACTGAAACACCTCACTTGTACAGGTGTACTGAAACACCTCACCTCTACAGGTGTACTGAAACACCTCACGTGTACAGGTGTACTGAAACAGCTCACATGTACAGGTGTACTGAAACACCTCACTTGTACAGGTGTACTGAAACACCTCACCTCTACAGGTGTACTGAAACACCTCACGTGTACAGGTGTACTGAAACAGCTCACATGTACAGGTGTACTGAAACACCTCACATCTACAGGTGTACTGAAACAGCTCACGTGTACAGGTGTACTGAAACAGCTCACGTGTACAGGTGTACTGAAACACTCCACATTTACTGACTTTCAATTTGCTGGAGAAAATGGACTGAAACTGAAGGATTCCACCATAATTAGGCTTGTCTCTGCCCGCTCAGTCTTACCAAAAGGCTGCAGTACTGAGTAGGAAGTTCTGCACCAGAATTACAACCATTCCACAAGAGGACTGTTGGTCCATTTCGTAAATCACATTGATGAAGCGTGTTATTGCCTGAAAGCCAAGTCTTATCTGCTGTCCCTTCAAATGCTGGTAAACCAACATACGATTTATTTATTTCAGTTGGAGTTATACTTGCTTACATATTGTTAAAGGTCATTTATGTTTTTTTACATTAATGTAAATGACATGTTAATAATTACAGATTAATTTCATTGTGGTTAGCCATGAAGACAGAAGGCAGAGGAAGAGGAAGAATGTACAAAATGACCTACTCTTCCTCACTCAGAGACACTGCAGTAATGTAAACACGCTTGGAAATCCAGTGGGAGAACGCCAATAAACAAACACAATAAACACTCACAAAAGCATTTTATCATTTTGTTTCCTAAAGAATCGTGAAAACAAAACATACTTTGAATCAACACATTTGCCAAAAGCTCATTATTTACTTATTTACATTATTTAGTTTTTGTTCATTGAAACTGGTTTTGTTTCAGCAGCTGATTATGATGAAGACAAACAAACTCTGAAATATCTGTTACCACAGAATGTGTCTTTAACTAACTCTGGACAGCTTTGTGGGCCTTCTAACTTTCCCACTGTTTCTGAAGTCCATCATAAAGCAGATGAACACTCTTGTAAAATATTGAGCGTTTTGGTTTGTACAATTTTGTAGTATTAAGACTTGACCTTCCTACAGAACAATGACAATGACAAAATAACAATCAGTTATTTTGTAAAAGGTACTGAGCTGGGTCACTCAGATAAACATCCATCATCATGTGCACTTTGTACACATCACATTCTTCCAGGCTCGTATTTTGGGAGGCTTTCTGCCTGGAGAAAGGGGAACAAAGTGGAATCAGTATGACATACATCTAGACTAGAACAATGTTTGATGAGAGTGGGAGGAAATGAGCTCTGGATTCTCTTCAGGTCCCTGTGGAATTTAGTACAACAGACTTGACTGACCCCTCAGTCACATTTGTAAAGGCCTTCGCACCTTTACAACAGAAATTACCTGCTCATTACAGCTTAACAGCAGTAAAGACCTGCCCAATTCAGCTTTACAGCAGTACGGACCTGCTCATTACACCTTTACAGCAGTAAAGAACTGCTCATTACACCTTTACAGCATTAAAGACCTGCTCATTACACCTTTACAACAGTAAAACCTGCTCATTACACCTTTACAGCAGTAAAGACCTGCTCATTACACCTTTACAGCAGTAAAGACCGGTTCATTGCTCACTGCTCACAGAGGAGCACCCACAACCCTTGTTGTCTCTTAAGAAACTGTCATGCACACTTAGAATGACATATTAGACTAAAACCACTCAGCAAAAGGCAGAAAATACCCAGAAAGACAGAGGAGCTCTTACGAGGTAAGAGGAGCTCTTACGAGGGTCTGAATGGGATTTGCGTTTGCTCTGCTCCCAGAGTTGACAGGGCAGAAGAACAGTGGCCCAGGATAATGTGTGTGGTTTGTTTGTTGAGCAAACAGTAACTGTTAGGGCAGGCAAGCTGTAAATTAAGTTCAGATGACAAATGTTCAAGGCTGCAATAAAACACCTGGAGGTGGGTGATTTCCAGACGTCCGGAGCAGCCTGTGAAAACTCACCTGCTGCCTCTGTTCGCTTCAGAGCACAACAAGTCAGTAGAGGGCCGCACAGGTGCTGCACAGAGCACCACCCCCACTCGGCCATCGCTGGAACCTTCGGCACCTGTCCAACCTCTGAATAACTGGCATTCAAGAGCCCATCGCGACAAGCTTGCTGAAGCGCTGATGTCTTTTCAGTGGCACAGAGAAAAGCTAAACCAAAGGCCAGTGATCAGGCAGCTGAGGTAAAGCGGAGCTCCTCTGTGCGTTTCACACTCCTTTACACACGCTTTTGAGGAACTGATACAGCAGAATTGCACAAAACATGCAAGTGAGAGGGAGGGAAGGGTGTTTCTGTGGTTCCTCTTGTCACAACTCAATGTCCAGGGCTGAGCTCAGATGGTCTTCAACAGCAACTCAATGTCCAGGGCTGAGCTCAGATGGTCTTCAACAGCAACTCAATGTCCAGGGCTGAGCTCAGATGGTCTTCAACAGCAACTCAATGTCCAGGGCTGAGCTCAGATGGTCTTCAACAGCAACTCAATGTCCAGGGCTGAGCTCAGATGGTCTTCAACAGCAACTCAATGTCCAGGGCTGAGCTCAGATGGTCTTCAACAGCAACTCAATGTCCAGGGCTGAGCTCAGATGGTCTTCAACAGCAACTCAATGTCCAGGGCTGAGCTCAGATGGTCTTCAACAGCAACTCAATGTCCAGGGCTGAGCTCAGATGGTCTTCAACAGCAACTCAATGTCCAGGGCTGAGCTCAGATGGTCTTCAACAGCAACTCATGTCCAGGGCTGAGCTCAGATGGTCTTCAACAGCAACTCAATGTCCAGGGCTGAGCTCAGATGGTCTTCAACAGCAACTCAATGCAGCATTTCTCTCCTCTTCTCTCTCCCTTTAAAGTCAATCTGCTCATTTCTATATGCACAGGCACATTAACACTTCATTTCACTCCTACAGTTTTTACAGTGTCCTCCCTGAGATGTGACTTCACAACGTAATAGTTCATCTGACTCTGGTATCTCTTTCAGGACCTTACACACAACTGAAGCCTGTGGATAATGCAGTAGTAATGTCATTACTGTACACCTCAGTGCAGACTGGTTACAGTACTTTCACTGCTCACACAGTGTCAATAGGCAAACGCTTATAACCATACTGGTAATGCTTCGATATGGCTTGTAACCACAAAGTGACTCAACATAATGATTCATCCATCACTACATATCACAGAAAAGCAGAGACATTTGAGTTCTAGTAAAACTTCAGGTGATTTTCAACATAATGTTAAATGAAAACTCTCTGTCCTGGCCAAATGACCTACTTAAACTTTCGATGTGTGAAAATAACTGTTGTTAAACTATACCCTTTACTGAAAAATGTTTTTGTAGGCAGTTACCTGATCGAGTAGACAAGTAAAATTTGCAACAAGCCACAGGGACCTGAAAGAAGACGTGTTATCCACTGAGCCACTACAGTTGTCCACACACACGTCCTGGGCTTTGAGAACCAGCGTTTCCCTAACACACACACACAGGTCAGAGCGTCCCCTAGCACACCCCTGAACACACACACACAGGTCAGAGTGTCCCCTAGCACACCCCTGAACACACACACACAGGTCAGAGCGTCCCCTAGCACTCCCCTGAACACACACACACAGGTCAGAGTGTCCCCTAGCACGCCCCTGAACACACACACAGGTCAGAGTGTCCCCTAGCACACCCCTGAACACACACACACAGGTCAGAGCGTCCCCTAGCACGCCCCTGAACACACACACACAGGTCAGAGCGTCTCCTAGCACACCCCTGAACACACACACACAGGTCAGAGCGTCTCCTAGCACACCCCTGAACACACACACACAGGTCAGAGTGTCCCCTAGCACGCCCCTGAACACACACACAGGTCAGCGCGTCCCCTAGCACGCCCCTGAACACACACACACAGGTCAGAGTGTCCCCTAGCACGCCCCTGAACACACACACAGGTCAGAGTGTCCCCTAGCACGCCCCTGAACACACACAGCCTGCTCTCACTCAGACGGGCTCCGCATTGGCCCAACACTGGGAGTCATTTCCAGAGTCAACCAAAAATGTGTTAGTACCAGATACTGTATCCTACTTATACAGTAGTGTCACATAGTGTGTGTGTGTGCAGGCTGAGGTTAAATACAATAAAGTGCATATCCAGGACAAAGAAGAGCCCAGCAATTCCTGGGGGTTAAAGGCGCTCCACATCCTCCTCTCTCTTCCTGTGTCTCTCCTTTCCCTTTCAGAGTTCAACTCTCACATGACAAACAATGGCAGTCTTGAAGGGGAGGCATTTCTTTACTGCTAGGGTGTCCTAACTGGAAAGGCAGGTACAGAGCCCAGAGGAGGACCAAGTAGGAGACAGAAGAGAGCTGTATCTGACTCAGGACCCAGGACAGGTCTGCGTCTGCGTGCATACGTGTGGGCATGGCTTGATAAAGTTTCACTCAGCTGTATATTTGCCAAATTCTGCAGACACTGGATCATCTTTAGAGGAACTCACTGAACCGGATCATCTATAGAGGAACTCTCTTAAAGCTCCAGAAGCTGACTGGGTAACCATAGGGGTCTATACCCTTCCCCCCAAAGACATGCAATGGGGGCACTTAGCCTACATGTCTATAGGCTGCATACACATGCAACATAACAAGCTTTAGAACTGTAACATACTGACATTCTGTGTTTTATATATATATATATATATATATATATATATATATATATATATATATATATATATATATATATATATATGTGTGTATATAAAACACAGAATGTATATATATATAAAAGCAGACAGTGAGTGGTTACAACACATCTAATGTTTGTCATTCATCTGTACAACATTACACCATCCAACTCTGAATTATTATATGCTTTCTCGTGGTTTGTGTACACCATGGCCTCTTTTTTGAATTATTCTACTTTAAAAGCTTATAAGGAGTATAAATTATTTCTTGCTGCGTGTCTGATCTTATCAAGTATCCTCATATCCTTCTGCTCTCACAATCACCACTAAACATCAAATACAGAAGACCAATGTCACACAGGAAAATGATAACGTCTGACTGCATGCAAAGCAGTTTTCCTCCTGTCTTTAAAGAACTGCAGAATCCTCCCTTTGATTATTTCAAAACAGGTGTTATTCTTGGATCAGTTGCTGAGCAAAAAACACAAACTGAAGGATACACACGGAAGACAAAAACCTGACCTGACATCAGTGCTGCATTCTTGAGCTAGGAGAGTTTGCAGGCTGGGCGGGTTTAGTCCTGTCCTGCAGGGCTGTCAGACTCGTAACAAAGATTTCAGTTAGAGGAATGGCTATAGCAGAACCTGAACTACACATCAGGTGGATGTCAAATTCAAATACTGTACTCGATTGCGTAAGAGTTCAGAAGGCCATGACTCATGTACACAGACGCTGAACATAGACACAAAACAGGCTCACCATGCCAATCACAAACCAAATACATATGACAGCGCAAACAGCCTGGACAAGGCGCATGTTCTGGCCTGATCATTCAGCGTGGATGGGAACTACCAGCAAAAACCTCGCAGTGTACGCATCCTAAACACTCACTGACCGAGCTACTCCAAACTGTTAACAATACCACCATTAATCAGACGCTAGTGGCAGCATAAACAACACCTTTCACTCTGCTGCCCTGAGTAAGGAACTGGGAATAGGAATCAGGACATTATCGGAGGGCACGCAGTGGTATGTAGCTTTTAGCTCACGCTGAATCCAGTGCGTTCTGTCCACTTTACGCTGATGTAAGATGCTCGGAGCGGACAGGGAGCGCTTTGTACTCACGGTGAGAGGCAGGGAGCATATGACAAAGATGACCGTCATGGAAGCCAGCAGCACGAGGTGCTCCACCTCCTCCTCGCCCTGGCCGAACCAGGAGCTCAGTCCACGCTTGCGGCTGGCGGACACCACCGAGCCCCGCCTTGTGATCTGGCTGCGGTGCATGCGACAGAGGCTGACGATGACGGAGCCGTTGCACAGGAAGACGACGGTGATGAGCAGGGCCACGAGCAGGGAGTAGGACAGCGAGAACGACAGCGTTCGCCACTCCTCCTCCGCCCCCTCGCCCTCCGCCTCCATCTTGATGAAGCACCACGTCCCGGGGCAGTACTGCTTGTGCCGTCCGAAGCCGAGGAGGGGCAGGAGGCAGAAGGCGCCAGTGAAGAGGTAGATGAGCCCCAGCGCCGTCTTGGCGAAGCTGCGCCGCACGTGTTTGGAGTAGAAATAGGGGTGGCTGATGGCCAGGCAGCGCTCCACAGCCATGGCGCACAGGATGAGCATGGACGCCAGGCCAAAGAAGGTCAGCGCGAAGGCGAAGAGCGTGCACAGGCGCGTGTCGCCCGTCAGGCCCACCAGCGACATGCCGCGCGAGTAGCACACGAACACAGGCGGGCTGAGCAGGCACGTCCCCGCCAGGTCCGTCACCGCCAGCCCCGTCACCAGGATGCAGAAGACGGACGACTTGGCCCGGCGATCCTTCTGACGCAGGCCGAGGATGGCCAACGCCAGCAGGTTCCCCACAACCCCGGCCAGGAACATGAAGGCGCTCACCACCAGGTTCAACAAGTTCTCAGGCATGTGAATGTGAGTGATGTTCTCGCACGTGTTGTTAGAGAGCATCGGTCCAGCGTGTTAAAAGAGCAGATCCGTCCAGCGTGTTAAAACATCAGTCTCCTTCCCGGCCCCGAGTGCGAGAAGACTGCGGAGGAGAGTCGCGCCAGGTTTAAACACACTGCATAACTATTCTTTAATCTTTAATCATATTTCAGGATAAATTGAACCAATATTAGGCTAGACTATAGACTGTTATTGTTACACCAGAGCTCTTCGCTTTTGCCATCTAATCGAGTTAAGTCTGTGTAAATAGTAGCTTATGTAAACAGCAAGCGTTATTTCTACATTTAGATGTCTGATTTTACTGGGTAGCATAAAAATAGCTTACTTGACAGCTTCACAATCTTACATTTACGTATACTTTATTCCTTCTTTTGTTTCCGCAGACGCTAGATTAATCAAACCACGCACCTGTCAGCGGAATATCATTGATCTTTCTCCGACATAAACGATAAACCTGCAGAAATGTCCCTTTTCACCTATCCGTCCACTTCAGCCTGCGTTATAGATCATGTGTTCATGCTGACTTCAGCTCGGAGAGAAAGCGCAGCTCCTTCTGTGTTCGTGTCCCGCACGCAGGAACATCTGCAGCTCACTCTCCACGCGCAGCAGACCTCTGTGTCCCGTGCCGGACCACGAGCTCCATAACCGGGTTAACACCGCTGCCTCCCGCGCGCCGCTCACAAACGTTCACTAAAGTGTTCGCCCATTTTGATCACAAATCAGTGAAACCGGCTGTTATAGTTAATCGGAAAAGTCAATTTAAGCGATGTGCCTCTTGCAGCGTCGAGCCTCGAGTGGTTGAGACCGGCAGAAAGCGCGCGGAGAGGCGCGCGCTTAAGCGACGCGTGACTGGTGAGCTGGGTGGTTCTTTTACCATGTACGCACAAGCACGCGGTCCTTAACTGTAATTAGCATTTTAATTGACGTCTCTTCCAGTAAGTTAATGTTAGTATAAAAGTTTCCTAATATAATTTCCCGCAGCGCTAAGACTGAACGGGAACGGGCAGCCAGGTGAAAACCGGAGAGACATTTACCGGTGAAGGCTCCGTGAGAGCCAAACGAGTTATTAGACTCTCAAAGTTCACCGTCCATGTATTTCTAATAAAGTGCTGTCTGAGAAAGGGATTTTATAATTGATTTTAATAAATGATAATTAATTGGTTTGCCGTAAGTTTTAGCACAATGCTTTTAGCCAATGCTGCTCTACTGTACTGATCATAAATCAAAAGTTTCATGGGTGATTAATATACAGAGCATTTTCTTGTGTGTGTCTGTATGTGTGTCTATCTGTCTGTGTGTCTGTGTGTGTGTATATGTGTGTGTGTGTGTGTGTGTGTGTGTGTGTGTGTGTGTGCAGCTGTGTGTGTGTGTGTGCAGCTGTGTGTGTGTGTGTGTGTGTGTGTGTGTGTGTGTGCACCTGTGTGTGTGTGTGTGTGTGTGTGTGTGTGTGTGTGTGTGTGTGTGTGTGTGCAGCTGTGTGTGTGTGTGTGCAGCTGTGTGTGTGTGTGTGTGTGTGTGTGTGTGTGTGTGCACCTGTGTGTGTGTGTGTGTGTGTGTGTGTGTGTGTGTGTGCCATTGTAACATTTTTACTTGCTGTCATGGCTCATTAACTTTATCAGAGCACATTATGAAAACTTGTGGTCAATCAGACCTCATGAGAGTTCCAGATCGGAAATAGACATTTTCTTTAGTCATACGATGCGTTAAGGGCCCATTTTATCTGGTCATCACAAACACTTTCAAGTGGTTCTTGTTACAATAAAAGCGAACATGTTGATTCATGCTTGTCCGTGATGTCGCCACCTCTGTTGGTAAAGAAGGAAGTAGCTCCATAAAGTACTTTAATGTGGAATATCACTGTGGGGCTCTAATCTCCATCACCAAGAGCCATCCAGTCGCACAGGAGGTGCTGGAAATCTGTGTGAAGTTTCCTCTATCATTATGTTATAACCAATATCATGTTATTCAGATGGCAAACCCATTTTTTATAATATCCATAAATCTCTCATATGTCAATGAGGACAGCTCTGCTCTGTAAAACTCTGATATGTCCACGGCAGCATCTCTGCTCTGTAAATATCTGATATGTCCACGGCAGCAGCTCCGCTCTGTAAATCTCTGTGCTCCAATGGGCCTGTCCTGATTTCCCTTATTTAGTAATCCCTCTGTGTTTAATTCCAATGCTCTACGTGAGTAACGAGTACATCTGCTCTGGTTATCATGAGTGTGTGTAGGTCTGACTCAGATCCAGGTGCTATTGACTCGTTAAGGGGCAAGCTGGGTGATGCTCTTCATCACATCATCATCATCATCATCTATATTCATCAGTCTGAGGGATTCCCTCTGAACCAGGTGTCCCATTATTTAAGTGCTTGCAATTAAATACCATAACATATACCAGCCACGTCCCCTTTTTGTGCAATGAGTTATTTTAGTTTTTGATTTTGTACAGCCTTTACATTAAAATAACATTAAAATGCTAAAAATTCTAAATATAATTTAGAATGACCTCACTTCAGTTATGTGGGCATTTAAGAATAAAACTTACAATGATGTTTTAGATTATTGGTTTAATTTTGTTGAATGCAGAAAAAACATGACAAGACATGGATGGTGTTTTCATTGCAAGAGATCAACTGACCAAGAATTCTAGTCATTATATAATAAATATCCTGATATCTACTTTTTAAAAGGATGGATAAGATCCTCCACATTGCTCCTTAAGACATGACTGCTTCATGGAGGAGAAGGACCCTGATCAGCTTGGCACAGCCCTAAAGGATATCATGGATGGTTTACAGCCCTAAAGGATATCTTGGATGGTTTATAGCTGCATAGTCATGCAGCCCAAACAGAGTGGTGATTTTAAATAAACAGTGCGATGGTAGACAGTGTCTGGTCTCCACAGAAGAATCCTGAGAAACCAAATAATTATTGCAATGATTTCAAAGTGTAACAATTTAGGCACTTCTGGGAGTTACTAATGTGTTGTACGATTGGTAATACATTTTGTTTTCTAAATATTCCACCTGCAGGTGTTTATTCAAAATGCCTTCTCTTTCTGTGTTTATATAGTAATTTCAGACAGCACCTATGAGCGTTTATCCTGCCTCTGCACCCTTATTTGTGGAGTGACTCAAGTCTGTAGGAGCTGACCTAGGATCAGCCCCCTTCGTACAATGATCATGGTCTTGTTGAGTGATACAAGTCTGTAGGAGCTGACCCAGGATCAGCCCCCTTCGTACAATGATCATGGTCTTGTGGAGTGACTCAGGTCTGTAGGTGCTGACCCAGGATCAGCCCCCTTAGTACAATGATCATGGTCTTGTGGAGTGACTCAGGTCTGTAGGTGCTGACCCAGGATCAGCCCCCTTAGTACAATGATCATGGTCTTGTGGAGTGACTCAGGTCTGTAGGAGCTGACCCAGGATCAGCCCCCTTAGTACAATGATCATGGTCTTGTGGAGTGACTCAGGTCTGTAGGAGCTGACCCAGGATCAGCCCCCTTCGTACAATGATCATGGTCTTGTGGAGTGACTCAGGTCTGTAGGAGCTGACCCAGGATCAGCCCCCTTAGTACAATGATCATGGTCTTGTGAAGTGACTCAGGTCTGTAGGTGCTGACCCAGGATCAGCCCCCTTAGTACAATGATCATGGTCTAGGGCCTTTGTGAAGTGTTTACATTTGTCTACATCATTAACTTTGCAGTGATATTCTAGGCATCTGATGCAATGGGAAAAAACAATGGAAATAATGTTGGTATAATGCAACGTGGGCTGGTCCCAATCAAATGTTTTTTTTCCAAAAGAGGAACCATATAAGATCTTAAAAGCAATGGATGCATTTACAGTATTTCAGGTCTGGATAATTAGTATTATATGATATCTAATTTGACAGAACAATAATTCTGCTAGCACAACAAGGTTTGGCTCATGACACATTTTTAAATCACACAAGCCTTTAGCTAGACTAAGAGACAGCAGAGGGAAAAATGAAATTAAGGACTCAGTAGCTCCAAACCAGGGGCCTACAGCACCCAGTAATGATGTGGTGTAATACCACATTGCAAGAGATTCAGAGCCAAAATATTTCTGCAGTCTCTAGTGCCACTCACTCACTGTTTGCATGCCTGCTTTGGAAATTCAATATTTGTAGAATGTTGCCTTTTTAATGGGACCATGGCGTTCAGAGAAAACACAAATATTCCCCCAGAAAGGAAACCCGGAGGTATTACCCAATACCTCCACTTAGGGAAACTTCAAGGGTGGAGCAGAGAGAAATGAAAGTGCACACTTCATCTTGGAACGCCACGGTGATATTCTGTAAAATACTTTTACACTGGGCAGTAACAGACTGGCAAAACACCTCAGATCATATTTCTGCTTTCATAAACTGGGTATCTTTGTGCAGAGAGTTTTCCTGCATGTGATGTTGTCTGATGTTGAAGGTTTATTTAAATGTTCACTGATGAGAAAAGAATAGGGGTTATTAACGTTTTAATGGTAAATGATTCACACATGAGCAAAAACCACTGACAGACTCATTAAGGACTTTGGAATCAACATGAACATCTCTGCCTTTGTTAGTGCTGAACACTAAACTCTGAACGCTAAACACTTTGAACACTGAGCTCTGTGAACACTGAACGCTAAACACTGCGAACAGTAAACACTGTCAGCACTGAAACACTGAACACTGGACACTGAACACTGAACACTGTGAGCACTGAACACTGTGAACACTGAACAGTAAACATTGAACACAGTGAACACTCAACAGTAAACACTGCGAACAGTAAACACTGTGAGAACTGAACCCTGAACACTGTGAACACTGAACACTGAACACTGAACATTGTGGACACTGAAAGCTGAACACTGAACACCGTGGACACTGAAAGCTGAACACTGTGAACACTGAACACTGTGAACACTGAACAGTAAACACTGTGAACACTGAACACTAAACACTGTGAACACTGAACAGTAAACACTGTTAATACTAGACACTGTGAACACAACACTGAGCACTGCACACATTGTGAACACTGAGCACTGAACACTGTGAACATTGAACACTGTGAGCACTGCGTTTGCTCTGGTATGACTGGGGAAATGAACACTGTGCCCTGTGTGGACTGATATCCACACATTAGCTCCACCTACTGTCACGTTTAATATTCAGTTTGAAACTGGATAAGTACTGGATAAATACTGGCCAGAGAACTCTTCATACCATATAATGTAGAATTCATCCATATAAATCATCAGTTGGAATGTTTGTTTCTTAATTAAAAGTTAAAAGGGTTAAAAGGGTTTAGCTCATCATGCCACAGTACTGATCCTTCACACACACATGCATATATGCACACACACGCACACGAACATGCACACGCACATGCACGCACATGCACATACACACACACACACACACACACACACACATAAACACACAAACACACACACAAATGAATTAGGAAAAAAACATAAAGAAAAGGGAGGATTTCACAGTTCTGTTTAATTATTAACATAAATGATAATGAGTCATGTATATTTCACTGAATCATGTATATTTCACTGAATCATGTATATTTCATTACACAGAGCCACAAATGAAAAGCAAATTGCATGTGTTGCCATAAAACAGTCACCCTCTCTTATTGTCTTCTTGATTTTGATATAGAGTACAAAACAGGCCTCAGCAAATTCTCTTTTATGCAAATTTATGTAAATCACTGGACTTAATGAGATAATCAGGAGATATGAACAATAGAAACTCAACTATGTAAAATTCATTTACAGATATTAGTTATGGTTATGGCAGAAAGAAATAACTGGTAATGGGTTTGGCAGATAGATATTACTGGTTATGGTTATAGAATAGGTCATAATAGTTATAAAAAAGATATTAGTCATTATTATTATAGAAGAGAGATATTAGTCGTTATGGTTATGAAAGAGAGATATTAGTCTTTATTATTATGGAAGAGAGATATTAGTCGTTATGGTTATGTTAGTCATTATTGTTATGGAAGAGAGATATTTGTCGTTATGGTTATGTTAGTCATTATTGTTATGGAAGAGAGATATTTGTCGTTATGGTTATGTTAGTCATTATTGTTATGGAAGAGAGATATTAGTTTTTATGGTTATGGAAGAGAGACGGTTGTTATGGTTACAATTATGGTTGCAACTGGTGTGTCCTTTATTTCAATAAGAAGCAAAACTAATCTGAAGAAAGATTCTGTATTTATTTATCTTATCTTGGCTATCTTGTTTAAAACCAAGAAATACTAAAAATGTTTCCTTATTTTCAAGAATTTGATTTAAATGTATGATTTCAGTTTTAATCTTATTCAAATTTTTCCTCAGAAATATTTTTCAGTTATTACTGTATGGAACCTCACACATCACTTTAGGCTTGATTGTCTGCCTCATACAATTTAATGACAACGGCTTCATGCGGCTGGAGATTTATGGACCGAAGGGATACAGAACCAAAGCGATCCAGGCCTGTGCTAGTTACAAACACCCCTCTTTCTGGTAGGCTGGGAGCCCAGTCTGGGTCCAGAGAGACAGGCTCCGAGCCAAAATGCAACATCACCAGGAAGTGAGCGCATGCCCATGAGCGCAGGTAGGCCAGAGGACGGATGGCTGTGGAGTTAGCGGAGGCGGAGCCGACTGCCGGGCTGTTGACGGGGAGAAAGGTGAGATTGCCGAAGAGAAGGGCCTCTTCATGCGTGCGTGTGCGGCTCAGCGACCTGAAGAGTGCTCGCCATCTTCTCTGATTCTCCTGACAGAAAGACAGATGAGTTTTAGAAGGATATTTGAGGTAAAGCCTCATACAGAAATCCTAAGGTGGAAAACAAAGCTAAGAAAGACCAGGGACTTTATTTGACTCGTGATTATTGGTCCCTATACTTTAGATGTTCTTATATTTTCTGATGAAGTATTTAAATCACATACTTTTGGAAAAACGTTTTGCTGCAAATTTAAATGTAGGGCTTTGACTAAACTTTCTCACTTTTTGTCTTGAATCTCTGTTTGTCTTGTCATCTTCAGACAGGTATACAGAAGCATTCTAAACACACACAAAAAAAGAATTTGATATATGTGTAGTATATTATTTGTACTCAAGCTAAGTCCACCAATAGCACTCTGAACTCTTGATTAAGACTGCGCTTACCGCGGTTGGACTTATCTCATCACCACATGTGATAATGGCAGTGCCAGGAAGTGTCATCATCAGAACCATGATGACTTCCTTCAGGTCCCCTACTCCTGCCCAATCCACCTGCAACACCTCCACACACGGAGGACATGTCACCCCAAAGCACTGACCTGTGCTCTTCAGTATCACTCCAATAGCTATGCATGTGTCACACCCACGACCAGAGTTACTGACTGGTCATCGCGGAGGTCCAGAACTGGTCTTTAAGGTCTGTACAAGTCAGACCGTCTTAACTACTGGACAGAGTGTGCTCAACATGACGTTTTCCCTGATACCTCTAAATGTTCTACAGAGCATTTGGGAAACGTATCGTTGAACTATTCATTCATTTGTTCTTTCATTCGTTCTTTCATTCATTCATTCATTTGTTCTTTCATTCATTCATTCATTTGTTCTTTCATTCATTCTTTCTTCATAAGTACAGAATTTACAATTCATGAGGGGACAGGACAGATTCTCCTCTTTGCACCAATCATGTATAAATTAGAATGACTTTGTTCTATTCAGGGAAAAGTAAACAATAAACAATAAACATTTGTTGCTTCAGAGTCATGGATACAAAAATACAGAACAAGCTGTATGTGCTTTTTCTAATTGCTTTTTCTAAGTGCTTTTTACCCACAGAAACATGCTAAATGTGTATAGGACACCATTTATCTAACTGTAATATAAATACTGTAATATAAAATGGCGCAGCTTGAAGATGCACTTACAGTACAACCGAGCTTAGTCCTCTAATAGGAGCTGTAGGGGCTGAGACCCCTGAAAGGGAAAGAATCTGTCCCAGATGTCTGCAGAATAACGCCTGGGGCAGTGAAAACCCACTACTCACGGTCCAGCTTAGCCAGTTCGTCTGCAGCCTCCTCAGCCTGGTTTCCGTCACTTTGGCGAGTTCAGCAGCGGGTAACGGATGAGTGGAGATGGGAACCAGAGGCTCAGAGAGCAGCACTTGCACCAGGGAGGTGTTGGGACGTGTCTCCAGCACACTGAACCCTGGAGAGGAGGCCCCAGTCTGCCTCAGCATCACAATCCTACACACACACACACACACACACACACACACACACACACACACATACACAGGATGCATCGCTGAGCCTAATTACACCTAAATCATTAAAAGCACTGAAAGAACAGACTTCATAAGCGTTCAAATGAAAGGATGTGTGACTGAGGTCTAAGGCAGGAGCTACCAGTCATCGTCCTCAGTGCTACACGCCTCAGCCAGCTCTGGACACTCTCTCCACGTCTGAAAGTCAGGAAAAACAACAACAACTAGAATTTGATTTTCCCACTAAATTAAATCTTCCTCATTTTCAGAAATGACATCACCACACCAGTGTGGTCTCAGAATGGCTTTATAATACCTTCTGAGAATAGCCTGGGTCCGGGTCGCAGATTTCAAATCCAGACACCCCTTGTTCAAGCCAGTATCTAACCGAGTTCTAGAAGAGGAATGGTGAGGTGTGTCACATACATTTTCACCTTTAGCCTTGTGCGATACGAGAGGAGCTCAGGAAACTCCATTTTAAAATGGACCACAGTGACTATACAGTAAGTGCATTACTGTAAAAGATGTAAATGTAAATAGGTCAGGTTTTGTTTCTTATAAAGGAAATAGCACAATAAAAGGTCAAACAAACAAGACTTGTACATATTTTACCTGAACATAAACAAATGCATCCGTTTGGTTACTGAACTCTGTCCTGTTGAATAGATTAAGCCCACAGAGATCCAGAATCACTCTTACACCTGCATTAGATATAATTACACGAATTACTCTCTAATCACAGGAAAACTTTCTGTTTAAATTACTTTAAATTTGATTTGCCATCAACTCTAAAGTTCAACCAGCTAGACCCCCTTACAGTGCTTACAGTGATTCAGTGCTGAAACACACATTGTTAACTCTAATGTCTCTAGTTCAACATTATTACAGAGGTAATGTGTTATGTAGACTATAGAGAAAAGAAAAATGTGTAAACTAATGAAGATATAGGGAATACTTGAAATGTCAAGTATGAAATGTCAGTGACCATAACAAATGCACAGACCGGTCACTATGTGCAGATCGTCCTATTTAAATCATCCAGATTTCACAGCCACATGGGAAGCAAAACTTGGAAATAAACGGCTGAATGGCGCCACCTGCTGTTTGCTGAGGAGGACTGCTGCTTTCTAAACTGCTGTCTAGTTGATAAAGGATACATAATGCATAATAAAACAATCATTTTATTCTGAATTCTGAACCTCCCCAGACAGATGTCTAAATGTACCTGTGTTGTGACTGTCTGTGATGAGCTGGTGGAACTGGACCAGAGTGCCAAGGTTCTGGTCTATCTCAGTCAGGTTGAGTGGCGTGACATCGTGCCTGAACAACCCTTCCAAGATCAAGACCCCGATGCCCAGGGACCTGAGGTAGGGGAGCCTGCCAGACACCTCTGAATACGGGCAGCACAAAGTTAACGCTCTCCACATAACGCATTTTCACTATGGACCAAATCTACAAGAAGACTTGTCAAGGCAAAATGGCAGAAGATACATGCACGATATGTATGTTGCAGCTATTCTGTTTAAAGGCTCTCCAGTAATACACCAGATACTCACTGTGTAGAGCCCCTGACCCTGTGTTCTCTATATCCAGGAGCAGAGATGGCTGTAGACGATAGAACACCTCCGTCTGCCACCAGCGCCGAGCCGAAGCTCCAGGCCGGGGGCTCCGGATGATCCCAACCACAGCCGCCCCGAGCATGGCCAGCCACCCCAGCCAGAAGAACAGGACCATCCCAGAGCGGAGCTTCTTCCAGCCTGGACCTCCCGCGGCAGATGCCAGCTCCTCCCTGGTCATGGGTTTCCAGACGCACTGATGAGGTTCGGTGTCTGGCACGATGAGAGGCAGCGTCTCAGATGCTGTCAGATGGTCTGTCGCGATATCGTACCCTGAGTCACCGTCCACCTTCAAAGGCATCTTGTCTTATTGTCTATGAGACAGAGCGAAACAGGGTGAGGACCGGCTTGGCATGGCAGCTTCTGGGTTAGTAGCCTGACTTTGACACACTAATGTCCCTAACATGGACAGAGTCATTCACTGGTGAGAAACCAGCATGGTTGACATTTAATAACACACCATAAATGCTTCATGGGGAAGCAGGGAAGAATAGTAAACTTGAGATGAAATATGGAAAGATTGTATGAAATATGAAAGTGCCATTTGTGTTATTGGTTATATTAGTTGGTTTTAGTATGTTAGATTGGTATTTTATTTAGGTTACACTGCACAGATAAAACTTTTTCATTTCAGATTATGGGGAGTGTACCATTAGTTTACTGCTGCTAAACACAGTCAAGCCATAACAAAAGGAAGTTTATAAACAAGAAAATAAAATAGACAGAAAATAAAAACACAGCTGTTGAACTTTTTCATGAGATGTTAGAATTCTCAGTATAGAAAGTCCAAGTGTCTGGTAAAATTGACAAACATGTTTTAATCTTATTGACGAACACGTAACTGATGTACAAAGGTTAATCTGCAGAATTGTATCCATGCCCAGAATCTAACCTAATCATTATTTTAAGGTCGTATTGATTAAATTACACAGAATATTTTCCATTCATATTGAAGTCCAGTATAAAACCAGTGACAAAACAAAGCCATACTGGGAACTGCGAGTGTGGGCTCGGGCTGGTTACTCACCTCAGCAGCTGTTCTCTGTGAGAGAGGTGTTCTTCTTCTGGGTCGCACTCTCAGCTTGATCTCTGTCTACTTGGAGCTCACTGGACGTCTTTCTTTTCAGACCAGTTCAGCAAATGGGGCCCCAGATGTGAGCAGGTAATTAGTAGAGACGTGGTAAAATGCACCACACTTCAGTAACACATTCTACTGAGATGGCACATTGCTGGAGTGCCTACACAAAGCTAATTACCTACAGCATCCTAAAAAAGTCTATATATATATATATATATATATATATATATATATATATAGAGAGAGAGAGAGAGAGAGAGAGAGAGAAAGCGAGAGAGAGTGAGAGAGAGAGAAGAGAGAGAGAAAGCGAGAGAGTGAGAGAGAGAATGAGAGATATTCAAAATTGTAGTAAAGTAGACAGAGCTTCTAGTTGATGAAGGACCTCTGTCCTCTGTCTCTCTGTCTCTCTGTCTCTCTGTCCTCTGTCTCTCTGTCTCTCTGTCTCTCTGTCCTCTGTCTCTCTGTCTCTCTGTCTCTCTGTCCTCTGTCTCTCTGTCTCTCTGTCCTCTGTCCTCAACGTCCCGTTTCTCTGGACACTCTGTGTACTTGACTACAGTGTTGAATCTCTCTCCATTTCATACATCATTTAGGTTCAAAATGGGATTTTAGAACATACACATTCAGCAGCTGTTTTGGCTGCAGAGTAATAAAATGTATTTAAGATGATTTATTAATGATTTATTTTTTTAAATAATAATAATCAAAATAAGTACCTGTAATTCATTAAATGTGCAGTAATCAGATATCGGAGAGACTACCACACACTGCAGAGTAGTTTTCTGGCTATTGACAGCACCCAGAACAGAGGGCAGAACACAGGCACAGATACAGGCAGAACACAGACACAGATACAGGCATAACACAGGCATAGATACAGGCAGAACACAGGCACAGATACAGGCAATATATAGACACAGATACAGGCAGGACATAGGCACAGATACAGGCAGAACACAGGCACAGATACAGACAGTATACAGGCACAGATACAGGCAGAACACAGGCACAGATACAGGCAATATATAGACACAGATACAGGCAGGACATAGGCACAGTTACAGGCAGAACACAGGCACAGATACAGACAGTATACAGGCACAGATACAGGTAGAACACAGGCACAGATACAGGCAGTATACTGACACAGATACAGGCAGTATACAGACACAGATACAGGCAGTATACAGACACAGATACAGGCAGAACACAGGCACAGATACAGGCAGTATACAGGCACATATACAGGCAGAACACAGGCACAGATACAGGCAGTATACAGGCACAGATACAGGCAGAACACAGGCACAGATACAGGCAATATATAGACACAGATACAGGCAGAACATAGGCACAGATACAGGCAGAACACAGGCACAGATACAGGCAGTATACAAGCACAGATACAGGCAGAACACAGGCACAGATACAGGCAGAACACAGGCACAGATACAGACAGTATACAGGCACAGATACAGGCAGAACACAGGCACAGATACAGGCAGAACACAGGCACAAATACAGGCAGTATACAGGCACAGATACAGGCAGAACACAGGCACAGATACAGGCAGAACACAGGCACAAATACAGGCAGTATACAGGCACAGATACAGGCAGAACACAGGCACAGATACAGGCAGAACACAGGCACAGATACAAGCAGTATACAGGCACAGATACAGAAAGTACACAGGCACATATACAAGTAGTATACAGGCACAGATACAGAAAGTACACAGGCACATATACAAGCAATATACAGATACAGATACAGGCAGAACACAGGCACAGACACAGGCAGTATACAGACACAGATACAGACAGTATACAGGCACAGATACAGAAAGTACACAGGCACATATACAAGCAGTATAGAGGCACAGATACAGAAAGTACACAGGCACAGATACAGGCAGTATACAGGCACAGCTACAGGCAGCATACAGACACAGATACAGGCAGAACATAGGCACAGATACAAAAAGTACGCAGGCACAGATACAGAAAGTACACAAGCACATATACAAGCACTATAGTGGCACAGATACAGAAAGTACACAGGCACAGATACAGGCAGAACACAGTCACAGATACAGGCAGTATACAGACACAGACAGACTCTCACCTGTGATGTGACCATATGACACCCTTTAGGACTCTTGGCTTCTGGTACCAGTCATTAGGACTCTTGGTTTTCAGTGGCAGTCCTGGTTAGACTCTTTAACATCACTGAAACATCTGTAGCAGTGAGACTCCAGAATTATTCACTTAATCAAACTATATACATTTCAGCTGAGCAACCTGAACTAAATAAAATAACCTGAATTAAATAAGATAACCTGAACTTTTAAATAACATGTATTCACAATTCTGAAATTTTTTTCAGTGAAAACTTGACTTGAACTGTCTGCTGACTGCATGCATCGATTTTAATGAGATAAAAATCCGTTTTAAATCAGTTTAGATTTACTAGACAGAAGTTTATGTTAAATCTGAAGTCTCCTGGATATGTACCACTGGGCCCATCTTATTATGTGCATTTTCATATGTCTGTACTTCGTATGCTGCAGTGATTCATTGTCTCCTGCAACAAAAAAAAGAAATGTTAAGAAATTCTCCAGTCCTCCTCTAATGTAGGTCTATCTGTCGCAGTGCCTCTGGAGTCCCCAGGGGGGCGCCAGTGAAGCAGATAAAGATGAGTCGTATTGCCCGTAGTGACTCTGTGTGTGTATGAGTGTGTGTGTGACTGTGTGTGTATATGAATGTGTGTGTGACTGTGTGTGTATGAGTGTGTGTGTGACTGTGTGTGTGTGTGACTGTGTGTGTATGAGTGTGTGTGTGTGACTGTGTGTATGAATGTGTGTGTGACTCTGTGTGTGTATGAGTGTGTGTGTGACTGTGTGTGTATGAATGTGTGTGACTGTGTGTGTATGAGTGTGTGTGTGTGTGTGTGACTCTGTGTGTGTATGAGTGTGTGTGTGACTGTGTGTGTGTATGAGTGTGTGTGTGACTGTGTGTGTGTATGAGTGTGTGTATGAATGTGTGTGTATATGAATGTGTGTGTGACTGTGTGTGTATGAGTGTGTGTGTGACTGTGTGTGTATGAGTGCGTGTGTGACTGTGTGTATGAGTGTGTGTGTGACTGTGTATGAGTGTGTGTGTCTCTGTGTGTGTATGAGTGTGTGTGACTGTGTATGTATGAGTGTGTGTGTGACTGTATGTATGTGTGTGTGTGACTCTGAATGTATGAGTGTGTTTGTGACTCTGTGTATGTATGAGTGTGTGTGTGAGACTGTGTATGTATGAGTGTGTGTGTGACTCTGTGTATGTATGAGTGTGTGTGAGACTCTGTGTATGTATGAGTGTGTGTGAGATTCTGTGTATGTATGAGTCTGTGTGTGACTGTGTATGCATGAGTGTGTGTGACTCTGTGTGTTTATGAGTGTGTGTGACTCTGTATGTGTATGAGTGTGTGTGTGACTCTGTGTATGTATGAGTGTGTGTGTGACTGTATGTATGAGTGTGTGTGACTATGTGTATGAGTGTGCGTGTGTGACTATGTGTGTGTATGAGTGTGTGTGACTGTGTATGTATGAGTGTGTGTGTGACTCTGTGTATGTATGAGTGTGTGTGAGACTCTGTATGTGACTCTGTGTTGAAACTGTGTGTGATTCTGTGTGTGAGTTTGCGGAAACAATCTGTAACCCTGTTCACATCAACACAGTAATTACATACTGGCGGCTAACGGGAGCTTTTCTTCCAGCGCTCATTCCTGCAGTTATGGGTAAAATGTCAGAATAAATATAACCCCAGTCTTAGAATCCCAGACAGTCCCAGTCTTAATCCCTTAATCTCTCAATCTCACTCATCCTTCCCTACCACTTAATCCTGCTATTTACAGATTTAGAACAAGTTATAGTGATGCTAATTTGTAATCTTACTTGTCTCAGCATGTGATATATAATAAAATATTACATGAGATACGTATAGTCTCTTTGCAAATCTTATCCCAGTTTAGCTACACAAACCCTCTAATTAAATGGGACTTGTCTAGTTGATATCAGCAATAGGAAACAGAAAAGAACTATGACTTATCCAACAATTTACACATTTGAACTTTTCTTAAGTTACTGCCGGTGCACATATATCCTTGTGATTTGGAATAACTATCAGGTTGGCTGGAGCCTAATGAAGCAGAGAGATCTTTTCAGACCACAGGTATCCAGTCTGCGAATCTCATTAGTGCACTGCCTACTCTAAAGGCCAAAGGTCAAAGATCAAAGGTTATGATTGTGCAAGTACTCTGCCTTTCATTCAGGAGGCAGAGGTTGATGACCTGGGCGCAGACATCCCGGAGGTTGTCACGGAGGACGGTCACGCACGCATGTGCCGATCACCGCCAGCTCCTCGTCAAAGGATGACGGCGCCCGGCACGGGACTCAGCCAGGGAGCGGTTGGCATGAATCCCTGCCCTGACATGAAACAAGCCCAATCACGGGAAACTGAATATCTCTCGATTCATTGAAACTGAAAGTAATATTTAAATATTGTTTCATATTAATTGTTTGAACATTTGAGTTAAAAGCATTTTCCCTGTTTTTGCCAGTATGCAGCATTTTGCCTTTATGATGGTGTATGGCGGTATTTCTCAAAACTCACTATGTTGTGTATGTCTACCTGTTAGACCCCACTGCCAACTCTGCACCTGCACATTACTAGATTTATCTGGAGTGGTTGGATATGACATTTGACCTGTCCCTTTCAAGGAAAAATGTTGTCCCAGGTAAAACTGGGCTGTCCAGGAAGCTGAGCACAAGTGTACAGCCAGCTGGGACACGCCAGCCAAGCTAACTCCAGTGAAGTGACTGGCGCAGCTGTGTGTAAAGACCGTTCTCCCAGCACCTGCTCACCTCACGTTTGTATCGCCAGTAGCCTCGAGCTTTGCTAAACACATTATAATTAAACGTTTACAATGAAAAGAAAAGAAACTTTGCATAATTCAGTGCAGCGAAGGAAGGAAGAGTTGTGTATATACTCTCTGTCTCCTTTGGTGTTCTGCCTTCCTGAACCCTGAAACAGGGTTGGTGCTTTATGGCTGCATTTCTGGCTGACAGGTCATGTGACCACTCTTCATTCATTAGAGCAGCTCTGGGCATTAGCTCATAATAAAAACGTCCCCCTTTAGGCAGCCCAGCACAGGCTCCCACACACACACACAGACACACACACACACACACACACACACACACACACACACACACACACACACACATACACATACAAGCGTGTGTACATGAGGTGGGCTGTTATTGTGCTAATGAAGAAACGGCATGTTGGACATACATGGATACACACAGGACACACATCACACACACACACACACACACTCGGACACACATCACACACACACACACACTCGGACACACACACACACACACACACACACACACTCGGACACACATCACACACACACACACACTCGGACACACACACACACACACACACTCGGACACACATCACACACACACACACATACACATACACACACACACACACACACACACACACACACACACACTCACACATCAGCCTTCTCTCTCCCTTGCCTTCACCAGTTTTCCTGCAGTGTTTGGGTTTAGAAAGAGAGAGAGAAAGAGAGAGAGAAAGAGAGAGAGAGAGAGAGAGGCTGGGAGGGGCTGACTGGAAAGAAACAAAAAGGGAGGGTTTGCACAGACATCGAGCGAGAGAGCAAGCGAGCCAGCAGCGCACTAAAGGAGGGGTGGAGGGGGGGAGGAGACGGACGACAGAATGTGAGGATCCGGAAAGAGAAGAGGAGAGGGAGTGAGCCAAAGGAGGAGGGTGCAGCGTGGACGAGAGGGGGTCTCCAGACTGGTGGGTCCAGCAGTGCCTTGATGGAGCATGGGTCAGGTTCTAGGATTCTCCCACTGCAGTGAGTGCTTGCTTGGCTTGCTAGCATCCCCTCTCTCTCTCCCTCCCCCTCTCCCTCCCTCCCTCCCTCCCTCCCTCCCTTCTTCTCTCTCGTTCTTTGTCTCCATCCCCCCTGGAGAGTGTAGTGTCATGGTTTTCCTCTCCTTCCTCTGGACGATAGAGACGGGGTCGTTGAGCAGAACTGAGCTGCTTGTTTTTGTCTTGGTTTTCTGCTTATGCTGCAGTGCACTCTCTCTCTCTCTCTCTCTCTCTCTCTCTCTCTCTCTCCCTCTCTCTCTCTCTCTCCCTCGCTCGCTCGCTCTCTGTCCCAACACCTGTACCACATGCGAGTACCGATGCAGATGTGCACAGATCTGGGTGGGGTAGTGTCTCTGTGAAGAAACAATAATGGCCTGGTTGGGTTTAATGCAGTTGTCTGGGTCCAGTGTGACCTAACGCTTACTCCCTGCCTGCCTGGTAGAAGTGCTTACGGGTGGGTCCCTGTGTGTGTGCTGGTGTGTATCCTCTTACGGGTGGGTCCATGTGTGTGTCCTGGTATGTATCCTCTACACTCCAGGTAGGAGTAAGCACTCATTTGATCTTGCGTTTAAACTGATGTATATAGCAAACGCTTTTGAAAATTGTGAAATTTACAGCTGCATGTGTTGTTTTATTTATCTGTCCGAGTCTCTGTTTTCATGGCAAAACGTCCCTCTGTAGTTGAGCTGTAGTTCAGTTTTAGTCCCTAAAAAGGCCCACACACCTGGACACCTGGACACCTGGATATATCTGTGGGCAGATCTTTGAAGGCCTGAAACAGGGTCAACCTGACTAACAGATCAATGCAGAACAGATCAGTACTGAACGTAATGTAGTTAATATGGCCAGTGTCAACACTGCAGATGTGGTTTATTCCAAATACAGGAATCTTTATTCCTTGAACAGCCGAAGAGCTGGCCTGGACCAGCACGGACTGGCATCGCGAGGAGTATGTCGCTGTCTCTCTGTGTTACCGTATCTCTGACCTGGACAAACGTGGAGAGGGAACATGCAAAACCAACTGCTATCTGCTAATTTACATTCTCCACCTTTTCCCCTGTTGAAACATGACCTTGGACCTTTCAAATGAGAGTGCACATGTGTCTGTCCTGTTCTTAGGCTGAGTTTTGTCCTGTTGTTAGTTCTATCATGCTTGTAGTCTGAGTTCTGTCTTGTTATTAGGTTGAGTCCTGTCTTGTTCTTAATTTGAGTCCTATCATGTTTTAGATTGTTCTGTCATGTTCATACACTGAGTTCTGTCTTGTTCTTAGTCTGAGTTCTGCCTTGTTCATTGCTTGTATGAGGCAGCTCTAACCACAGACCCCAGAACAGCCGAGTGACACTTTACAGTTCTCCCTCATGCTCCAGGTTCATGTTTGACCTGACATGAATCAGTGCGATGTGACCAGCTAGTGCCAGAGTAACCCAACATAACCCAGCGTAACCCAGCATAACCCAGATTTTAGGATGTGGCGTAATGTTTTTGAGCTCATGTAGAATGCATGTGTTGTTATGTTCCAGAGGAGCTTGGCTCCGTGTCCTCGACACCTGACTCCACGCCTCCCTGTACAGACGGTAAGAATGGCTTCATAGTATATGCGTACACCATAGTTTCTAACTACAATTTACATTAATACAGAAATATAGAAATATACTGATGTGCTCATATAACACTGTAACTTGTTTCGTGTTTCATATCATGACATCTTTATAAATTGTCATGTTTAAACTCTGTTTGAGTTTGCATTTTTTGTATCACTACTGAGAACTATTAAGTCCCAACTCATATTTTCTGTTTCCTGGCACTGCGTCAGTGTCTTTGGCTTTACTCAGATAAAACACATTTTTGAATGCATTTGAGTGCACGACATCATCTTAACCAAGCAAAGACTAAAGCAATGAGTAAGGTCTTTTGTGATGTGGATGACATGTTCATTTGCATAATCTCCCATGTTCAGATGTTTTGTGCTACCTCTGTGTTTCTGTGTGCTAATGTGCTACTACTGTCAGTGACGCTACGAGTCTCAGCTAAGCGCTTCCTTTTCTTCCGAGGTGGTAACGAAGAGTCGGACTTTCCAGAGCTCCTGACTGCCAGGGAGTGGTCCGAAGACGAGGAAGGCCCCGAGGACGAAGATGGCAGCCTCAGCAGCCCCTCCGTGTGGGGGACCCCTCGCCAAAACTCCTTCGAGCTCACGTTCTCCTACATCGCTTTCTCAGAGGGTGAGGCGTCATCACGGAGAGAGACAGGGCGACGCAGGGGGTGTGTCCGAGGGAGGCGCACGGACACCGTGGACGTCCCGGAAGTGGCAGAGTCCCCAGCAGTGGACTGGGACCCCCAAGCCTTCCTGACCGGGGAAGGGGAACAGGAAGAAGAGAGGGACGTGGAGATGATTCCTGAACCGGCTGAGAGCGTCCATCAGAGTGTGGAACCATCCGTGGAAGGCAAAGCGAACATTTCTGATCAAGAGATGGGAGCTTCCAGAGGAGGAGAGGAGATCCCAGACAGACAGACACCCTGCATCACGGAGCCCCACGGTAAGAAAAAAGAGCTCGTCCAGCTCATGGCAAAAACTAGGAACTATGGGTAAAAATTGGTACTCATGCTGCTAGTTCAATCTCAGACTTTGAACTTTCTGCTTATTGCAGTTTTGATATGCATATTTACATGTGTGCGTGCATGTCTATGTGCGCGCACACACGCGCGTGTGTGTGTGTGTGTGTGTGTGTGTGAGAGAGAGAGAGAGAGAGAGAGAGAGAGTTCTCTGATGGTGTTTGACTATGACATGATACAATTCACACTCATAACGGTGTGCCAGTGCAAGAACACCTCATGATGTGACTCACAGTGTTTCCCTGATGACTGCCAGTGTGTCTGTTCTGGTCAGAGTTGATGCTGGCTAGGAAGGGCAGGAATGAAATCACATCTGCACTCATGGTGTTAATTACTCTACAGCTGAACATATTTACAGATTCTTTAACAACTGCAAAAACACATTTTCTGAAATTATATTCAATTTTTTTTAAAACTGTAAATGCAAATCCAAGAACTCAGACTCAATTCCCTAAAGTGCATCTGATTATTTATACAAAAACATCAGATTTGAGCATAATCAAACTTTACCTTAAAACCACAAACAAGACCATCAAATTCACTACTGCCCGTCAACTAGACACGAAACAAAAACGCTAATGAATCAAAAATGCGAATGAATCAAAAATGCATGAATCAAAAACGCTAATAAATCAAAAACGCTAATGAATCAAAACGCATGAATCAAAAACGCTAATGAATCAAAAATGCTAATAAATCAAAAATGCTAATGAATCAAAAACGCACAAAAGTACAAACCAAACACAGAAATCCCAGAGGAAGAATCATTTAGACACCAACACAAACATCACATTGGGTTTTCGTTGTAATATTATGATAAGATTTAAATCTATAAATGTAAAGAGATTCTCAGATTTGGTATCAATGAAATTCTATTTATGCACATGAGGTATATTATGAATTAAATATGGGTCCTGAGTTTTGTCACAGTTCTGTTTTTGTGCTGTTATCTGCTGAGATGTGGTGTATAAAGACTCTTAGCTGATGACTACTTTAAAAGTCTTTTTGTCGAAGTCACATTCGCTTTTACCCGTGCATCCTATGGGTCAGAGCTCCCTGTCTCCATGGAAACCACAGCCACATCGCTGACTGAGGTTGCGTCAAATGTAGAGCCTCCTCCGATTGGTCAAAACACTCAAGAAGAGCTGACCAGTGAACAGTGGTTCTCCACTCTTAACCAATCAGAGCAGACGACGGTTCACATCCAGATAGCAGGTTAGTCTGCACGCTAGAAATGTTTCTCACACCTTTTTAAATTTTATTTTATTGATTTTTTTATTTAAAAAATATATATATTTATTTATTTATTTATTTTTAATCTTGTACCTTGTCATTATGGTCTATGGACTGGTTTTCAGTAGTATCAGTTTATGTAGATATAGATTCAAGACAGTCAGCAGGATACATTAGAAGCTCATTCAACAAACAATAAAGAAAAGAGAGAGAGAGAGAGAGAGAGAGAGAGAGAGAGAGAGAGAGAGAGAGAGACTTTCCTCTACACTTTCCAACACAACTTGGCAATTCTCCTGGTTTAATATGGACGCATCACTTGGTCTCCATGACAACAGTCCTCAGGGATTGCTGGTTTATTTATCTAATTTTGCTAAGCAGGCTCCTTGCGCGCGTGCGCGCGCACACACACACACACACACACACACACACACACACACGTGTGGTTAGCAGCATACATGGGAGCTGAGAAACACAAGCAGGGAGAACTGAGTACAGAGCCCATGATAATAAGGACTGAGGCCTGAATCCTTCAGCTTGGCCTTGACTCATGTCTCACTGGTCTAAACGTTTCTGTGACTAATACTTGATCACGTTACTGCTTTGTTGCGGTCCATTTCTCACGTGGTCTTGAGATACGCTGACATCTGCCATGTAACGCTACACTCTCAAACTGCAGCATAAAGATCTTGTTTTCATGACCTGATACTGATTCAGAAACCTTCACATCTGGTGTGAGTCTGTCTGCCAGCAGCTTGTTGCAGTGTGTATGTGTGTTTCTCTCTGTGTGAGGCCAACGTGATTGTCTGCGTGTGCCTTCACATCGCCCTCTGGTGTCCATGTGTGACCACCTCAATCTTTGTTGGGGCGGGCGTAATTGATTAGAGTTATTTCCGGCTGGTGGATTGGAGTGCTGTCGCCAGCACAGAGCAGGCCGCTGACAGTTCCGGGAGCCTGGGAGGGGCAGAGAGACAGGAAAGGGTTTCCGGGGGCATCACTGCGAGTCCGAGCTGCCCGGGAAACCTGAGCCGTCAGATATTTGTGACTCTCAGAGACGAATCGCAGCTCACGACCAGTTCGGCTTCTGCTCTGGTTCTGCCTGGACTTACAGGGATCTGGGAGGTCAGTGTTGGCACAGTGTTCATTTCAGCAAGGATCCCATCGTTATTTACACACACTGATGCGGTTAGTTTGGCTTAGGGGTGGTGGTGGTGGTGGAGGTGGCAGAATCGTAGTGGGGAATCGTGTCTTGTGTGTGTGTGTGTGTGTGTGTGTGTGTGTGTGTGTGTGTGTGTGTGTGTGTGTGTGTGTGTGTGTGTGTGTGTGTGTGTGCGCGGACTAGGTGGTTAGATACATTAAGCTTAGCATATGTCTGTTCAGTTATTTTTTGCGTTGCATTAAGAAATGTGTCAAGTGTCAAGCTCTCCTGTCTGTGAATGTAACGTCTCCTGGGTTGGTTCAGTATGCCACACTAGACGCTAGACTTCTTATGCCATATAATGTGTGTGACTTACTGTTTTGATATAACCATGATTTCTACAGGAACAGTCCCTGAGAACAAAGTCTCTTTTACAGCGAGTTCCTGTTTTTCAGTACAAAAGACAAGTTACTAACATGTAAACACAACAGATATGTTTACACTACTGAGCTGTTTACTAAACAGACAAATGCAGACATAATAATATAATGGGAGATTATCTACCTATGATTATTTATGTTTGGGGTGTTTCGGGTGTAAAGCCAAAGCCAAATCTGTAGCAATAGATGGAACCTCAGACAGAGACCGTGTCCAGTCTAATGGTATTAAGATCTGTTATTAGAAAAATGTACACCAAGGCTAAATATTCATCAGTGTTGAATTCTGCACACCGCTAAAGATGTCTAGACTACTTTACAGTTTTACATGGTTGAGACACAAGCAGGCACTTGATCTCAGGAAGGCTTGTGTAGGATGTAAAGTGCGTGACTGAAGATGGGTAAGATGTCTGTGAGCTCCCATGCAGAAGATAAAACATTACTGCATGATCTGATGCATAATTACTGTAATGGTCCTGTTCACCGCTCAACAGTGTGATTGAGGTGTATTTCATTAAGTCTTCGAGCGGTAGCAGATTTTGAAAATATTGAATTTTCACAGAGATTATTGTGGAAGTGCAAATTTAAAGGGACAGATTTATTTGCTGGCTAACTTGTAAAGCCATGGACCGCCCATGAAGCAAGCTGGCTGTGAGCACTGTGAAAGCAGAGCTGCACGACGACATACAGTAGTTCCACTGGAGGCAGTGTGCTGGTATGTTCAGTGCTCTGCTATTTCCAGCTGGGGTTTAGTGCACATACAGGCCGGCAGGCGGGAGCAGCTTCACCCAGCACTGACTAAAGTTAGCTGCATGAAACAGGCCTGTAAGATCACCTGTTCCCACAACAGGCAGGTGTGTGTGTGCCAGTGCGCTGTCCTACACAGCCTATAAATACAGCACCTGTTGCTGCTTTCTGTCACTCACGCATGAAGGCCAGGCGTGAGCTGCACAAGCGCTGAGATAACACTGAAGTGATCAGGCCCGTGTCATCTGTCTGCTCTCCCCTGCTAATCCCTCTGGACAAGTTAACGAGACTGAAGGGGCGTGTGGACATACACTGCATATGTCTCTAGTGGATTTTGAAAGCCATTTTTAAGGGGAATATCACAGAGTCTTGCTGACAGATAAATGAATCATGACTGAGACCACGTGATATCTTCTAAGTACCTGCTGAGATTTGAACATTAATAACCGAGGAGTTTGAACAGAGGAAAACGTCAGTGTTCGGAGGGACATCCTTTCATGTAGTGAAGATGTAGGGCCTGCTTCTGACTCAGGAAGGGGTCAGAGGTCAGGTGTCAGGGGCTGGGGTACTGTGCCCAGGGGGCGGTGATGCACGCCGATGTGTCAGTTTAAGCTGCACCACTGTAACATCCTGCACAGGCTATACTTAGGCCAGCTGAGGTCCAAGCCTGACCCCTGCTCTCCTGCTCAGTCACAGATCTCTGTGCTATAGTCTCTCTGCACATTCACAGATCTCTGTGCTATAGTCTCTCTGCTCAGTCGCAGATCTCTGTGCTATAGTCACTCTGCTCATTCACAGATATCTATGCTATAGTCTCCCTGCACATTCACAGATCTCTGTGCTATAGTCACTCTGCTCATTCACAGATCTCTGTGTTATAGTCTCACTGCTCATTCACAGATCTCTGTGCTATAGTCACTCTGCTCATTCACAGATCTCTGTGCTATAGTCTCTCTGCTCAGTCGCAGATCTCTGTGCTATGGTCTCCCTGCGCATTCACAGATCTCTGTGCTAGTCTCTCTGCTCAGTCGCAGATCTCTGTGCTATAGTCACTCTGCTCATTCACAGATATCTATGCTATAGTCTCCCTGCACATTCACAGATCTCTGTGCTATAGTCACTCTGCTCATTCACAGATCTCTGTGTTATAGTCTCTCTGCTCATTCACAGATCTCTGTGCTATAGTCACTCTGCTCATTCACAGATCTCTGTGCTATAGTCACTCTGCTCATTCACAGATCTCTGTGCTATAGTCACTCTGCTCATTCACAGATCTCTGTGCTATAGTCACTCTGCTCATTCACAGATCTCTGTGCTATAGTCACTCTGCTCATTCACAGTTCTCTGTGCTATAGTCTCTCTGCTCATTCACAGATCTCCTTGCTATAGTCTCTCTGCTCATTCACAGATCTCTGTGCTATAGTCTCTCTGCTCATTCACAGTTCTCTGTGCTATAGTCTCTCTGCTCATTCACAGATCTCTTTGCTATAGTCTCTCTGCTCATTCACAGATGTCTGTGCTATAGTCACTCTGCTCATTCACAGTTCTCTGTGCTATAGTCTCTCTGCTCATTCACAGATCTCTTTGCTATAGTCTCTCTGCTCATTCACAGATCTCTTTGCTATAGTCTCTCTGCTCATTCACAGATGTCTGTGCTATAGTCACTCTGCTCATTCACAGTTCTCTGTGCTATAGTCTCTCTGCTCATTCACAGATCTCTTTGCTATAGTCTCTCTGCTCATTCACAGATCTCTGTGCTATAGTCTCTCTGCTCATTCACAGATCTCTGTGCTATAGTCTCTCTGCTCATTCACAGATCTCTGTGCTATAGTCACTCTGCTCATTCACAGTTCTCTGTGCTATAGTCTCTCTGCTCATTCACAGATCTCTTTGCTATAGTCTCTCTGCTCATTCACAGATCTCTGTGCTATAGTCTCTTTGCTCATTCACAGATCTCTGTGCTATAGTCTCTCTGCTCATTCACAGATCTCTGTGCTATAGTCACTCTGCTCATTCACAGATCTCTGTGCTATAGTCTCTCTGCTCATTCACAGATCTCTGTGCTATAGTCTCTCTGCTCATTCACAGATCTCTGTGCTATAGTCATATCTGTGACAAGAATAATAACATGGCAAAGAAGGAACGAAAGTTAATAATCGACTAGTTCAGTCATTGTCATTAGCAACCTTATCATTTCATTATCATTGAGCTATTCTATAAAGGCAGTTAATATATGAGACCCTACAGATGACTCTCTCTCTCTCTCTCTCTCTCTCTCTCTCTCTCTCTCTCTCTCTCTCTCTCTCTCTCTCTCTCCAGTAATGGACATCCTCTACTGGAAGGACATGGAGCAGACAGGCCTGGTGCTGACGGGGCTGGTAGTGACCCTGCTCTCTCTGGTGCAGCTCAGCATCGTCTCAGTGCTCTCCACTCTCTCACTGGTGATCATGTGTTTCACCATTTCCGTGAGAATCTACTGCAGTCTGCTGCACTGCCTGCAGCTCAGAGATGGTGCACATCCCTTCAAGTGAGCATGGGGTCTCGTCTCGTCTTGGCTTGTCTCCTTATGAACATGTTAGTTAAGTCTCTTTGAATCCTACAGATCCTATCTGGACATGGAGATTGGTCTGGGTGGGGACAAGGCTGAGCACCTCATGCAGAGAGCGATCGTCCTGACCTGCTCTGCCCTGGACACCCTGAAGCGTCTGGTTTTCGTGTTCAGCTTGTTCGACTCTCTCAAGGTGAGATTCATGGCGGCTCAACAGAGCACGTGTATTAGAGGGAAATGATAAAGGCCTTTCCTCGCTTTACCACTGGAGGGAGACCTAGAGCAGAGTTTTAGATGTTGAACCATTCAACGGTATGGTTATAATTTACAGGTGTGCATCAACTGAACGTGCTCATGCCTGCTAGCAGGTGTCACTGTGCTTCAGAGTAACGTTCCCTCAGCCTGTCTTAGTTGTGGGTGGTCAAACTATCGCTTTCCCGCTGCGTTTCCAGTACACGGTAGCTTCTCTTTGGGATTCATGTTCCTCTGATTATCTTACTTAGTGTCTGCTTTATTTTGATGACACACTTCCTGCTTTCTGTCATTAGAGTGCCTCCTTCATGATTCTACTTCCTAATTTTTTGTACTCTTTAGATTCTTCTCAGTCCATCTGTGTCGTTATTTCAGACACGCGTTTCATTATGTTTTCACTTTGACTTCAGAAAAAACACTTCTGTGTCCATGTCATCTGACCAGAGCAGTGACATCCTACAGACCTTTGTTATTTCAAACTGAAAACCAAACATGGAAAACAGCACATTCTTTTTTTTCCAAACATGGAAAACAGCACATTCTTTCTCTCTGCTCGAATAACCTTCCTTCTTGACATGTTTAATTTGCCCCTCTTGTTCTAAGAACACACCTCTCTCACCTCCCACCCACCCCCTTCACATACAATCCTGGCTAAAGATAGAAGAAAACTCTCTGACTACATTTATTCTGTGTGTGTAAACATAACTCCAGCAGTATCTACATGTACAGTACCTTATGCCATGTTTTGAATCTTGATTTTACTAAAATAAGTAAATTAAGCATCTACTACTTTCACTTTTTAAACTATTTTCTAATGCCTTAGTTCATTTATCGTTCATCTTTTTACCAGAACTTCAGCATTTGGGTCATTCTTATAAAGTGCACTATTATTTTAGATCCCATATGATCAGTACAGCCCAGCATGCTGTGTTGTTTGAACTAGGATATACCCCCCTGCCCTAGGATATACCCCCTGCTCGGAGAGGCCCAGGGCCTGTGGTTCCTGCATTCTGACCTTCCTGGTATGTGACACAGGACACACACACTCCTCAGAAGTGTGGGGCTTAGGGGAAAGTCTCGTTCTCTCACTGTAAAGCTCTCCAGTTTCACACAGAGGTACTGGAATAACCACGACGATGCTTGGAGACACTGAAAGACAAGCTGGCCGGTGCTCGATGGCTCCTGCCATCATAAGTCTTTGCTGGGTTCGTTTCTGTTGGATTGTGCTTTCCTTGTGTGAGTTAAATGATGGCTTCTCTTTTTGCAGTTTCTGTTGCTGATGTATCTGGTGACATACCTGGGAGCCCTTTGTAATGGTCTAACTCTTCTCATTATCGGTATGGCCAAATCTATTCATTAAGCAATGCAAAAAAAGGAAAAATAATTATTACTTTAATGTCACCTGCCAAAGCACGTGTGAATGTAGCCCGTGTGTGATTTCTTCACAGGTGTGATTGCTGTCTTCTCAGTTCCTCTCTTCTACAGGCAGTACCAGGTAATGCACTCAGTTTCCAACATAAACCACCCTCTGTTTTTTTCATGTGCATAAGTCCTTATTTCTGTTAATTCTCGGTGAAGAATGCAGGTTGTTGTCATGATGATTGGTTACAGTTCTAAATTTCACCTATTTAGGGTAAAATTGACAGCTTGTGTGCAGTAGTGCAATCCCACGTGGACAACATTAAGGACATGTAAGCGTGTCTCCTCCTCAGTGAAAAATTTCTGCACATTCATTTTTGTTCGTTTTTTTTCACTGTAAACTTGGCCAGACTCTGTATTTTGCCAGCTATCATGTAAACTATGAAAGTAGTTTTTATAGTCCAATTATTGTAATTAAAGTGAATTTGTGTCATTTGATGTATTGTAATTACTATTGTAATTATTCATTATTAATTCATGTATTATTATTATGCAATTATGCTTATGTTCATGGCAGCCTGAATCGACTGGCCCAGGGTGGTGGCCCCACCCCTGACTCCACCCCGGGTGGAGCCAAACCCAAAACCCTGTGAGAGAGAGGAAGTCAGAGAGGATGTGGGAGGAGCAAAAGGCTGTCACTCAGATGTCTTAATCAAAAGTTTGGAGCACCACTTCCAAAAGGGAGGAGAAAATGAAACTAAACTGAAAGGGAACAAGAAGTGATGCATAAGAAAAAAGGAGATTTGATTTTGGAGAATCGTTTGGCCAAAAATGGCTGTATGACAATTATGGTACCAGGGTCTCTAACGCAAACCAGTGGACTCCTTAAAGTTGTCAGAAGGACAGTGATTGAATCAGCAAGCCAAGAGCCCTGAACACATGGAGCGGTGCGCCAGAACGTTCTGAAACAAGAATAAATAGAGTTTGTCTGCACTAGGATGAACCAAAACAAAATAGCGCAGGACCAGTTTACTAGATTCACTTTTACTTTTGACAGGTTTCAAGAGAATGGCATGTATACATACACACACATACATGTGTGTGTGTGTTTGTGTGTGTGTGTGTGTGTGTGTGTGTGTGTGTGTGTGTGTGTGCGTGTGTGTGTGTGTGTGTGTGCGTGTGTGTGTGCACTTATGGACACACTGTTGCCGTATGTGAGCACTATTAAACCTGCAGTGTCATTTCTTTGATTTCCTTTGTACAATCTGAATTCCCCTTTAAAACAAGCATTTCACTGAATAACATTTTGTCCCATTATTGCTTTTACCATGAAAGAGACCAGTTACAATCTACAATGAAAGCAGAGTCCAGCTAACCACCTAATTTAGACTAGACATACATCACAGCTAAATAACCCAGCATTGCCAAGGTTTAAGGAACATCTCAGCCTCACTTCCACCAGCTGTGAAGGTCCTATCCATGAGTTACGTTAAGTCTGCTCAGAAGGTAACCGTGCTCTGGAGAGCATTGGAGCATTAGAATGTTTCTAGCATCTCCCTCTCTCATTACCTCACTCCACAGCATGTCAGATGTCTGTTATAGTAAGAGGTGATATTTCTAGCATTTGATGAACAAACATAAAAATAAGAATACGTTTATACCACAGTAAATCCATAGTTCTTGAAATGGAAAGTGAAACAAAGGTTAGCAACTCCATTTAGCATCTAACCCTGCACACACTTTCGCTATACAGATTAAATCAGGAACTTCTGGAGTGGTTAGCCTGACGTAAGTCTTCTACCTTACACGCTATTACACTGACCTGCTCATTGCGGTTAACTTTTAGCTGAAGAACTTATGCGTGCCATGGCTATGACTATGAAATGACAAATGACTATGATTTGAGTGAAGAAAACCATGTCTCAGATCCGTTTACAGTAGCATCTTTGGTCTGGAAGAACCAAAGAACAGTTGAGCTGGTGCAACCCCAAGGAAATGTCATCAGATTGGATGTATTACTCGAACATCAGCTCTTCAGTGTGTTAACTCATCCTAATGAAGTCATCTGGGATCCAAAATATGACACGAAGTGTCATAACACAATCATTAATAATAACACAGGCCTTGGTGTACTTCACTTATGCATAAAACATCACCTCAGATCCCTGAAAAGGATTTACAACTGGTGTACACAAAACAGGTACTACTTGACAAGGTCAGCATCCAAGACCTAAGTCATCTGACTTAGAATGTATTTGCGTGTGTGTGTGTGTGCGTGTGTATGTGGGTGTGTATGAGTGCATGTGTGTTTGCGTGTGTGTGTGCATGCGTGCGGGCACGCATGCGTGCATGCGTGTGTGTGTGTGCGTGCGTGCGTGCATGTGTGTGTGTGTGTGTGTGTGTGTGTGTAAAAGATTCTCAGTCCTCAGTTATCTGGGCATCATTCCCTTGCTATTGTCCAAATAAACTCTCAGCCGAGCTGGGATCAGATGGGACCTAACCTGTCCTGTCCTGGTCCTGTCCTGTCCTGGTCCTGTCCTGTCCTTCACTGGCTTCATCTGAGGAATTATCACCTGACTCTGATCACCTTCACGAATAGCCAAACACTGCAAACTTAATTCAAATTCTGTAAGAGTACTGTAGCCTTCATTTGACAGTGTTTATGAAAACTGTGCCCTCTGACTTGTGATGTCATTCTGTGCTGCTGCTTCAGGGATCCTTGACCTCCTCCTTGACCTTTGAAAATGATCTAGACTGAACTTTAATGGAGAAAACAAGATTTGCCTACAGTAGAATGGAGGAGACATGTTTTATTGTACTTTAAAAACCCCGTAGGTGTTATATTTACACCCACAGTTAAACGGGTGTCGGGTGTAACGTCTTCCCGCTACCCTATGGCTCTTAGCACTGGTCATCAACTCTCCTGTCAGCTCAAAGCCAATTTAGCAAGCGAATCTTAAATCTTGCAATAGTATCTTGGAAATAAATATTACATATTTATCTTTACCAGTTATCTTGTTTGTCTGAAGGCAAAACAGCACACTGCAAATTGCATTTATTGTAATTACATTTACATTTCATTTATTAATTTATTCCCTTGGGAATATATATATATATATATATATAGCAGTTATGAAAGAACAAACTATAGATTTTTTTTCAGACAAACAAACCTAGTGCGGTATTTCTCAACTTCATACAGCGCGCGCCAGTTCACCGAAAGGTGGCGACACTTTCATTGTTTTTAAAGGCGCATGCGAGAGTCTACCAGATTTTTGTTACACGTGGGTAACATTTTAATCACTTCTGAGATTGAAGGCTCTTGTGCACATTTATTATTATTGTTGTCGTTCCGCGTGTGCTTCTCAGCTAACTGATGCGCTGTACTTCACACCGCTAATATCTACTAAATATCAAACTGTATTATCAAAGCCCGCGTTTTTCAAGCTTCTGTGATAGTTTCCATTCTGACGCTCGGCGTCGCTGCCACGGACCCCCGACAGACGAGCCCGAGCAGTCTCGCACACTAGAACGCCCTGTCCTGCACGGCGTGACCGCCCCTCGGCAGCACGCGCGCTTCTTTTCAAAGGCCGGGCCGGGAGGGGCGGGGCTAGTCCAACCGAGGTCCGCTTTAAAGCGCCCCTCCGTGCTGCGCGTGCAGTTCTGCGGCGGTGCACTCGGCGCTCGCGTGCGTGTCTTCAATGGAAACTTCGCGTGCGTGGAATGTCCGCTAACGTGAAGAGACGCGCGTGACAGGTGGCCTGTGATGCACTGCTCGCTCTCGCTGAATTCTTATTGATGGTTTATTTGGCTAGTCAGGGCACGAGCGACCAGCAACGTCCGCGCGCGACCGTTTTAAGCGCTAATGGATTATAATAGTTTGATGGCGCCTCCGGTACCGCCCCACAAACCCCGGTCTGCACGGCCCTCGGACGCGCGAGAACGGGTGCTGAAGTGCGTGCTGCTCGGTGACGGCGCCGTGGGGAAGACCAGTCTCGTGGTCAGCTACACCACGAACGGCTACCCCACCAGATACGTGCCAACGGCGTTTGATGACTTCTCCGGTAAGCGCGCGGCTCTGTGTTCAAGTGCGATGAATGCAAATATGAGTTCTGTGTGAATTTTGCGCGGTTTCTTTCTTTCTTTCTTTTTTTTTTTTTTTCTGTTTCCAGTGAACTCATAAAGTTGCACGAGCTAACGTGTAACTTATGAGTCCAAGTTGCAGATGTCCTCATAAACCTTTGCGCGAGTGTGACTCACTCCTAGAGTCAGGGCCTGTGCGTGTATCTGCGTGCTGAGGAAGTTCAGCATGTTGCTGGTCTGAGGAGTGTGCCATCGCAAGTTCTCATAGAGCCAGTTTCTTGTATAACTGCGTTGTCATAAAGTCCTCTGTGAATCGTAAAAGTGCAGTTTGTCCATGCTGTGAAATGCCTGCGTGGAGGTCTCTCGCGTCCCCCTCACGATCTTATCTGTGCATGCGGGATTTGAGCAGATGTAATAGTCCAGACTTCCAAGTCATGACGTAATTCCACAGGTGGCACTTCAGGGCAAAGAGTGAATTCAACGGCAGATCGGATGACGATACGGCCTGCTGTTCTACTGCGTGTATGCTGGCAAGCTGTGTCTCGACTAAACTTTACGTAAACAGTGCAGGCTGGAGTTGACACTGTTACAGGGTTGAAATGCCAGTCCTACCTCGGAGAGTTTACCTCGGGTCTGTCGGGGATTTCATGGACCCTGCCTGGGTTCCGTTTTGGCCCATTGGTCTCAAGGTTCAGTCACGCTGGCTTATGTTTTGAGCTGATTCAGTGCATGCAGGCTGTGTGTGTCTGTGGGTGGGTGTGCTGCAAACATTACTCACCTCTATCACTCTTTCCCTGTGTTCCCTGCAGCAGTTGTACAGGTTGATGGACACCCAGTGAGACTGCATCTCTGTGACACAGCTGGACAGGTGAGGGAAGAGACCCCCACCACCTACACACACACACACACACACTTCACACAGTAAAGTCAGATGGTGTAGAATAGAAATCTGCTGCCAGTGACTCCCTGTGAGAGAACCAGAATCTGAAGGGAGTGGAGAGAGTCTTCTCAGGGAGGGAGTTGGGAGGACGTTTTCTCAGAGGGGGAGTCTTCTCATCTGCTGTCAGTTTTCTCATCTGTTGGCTCCGTGAAGAGGCTGTCCAGCACTGTCCAACACTAAAACCTCCCACCGGTAGTGACTGCTGCCCCGGTCCCGTGTGTTCTGCACAAACCCCAGCCAGCTGCCAGTGGAGCCAGGCCTTTCTTTAGCTCAGGGGGGCAGTAGAAGGGATTTGGGTTAGACCCAGAGAACTAAAACACATTAAGAAGCAACACCACATTGTGTGGAAACCATAGCAAAGTGGGAGAACAAAGATTTAAAAGGTTCTCTGGCCTCTTCTTTCATTCTTGGCACTGATCTCTCTCTGTGCGTGTCTCTCCGTGCCTCTCTCTCACACACTCTCTCCCTGTATGTGTGTGTGTGTGTGTGTGTGTGTAGTGCAGTCCCTCATACCGGCTCTGTTTGTTATCATGAAAAAGTTTATCGGACAGTGCTGGTAACACTATAGATCCGAGCCGTGAGTGCGTGTTTCACATATTTTAGAAGCTCTTTGTCGTCACCAGGTTTGGAAACCTTTCAAACTACTGAACTCTCCAAACACTCATAAGTCTTTATCATGTACTGTGTAGGTTAACCAATAAACGGCTCTGCCCTTTCGGTAAACAACCGTTAAAGCCTATGTCTGAGCCCTGAGAAGCCAACCAGGGTGAACGGGTAGCAGGCAGATAAGGGATCTCAGATAGCCATGCTTTCGTATGAATTTCAAAGAGGGAGGAAAGTTGCATCATGCCATGTACATAAATTACAGTCACAAGACTCAGGAAAGTAAAGCGCCTTGCTTCATTGAATGAGGCACGACAGAGTTTCATGTGTTTTGAAAGACCCCGTGTCTGCTGAAGCCAGTTAATGCTAACAGTTAGTCAGAGATTGGCAGTCATAGTTGTACGGCTGCACAGTAAATCTATACTGCAAGACATATTTGAGTCCTGGCTGTACTGTGTGCTTCTTTAAAGCGTAAGAGCAGTGTTAAGTCTCGCCTGAGCTAGGCTCCGAGGGACCCTGCTCTTGTAGGGTTAAGTCTTTGTTCTTCAGGCTCCGAGGGGCCCTGCTCTTGAAGCTTTGTGGCTCTATCGTGTTAATTTACGCGGTTTGTGCAGGGAGGGTGTGCCACAGTTGCACGCTTTGGCAGAGCTTAACAAGTTTTTGCCCCAGCACAGACCAGCCTATAAAGTTTGATTTAATTGATTCTGTGAATAATGAAACACCACAGAGCTAATAAAAGGGGTTTTATTGTTTACAGAGAGACTTAGAATTCCAGGGAAGATTTTAGAGTTGAGCCTGCTCTGTAGGGTTTGACCTTGTTATGAAACATTTTATTAAGTACCGCATGATATAATAACTGTTCACAAAGCAGGGACCACTCTGGAGTCTTGATACTTCTCTAATGATCCCCCCTTCTCTCTCCCTCCCTCCCTCCCTCCCTCTCTGTCTCTCTCTCTCTTTCCCCCTCTCTCTCTCTCTCTCTCTCTCTTTCCCTCCCCCTCTCTCGCTCTTTCTCTCTCTCTTTCCCTCTCTCTCTCTCTCTCTCTCTCTCTCTTTCTCTCTCACCATTCCCTCTTTCAGGACGAGTTTGATAAACTGAGGCATTTCTGCTACTCTCGGACGGACGTGCTCCTCCTCTGCTTTAGCGTGGTAAGCCCCGCCTCCTTCCAGAACGTGGGTGAGAAATGGGTGCCTGAGATCCGTCGCCGGTGTCCGCTGACGCCGTTCCTGCTGGTCGGCACGCAGTGCGACCTGCGGCAGGACGTCAAGGTCCTGATCGAGCTGGCCGGGCAACACGAGCGGCCCGTGCACGAGCCGGACGCCCGCGCCCTGGCCGACAAGGTCGGCGCCGTCAGCTACGTGGAATGCTCTGCCCTCACCCAGAAGAACCTGAAGGAGGTGTTTGATGTGGCCATCGCAGCGGGACTGCGCCAGGCGGACAGGCGGGCACGCAGGGAGTGCAAAGTGCGCAGCACAGCTGACAAGATGAGACTGCTCTCCAAAGCCTGGTGGAAGAAATACGTGTGTATACAGTAACGCAGGCGGCACCATGGAACTCCAGGGGGATTCTGGGTCATCGGCTAAATGGGAGACACGGTGACACAGACCTCGGACACGTTCTGCGGCCTCTGGGAGCCTCAAGCCGACGGAATCAAGGGTGACGGAGGACCTGGTGTTGGGTGGGCGAGGGACTGTAGTGAGGACAGCAGGGTCCGTTCGCTGGACGTTTACGCCACCGTGAGCCATGCTTTTGCCCACCCAGTCTCTGCCGTGAGACCGTGTGGCAGTCAGAGGTGTTCTGAACTCAGAGCTTTACTGAACAGCACCTGTGCTCACCGTGTTATGGTTTTGAAAAATCATTCGACTCCATTTTGTTGCATATCACATTTGTATTTATTTACCTTCGTCTGATAAACGTGCGCGTGACTTATTTTGGCAGTATCAACACTTATCTCTCTCTCCGTCACCCTCGGGGCAGGACTACACTGCGTTTGAGCCTGTTTGTCCGCCCTCGTCTGGTTCCCCAGGCAGGGCAGTGCACTGTAATGAAAGACACATCAGTCTCCTCCACCGTTCTGGATCTCTCTGGTCATCAGTAACGCACAAACCATCTCATCTCGTGCTCGACTAACCTCTGACATGCCAGGAGCTGAAACTGTCACTTTGAGAGACGGAGGGGGGTGGTCTTCTGTCCCACCTAATGTAGTTTAATTGTAAATATGTATCATAATGTGCTCTCAAGAGCCGTATTGCTTAGCGCACTGACCCTTTAATATTGCAGTGTAATGAAACAGTGGGGCAGACAGCAGTGCTCCTTAGTATTCTGGAGACATTCTGTCTTTCTCTAATGACTCAGCAGTTAATTCAATGTAAACTGTACAGTAAAGGGGGAAAAAGATCAGAATGGTGTCGATGTCATGGCCTGTGTTGAGTGTGTGTGTACCACGTTTCCATGCCATAACTGTACATTGTATGTAAGTGTTTCTTTCTCTGTCTGTGTTCTGGGTAGATCACTCCTTCATGGGACATGTGTCTGGATGTCTTATTTCCTGGCTTCTTTTCCTCATTACCATGGCAAATACACTCAGTTCTTTGAACCCAAAGTGAAATTTCTTTGTCCTTCTTTGCTTGGTGCGCATGGGTCTAGTATGAAAGAATAATGAGTGACAAAATAAAAGTCTACAGTTTAGACTCTAAACAAATCTGAGCATTGTAAATGTGTCATGTATCTAGTATGAAAGAATGATGACAGTGTGACAAAATAAAAGTCTACAGTTTAGACTAAACAATTCTAAGCATTATGTTTCTGCTATGCACTGTAAATGGCATGCAAATGTGATCTCTCTGGTTCCTCATTCTCTATGATGGAATACTTTATCTTCAGCTGGAAGCGTCTGGGTGGTCTCTGTATTGTCTGACTGTATGAAGAATACAGCATTTATAGACCTGTCATTTCCACGGTGACCGAGTCTATACCAGCAATTTGGAGGCTTTGTTTCGTCTGAGAGCCAATTGCAGAGGAGGGCAGCTGAAAACAATAGTCTTCTCTCGTGTCCAATCAGAGATGCAGGCCTGTCTTCATGACTGCTTAGATCAGTGTGCGGGTCAGTTTAGATCTGCCCCTATCTGAAATGCAGACGTGGTCATACAGTCTCACCAGTACAGATAGAAATCACTTATGTTTGATGAAAAGGTCATTAAGTTCATTAAGGTCATTAAAATAGTTAAAGAATTCAGCTGGTCATGTGTATTACATGAGCATTTTTTTTCTCAAACTGAAAAAGTAACACGATTATACAACCATGAACACAGCCACACCACGTCACGTATCACAAGTCTGATGGTCTCTCTGTTCACATGTCACAGGTCTGACGGTCTCTGTTCACATGTCACAGGTCTGACGGTCTCTGTTCACATGTCACAGGTCTGACAGTCTCTCTGTTCACATGTCACAGGTCTGACGATCTCTGTTCACACAGACTTTGACACCTCCTTTTGCAACTTCTTAGAAGTTCAAACCCCATAGGATTTCTGCCTTCCAGTTGTGAGGACTGGATTTCTGTGCTCTGTGGTAATTATGCCAGAATGGGTTGCGTTTGTCTCTGTGCACAAGTACGGCCATTATGTTCAGATGTCACAGGTCCAGATCCCTGAGTGGAATTACTGGTGCAGCTGTGTCACATGTGCAGGACACGCAGGTCCTACATGGGGGGGCTCCGTGGTGCATTGCTGTAGGGAAAGGCCTCACCCAGCTGCTGTGAGATTGGGTTCACAACGCCAGGCCACAGTCTCCAGGGTAGTGTGGTTTCCCACCATGATTACTTGGTCTGTATCTATGATGTCTATGCAATGAAGAGAGAAACAGGGCGAAGACATCAGGGACAGCTGGACAGCTCTTTCCCCCAAGACCCCATGGGAGAGACAGATCTCAACACTCAACACAGGGCAGCAGATGGCTTTGAAAAGCTGACTCACACTCGAGTTAGTTTACTGTGTGTGTTGATGTGAGAGCATTGTTGAATGGACTTGGAGGCGCTGGTCCCTGCCACAGTAAACTGGCATAAAGTTGCTACTTTAGTTCTTTTTCCATCTTTATGTTGCCCTCCCCACCAAAGGTTAGGGTACTGTATATGTGACTAGGGTGCTGTATAAGGGTAGTGTATATGTGACTAGGGTGCTGTATAAGGGTAGTGTATATGTGACTAGGGTGCTGTATAAGGGTAGTGTATATGTGACTAGGGTACTGCATAAGGGTACTGTATATGTGACTAGGGTACTATATAAGGGTACTGTATAAGGGTAATGTATATGTGACTAGGGTACTGTATAAGGGTACTGTATATGTGACTAGGGTACTGTATAAGGGTACTGTATATGTGACTAGGGTACTGTATAAGGGTACTGTATATGTGACTATGGTACTGTATAAGGGTTCCTTTATATGTGACTAGGGTACTGTATATATGACGGGTGCTGTATAAGGGTACTGTATATGTGACTAGTGTACTGTATAAGGGTACTGTATATGTGACTAGTGTACTGTATAAGGGTAGTGTATATGTGACTAGGGTACTGTATAAGGGTAATGTATATGTGACTAGGGTACTGTATAAGGGTAATGTATATGTGACTAGGGTACTGTATAAGGGTACTGTATATGTGACTAGTGTACTGTATAAGGGTACTGTATATGTGACTAGGGTACTGTATAAGGGTAATGTATATGTGACTAGGGTACTGTATAAGGGTAATGTATATGTGACTAGGGTACTGTATAAGGGTAATGTATATGTGACTAGGGTACTGTATAAGGGTAATGTATATGTGACTAGGGTACTGTATAAGGGTACTGTATATGTGACTAGGGTACTGTATAAGGGTACTGTATATGTGACTAGGGTACTGCATATGAAGCTATGGTTTTTTGATAATTCAAGGATTAGTGTTTATCTGCGTTTCAACATACCTGCTTATGTGTGTCTGTCTATATGTATGTGCGCAGGTGTATGGGTGTGTGTGCATATGTATGTGGGTCTGCCTGTGTACCTATACACACATATGTGTGTGTGCTTGTGTGTGTGTGTGTGTGTGTGTGTGTGTGCGTGTGAGCGTGTGAGCCTGTGTATGCATACACACATATGTATGTGTGTCCACCTGTGTTTGTGTTCCCATGTTTGTGTGTGCATGTACACGTTCAGACAAGTTGTTGACCACTATGTGGAACTGATATTTACATACACACACACACACAATCACACACACACACACACACACACACACACTCATAGTTCAGATAACTATATACTTCAAATTATAGACTATAGACTTCAAATAAACATTACTATAGACTTCAAATAAACATTAGCCTATATTAACAGAGTTTGAGTTCTAGTTACATCACTTGGATTTCACTGTGTCTGCTTCCTCATTTTATGTATTATCTCTCTTTCTCTCCTTCTCTCCTTCTCTCCCTCTTCCTCCACATTCACCATTGGTCATACACACACATATAAATACATGCACCCATGAGAGGATAGTGGTCACCGACCACGCGCTGTTCTGAGAGCCAAACATCTGGTCACCTACACATTCGCCTACTGCTTGGCCTCTGATCTTTATTGCTATGGACACTTTCACCAAATGCTGCACCGTTTTTTGGCGAATCTTTCACAATCACTCACTTTTGGATTAAAGTTACTGGCACTATAAACCAGTCCTGGCTGTGGTTAAGCCTGGATTATGTTCAATGAATCTAGTTTGTTTGTAAAGTATTAAGGCAGATTCTTAGGCAAAGACTCAGTTTTCAGTCCCAGGTGTAGACACGTGCTAACACTCCCCACACTCTTTCAGGTGTGTATTTTAGATCAAAAATGTATCATCTGACCAGTGACTAATCAACACAGTACAACAGTCTTATCTAAAGCCACCATTCTAGATCACTTTCCCAGTAGCTGAGATAATGTAGCACTACGCGATTCTTCCCAGCTTGGAGAGATGATGATCCATTGGGCTCTCAGATTAGAATGAGTATTGCAAACCCTCAGAACACCCCACCCCCCATCTGGCTCTGACCCCAACCCCCCCACCCCACCCTGAACCCGCAATTAACGCACTGAGAATTCAGTCCTCCAGGTTTATGGTACCCTGGCCTGAGTGGCCAGAGTGTGGGTTTGTTACATCTCTGTATTCAATAGTGGCTTGTCATGGTGAACTTGGCACAAGTACAGCTGCATGTGAGCTTGGAAGTGAAAAAGTATTGCTGTCTGGATATCTGAGAGTGAGAGTGTTCTTGTATGTTCTCTGAGTTCTTTCACCATCAGACTCCTTCACGTTTCCCCGGCCGGCGTTCTCTCTCCCCTCATCCTTACGGCTTTCTGCACCATGCAAACCTTCAATGATGTCCCTTTCTTCCTACTCTTTGAATCTGAGCTAACAGCTGCAAGCACCTCCAGGAGCCTGGTCATCATGGCCCTGGTTCACCTTTAGGGCACAATGGGGAAACACACAGATGCCTTGTTTGCTTAGACAACTCACGCGTGCAGGTGAACCATCCTGGTGACCCAGTGAGGGAAGCCGGGAAGCGGCTGCTAAACTAAATTTGTGTGTGTAGGTGTGTGTGTGTGTGTGTGTGTGTGTGTGTGTGTGTGTGTGTGTGTGTGTGTGTATGTGTGTGTGTGTGTGTGTGTGTGTGTGTGTGTGTGTGTGTGTGTGTGTGTGTGTGTGTAGGTGTGTGTGTGTGTGTGTGTGTGTGTGTGTGTGTGTGTGTATGTGTGTGTAGGTGTGTGTGTGTGTGTGTGTGTGTGTGTGTGTGTGTGTAGGTGTGTGTGTGTGTGTGTGTGTGTGTATGTGTGTGTGTGTGTATGTGTGTGTGTGTGTGTGTGTGTGTGTGTGTGTGTGTGTGTGTATGTGTGTGTAGGTGTGTGTGTGTGTGTGTGTGTGTGTGTGTAGGTGTGTGTGTGTGTGTGTGTGTGTGTGTGTGTAGGTGTGTGTGTGTGTGTGTGTGTGTATGTATGTGTGTGTGTGTGTGTGTGTGTAGGTGTGTGTGTGTGTGTGTGTGTGTGTGTGTATGTATGTGTGTGTGTGTGGGGGGGTGCACGTGCATGTGGCTGTGTGTGGGTGTGGGTGTGGATTTTTGCGTGTGCGCGCATGGGTACGTGTGTGTACATGGGTGTGTGGGTGTATGTGTGTGGGTATATGTGTGTGTGTATGTTGTTTTTGCAAGTGTAAAGCCTGTATCACAGGACTCTATAAGAAGAATGGCTATTAGGCCTGAAACGTCACCACCATGACCCCAAACACTCCCACTAATCACTTCCACTTTCAGCCCATTTTACCAGCAGGAACCAGTAATGGGCGGCCCACACCGACGGGCCAACAGGCTGCACAGCAGTACCTCTCAGCAGGGGTCGACAGCAACTGACCCAAGTGCATCACTCCATTTGAGCGCCTTTGAAACCCGAGGAGAGAGCCTCTGACCCCTGACCTCCCCGCTATACCCCCCAAAGGTCGTGGGCCTGCACTTCCCCAGACAGGACACACCCTCTCTGGTAACATGTTTATGGGAGGGCTGCGTTTGGAGACACAGTCCAGACCTCTCATCTGTTCCAGCCCGTGGGGACACCAGTGATGTGAAACAGGGGTAGTTTAAGAGGACCGAGGAGTCTGTGTTTGGAGAGACAGTTCCTCAGTCTCCTCACAGGAGAGGAGAGTCAGGATTGGGTACTGCACAGGTGGACGAGTAGCTCAAATGGGCACTCAGTTACAAACAAAGATCTTTCCTTTTTTCTTTTTGATTGGAGCACTTGGTAGCAGTGATTGAACTAATTATAGACCTTTAAGATTCAAACTCAACAGCCCTCTAAAAATAAACTTACAATGCAACACTTACAGCAGCGTGGAAGTCTTTCAGTGACCTCTGCTGTAAGAAAGGCAGAAATGGTTGTGTCCTTTTTGTTTGGTTAATACCTGACCAGCCAAGGACGACCTCTCTCTCTGTCTCTCTCTCTCGCTCTCTCTCTCTCTCTCTCTCTCTCTGTCTCTCTCTCTCGCTCTCTCTCTCTCTCTCTTTCTCTCTGTCTCCCTCTGTCTGTCTCTCTCTGTTTTTCTCTCTCTCTCTCTCTCTCTCTGTCTGTCTGTCTGTCTGTCTCTCTCCTCTCTCTATCTCTCCCTCCTTCTCTCTCTCTCTCTGTCTTTCTCAGCCCCACCCACACTGACCCAGACAATCCTGCCTCCCCTCTCTCTCAGTATTTGAATGTTACTAGTTATTGTCAGCCTAGCGCAATCTCTCCGCCCCGTGTTCAGCAGTTGTGCTGGTGGTCGGAGCAAAAGTATTGCTTCCATTTGCTTTTTGTTAACCACGGCTCTCGCATGCGGAGCCTGGGAAAGTCTCGGAAAAGCTTTGCTACAGCTGCCCTGGACGTACATTTTCCGTTGTGAAGGTGACACAGTGGGACCTGAAATCATCTCCTTGCTTTGTGAAAATGTGAAAGATGTGAGATAAGTCCCATAAAGCTGCTCCTGCTGTCCTTAGTCACACGCTTTTCCTCTTATGTTTCTCTGAGCTGGTCTCTCTTCTGCTGGACAGTATTCTGCTTATCCCTTCACAAGAACGATGAGGAGTGTAGCACACACAATCAGACACGAGCCCCCCTCCCCTGGCCCGAGAGGGAGGCGTTCGTGTTGAACACACACACCTTCGCCACAGGGCAACGTTGAACTGTCGGTATGATGGCATTTACTTGTTTAAATTTAGAGAAAACGACAGAAATGCATTTGTCTGTTCAAACAGCTTATCAATAAAACATTCTGCTTCGTAGACAGATGGGACGTAGTTTCAAAAGGTTCCAGAATAGACAGCGATATTGAGGGTCAGTTGAGGTCAGCTTTGGGAGGACCTGAGGATGGATTCTGACTGGTTCTGAAGGAGAACACTGCAATCCTGCCTCACACCTCTGAGGTTCTCGTCCTCCAAGAGCAAGGAGTGGAGTTCTCTGAATTTATACGCAGGCCTGTGTTTCCAGATGCTACTATGATCCGGTAATTAAGGAGAAGAGAGGTATAACTACCACTTTTTATCGCGGCGTAAATTGGTTAGCGCTGTTCCAACATGACTGAGTGCAATGGCGCTAACACTGGCAGGGTGAAATTGTTCCTCTGTTCTTTGCCCAAAGGCACAACACAACAGAAGATGAGAGTGCATGTTGATCTGTTCATGTCTTGTTCATGCCTGTATGTCTTGTTCTTCTCTTTAAGCTCGTAGATTATTAAAACGATAATGTCTCATTTTTAAGTAGAGACAAAGAGCTAGCGTCACTACAAAGAGGGGCACCGTGTGAGGTATGCGGTAGGGCAGGATTGGAGCCCAGACGTAACGTGCTCTCGTAAAGGCCTGGAGTCCTGTGAAGTTCAGGGAATCTGACACAGAACACATTTGCCCTTTTCTTTTTAAAGTAAAGTGTAGTAGGTTTCACACCGATGGTAACGGAAAGATTGTTTTCTTGCTGGCTCGTTTTTAACCATATGCCAGTGTCAGTTCTCTTTGACCATCCATGACACCAGTGGTATACAAACCCCAGTCCTCAAATCGCAGTTCTCCAGGTCCAGGTTTTCCACCCTCCCTTTATCTAGGTCTCTCTCTCTCTCTCTCTCTCTCTCTCTCTCCTTCTCTCACCCTCCCTCTCTCTCTTTTTCTGTCTCCTCACTAACCTCACACCTCCTCACACATTTTTCAGTTTGCTTCAGCTTTATTTCTGTTTTCGTTACAGTTATTTGCTTGTAATTATGGTTTTATAGTTGTTTCTCTCTTTCTTCCGGCCTGGGTAATAACTTTCTGAGTTTATTTCATTCTGCTCTAGGCCCTGAAACGTTGAGGCCCTGTATTCATTTTGGTAAGTCAATAGTTGTGCAACACCTTCTCTTACGGTCTGATAATTCTATTAAGCCGCTGGCAGAGATACGAAACCTATATTCAGAGATTCGAGCGGGTTATGCAAGCAGTGCTGTGTGCTGGCATGCTCGAAATCTTAATCATATCTGTCATCGCCCCATCTTGGAGAGACTGCAGGTCTTTTGTCTCGCATGTATTAATTTGTGTCTGAAAATGTATCCAGCACCTGTGTGTATGGCTAGCACAATCCCTGCAGACACAAAGAGCATTGGCCTGGCTGTGTTCATGTTCCAGACAGCCACAGTTATTTTATGGTAAGGACTTGTGTCGTATATGGCAGGATATTCATTTCTGACTAACACCCCTTGGTTCATTCCGACTGAGAAACGACCTGGTCTTACAGGACATCAGGACTGTTCGGGAGCTGCTCCCAAGCACCCAGGGACAAACCGACCAATAGAGCGCCACGGTAGTGACTGACCTGTTCACCACAACAGCTGCTTGGCCTCCCATAAGTGCCGCGGGGCTGTGGGAGACGTCGACGAGCGTGAGCCGGTGGTCGCCGGGGACACGATGTTCCTTTCCAGAGTCAATGGAACCCATTGAAAAGAGCCAGCAGCTAGATAACCCTCCCCCGCCCAGCGAGTCGAGGCAGGGACAGAGAGAAGCATCACACCCTCCCGCCCAGCGAGTCGAGGCAGGGACAGAGAGAAGCATCACACCCTCCCGCCCAGCGAGTCGAGGCAGGGACAGAGAGCAAAGCCCCCTGTCTCACCCCACACGTATGCGTAATCAGCTGGAATAAATGTGTGTTATATATGCCTACACAGACATGCAGAAACACAGCCATGTCTGTTTACATACACACACACATGGACCTACACTACGCCCATGCATACACACAGCACAGCACATCATGTACATACAGTATAAACATATACATATAGTACAAACGCATACACATATAGTATAAACACATATGTACAGTATAATCACATATACATAGAGTATAAACATATATATATATATACAATATAAACACATATACATATAGTATAAACACATACACTATATACACATATACTTATAGTACAAACATGTATACATACTGTATAAACACATATAGCATAAACACATGTACATACAGTATAAGCATATAGACATATAGTACAAACACATATACATACAGTATAAACACATATCGTATAAACATCAGCACTCTAGAACTGCAGGAAAAAGCTAGATGATAATGGGAGAAAGTGCCTGGATTCAACTATGTGGTGTTGTTTGTTTGTATGTTTATGTTACCCAGTAGGAATCTAAGGTTACTTAACAGACAGTAACAGAACAGAGAGTCATACTGAGAGCACAGATATGTGTTGGTTAAACTTGACAGAATGAATGTGTTGACTCTACAGGTGACCCGCATATCCAGACACACAAACAAAGTCTAGGGACAGAAATACTCCTTGGCTGTAGACGCACGCACACACACACACACACACACACACACGCATGCACGCACGCACACACACACACACACGCACACACACACACCCACACACACACACGCACACCCACACACACACACACACACACGCACGCACACACACACACACACACCCTTCTTTGATAGTGCAGAAGGATACAGAAGATATATAGTTTGCAGTTCAACCTTTAGTTATTTTAGTCTTCAGTCTGTGATCTTTTGTGGACACTATTTATACAAAACAACCATCATCATCACTCTGACATTCAAATCAGAAGCTGGTTTACTCGTGATCCAGAGTAATATTTAAGCGCAGAGGAGAATAAATAGATATCTTTATTTTAGACTATTCCTGTAAGCAGATGTCATTTCCACAGTCAGTGTACAGTACAACATGTGCGTGCGTTTTTGTGAATTTTTAGCTTGATAATCTTGTGTTAGTGGGAGGTGTCTTAGTCAGGACTATGTATCGGTTTGCTGTTATTTTCATAATAAAAGTTTCCTGTCAGTCTGCTCAATCTACTATCTTCAGAGTGCATTTACTAACATGTCCCCTTACGACTGACATCACACAGCGCCAGAGAGCGCATGCTGTCAGCCATCCTCGCTTTTCTGAGCAGTGCAGGGGTTTGGGGGGCAGGAGTGAAGTCATATACACATGCCGTAAAAGCTCAAGCCGTCCATGACTCGTGAAATGTCTCTGTCTTCCCCAGAAAGGACCGACGGGCTTGCGTGAGGAGCAGGAGCAGAGACAGAGCTGTGGCCTCGGACATTGTCGCTACGTTCCCCGTTCCTGCTGCACTGTTTGGGCGTTGGGGCAGTGCGATCTGCTGTGTGTCGATCACTCACAAAGAGCTTTTGAAGTGAACACAGTAGTTCATGAAGAATGTATATTTTCATTTTCATTTCTTGTCTGATACACAGAAAAGGGAGTTTACTCAAGTGAGATTTCCAGACCGGAGGGCCATATCAGAGAGCCTGACCCAGACATCTCGCACTGTCCAAAACGCAGTAAGTTATTAGCTGTGAATGATGGGTAGGGGGTAGAGGTGGGGGGATGGTGTCAGGTTCTTGCCAAATTTCTTCATGGATAAACATTTCCGGTCCAGGCATAAACTTAACCTCACACTCACACACTTGTGCTCTCCGTGGCAAAACATGGACGGGTAGTCTCGCAACCAGTCTGTGTCGCTACCAGCAGCTGCTCAGCAACAGTTAGGGTAGATGTGCTAGTATTTTGGCTGAAAGACGTTGAATGTCTGATCACAGTATTACCTCTGTGCTGTCAGGTCTGGCTAGTTCTAGCTGCAGAGATGTTCCAGTTTTTGAAAAGAAACAACAAAACACAGGTTTGTTCTATCAGCATTACGTTCAGGCATATGGAAACTGTAATCTGCTTACCACTGGAATAAAACAGCAGCAAGCCATTATCCTGCCCGCTGTCTGGACTGGAGGGGGCGAGGGGGGCAGTAGCTCTAACCATCATCCTGCCCCCTGTCTGTAGGTGGTGCGTTACACCAGCTCCATCTGCTGTGTCACACACCATTAGGGACGAACAGATAATCTGCCAGGCAACAGTGACAGCAGTACTGATCCCCCATCCCTTACAGTCTGCTGTTGTCTGTAAGCTCACACACTCTCATACACACTCACACTCTCACATACTCACACTCTCTCACACACTCACACACTCTGACACACTCTCACAGACTCTCACAAACTCTCACAGACTCTCACACACTCTGACACACTGTCACAGACTCATACACTCACACACTCTCTCACGCTCTCACATGCTCTCACACTCACACACACACACTCTGACACACTCACAGACTCACACACACTGTCACACACTCACATACTCTCTCACGCACTCACACACTCTCACAGACTCACACACTCACAGACTCTCACACACTCAAACACACTCTGACATAGTCATACACTCTCACACACTCACACACACTCTCACACACTCTCACACACTCACACTCTCACACACTCTCACACTCTCTCACACTCTCTCACACACACTCACACTCTCTCACACACTCTCACACACTCACACTCTCTCACACTCTCACACACACACTCACACTCTCTCACACACTCTCACACACTCACACTCTCACA
>NC_137513.1:19547500-19552500 GCF_041902795.1 Electrophorus electricus
AAAAAAAGACGCGGACATCCTGACTTAGGCCCCTCCTCCTACATCAGGCTCCGCCTCTGGGCTCATGCCTCTCCTCCTGATGTCCACGCTGGGACTGGTACTGCTTATAACCTTGTTAATCGTTTTCTGTGATGATGTTTAGATTAAAATGGAGTTCTGAAACTTAAGACTCAAAAAAAGGGACAAACGACCTTTGAGGGGTTCAAACTAGCCACCAAGTCAACATTCCTTCCCTGACTTGTGGAAATACAACAAGGCTTAATGTCAGCCCAGTTCTCTGGGTGTTGTCTACAAGAGCAAAACAATAGAAGATATTGTGAGTTTCAGTAATGAGTGCCCTGTGAAATCTTAATGTGTATCTCAAAGCTCAGAAGAACAAATCAGTTCTGTACACTTACTATTACAGTTCTTCCCTTACCATAGTAACATACTAGTCTACCATGGTATTCTGTATTATATAACTATAATGCTAACAATTATCTTGATTTAGAGAAACATCCTCTAATGGTGCTTTAAGAATGAGAAGTGGAGAGGAATAGAGAAGTCTTTGATGGCAGTTCCTCCCTCACTCTCTTCCTTAACGCTGAATGTCATGTTTTCCGTTGGACAGTGTGAATGGTGGTGGTGTGTGAAGGAGCTATCCTTTCTTCTCTTCTCCCCACAGGCTAGAGAAAGCTGGTAACCAGCGGGTCACGAAGTAGATGCCCTTTCACTGGTTTCTCTTGGCCTCAGGGTGCCTCCTTTTCAGGCTGTAGACTTCCATGCCATTTCTTCTGAAAAAAATCAATAAAATAAAATAAAATCAAATCTGTGGAGTATATCCTTTGTGAACATTCTTTTCTCTGCTATCGAGCTCCTCTGGTTAGTCTGTCTGAAAAAGCAGGTCTTCCCCAAAGGGAAGGTCTATATACAAACACCCCTGTATGAGAAGGGAAGGTCTGTACACAGACACCTCTGCATGTAAAGGTCTGTACACAGACACCTCTGTATGAGAATGGAAGGACTACACGCAGACACCCCTGTATGGGAAGGGAAGGTCTATCTTCAGACACTCCTGTATGAGAAGGGAAGATCTATACTCCGACACCCCTGTGTGGCAAGTGAATGTCTGTACTCAGACACCTCTGTATGGGGAGGGAAGGTCTATACAGACACCCCATGTATGGGAAGGGAAGGTCTATATACAGACACCTATGTATGAGAATGGAAGGTCTATACACAGACACCCCTGTATGAGAATGGAAGGTCTATACTCAGACACCCTTATATGAGAATGGATGGTCTATACTCAGACACCCCTGTATGAGAATGGAAGGTCTATACTCAGACACCCTTGTATGAGAATGAATGGTCTATACTCAGACACCTCTGTATGAGAATGGAAGGTATATACGCAGACACCCCTGTATGAGAATGGAAGGTCTATACTCAGACACCCTTGTATGAGAATGGAAGGTCTATACTCAGACACCCTTTTATGAGAATGGATGGTCTATACTCAGACACCCTTGTATGAGAATGGATGGTCTATACTCAGACACCCTTGTATGAGAATGGATGGTCTATACTCAGACACCCCTGCATGGCAACAGTACTGAATAAAGCAATCAGAGAGCAGCAACAGCTCAAACACGCTTGTGTTACACAACCCCAACACGCCCTGCATTTCAACTTACTGTCTCTTATATTGTACTTCTCATGTGCCTGTCATAATGCCTGAACAGAATGCCATAGTTTGCATGAATGTCATGGGTTTGTATGGGGAACAATACCTTATACATTTAGAGTAAGACCAGCCGCACTCTTCAATAATTTGATATGTCAGACAAACCCGAAAAACGTCTTTTTTCAGCTCACTCCCCTTCTTATCCCTGTACTGGAGCAGATTCACTATAAACCTCACTGTTCACGATCACTGACTTTGTCAAGTTTCAGGGTTAAGAAGCTCATTTCAAGATTATCTCCCTTTGAATCTGAGGTTCGCTGTGCTAACTTGACTCAAGTTGGAAAATGACTCATCGTTTTAGCACTGTAGTTTCCCAGCTGATGTGATCGTCCCAGTGTTTTTGCTAACAATGCCCCAAACGTGTTTGGTCTCCATTTTTTCTTCTTCTGTGAGAACATGTAGGGGACATGTCCTGACATGCCTCTTATGAACCTCGCCTGTGTGTGAGTTTCTGCTCGTGTGTACTCCAGGAGTACACGTACTTAGCCCTAATCTCTCCACTGTGTTTATGGGTATGTTTAAGGCAAACAGCATGGCTTCTTCACAGTCTAAACAGCAGCAGGCTTAAGGTGTAACAGCTTAGCGCGGTGAGGCTTTTGGCCATATGCAGGGCAAAGAGAACACACTCTCTGTTTACTGCAACCACCATTTTAAGTTTAGACAACCTTAAGAAAACATCCGTGCCCTCACACGACGCTTCCTCCTTTTAATCTTTTAGACAAAATAGAGCTTTTAAGAGCTCGAGAGGTTTGGGCAGGATGGAGTAGAGTTAGGAGAACAAAGATGAGGATGGAAGCACAGAGATAGCGGCAGAGGGCTCTGTAATTTATCACCTGTTGCTCCTGGCTCGTCCTGCTTGACAGAACCTCTGAAGCGTGTGTGTGTGTGTGTGTGTGTGTGTGTGTGTGTGTGTGTGTGTGAAGGAGGTGTGGAAAGGAGATAATGGGAGATCAGTTTCTTTGTGTTCAGGAACAGTCGTTTCTAGTCAACACTTAAAAATGTGCACCCTAAACAGAAGGGGGAAGAGAATTCCAGCAGAGGACCAGTGGAGATCTGCCACATGCAAACATAAAACTGCTGAACCGTTGTTATCATGATCCGAGCAAGTCGGGTGTTTTGTTTGATTGTTTGTTGGTTTTGTGGGATTGACAGCATTTGCAGAAACATTTTTCTATAGAATATAATGCAACACATTTCGTCCTCCTGATTAATTATCAGACCTCTTGAAATCTAAGTCAAATCAAATGTATTTATATAGCGCTTTTTAAATCAGTTCTGACAGGAAATAAACTGTTGTAGCCTTTCAGTCCTCATAGAGCGCAGCACTGCTGCACAAGTCTACAAAAGTCTACAAGAGAGGTTTTACCGCCACCGTGTGTTGATTTAAAGAGTAATCAGATCTTCTGCGCAAGTGTCTGTTTGCATCCTCAGCATTGAAGCACAGTGCAAATAAATAAATAAATAAATAAATAAATACATTTTATATATGTGTGTGTATATATATATATATATATATATATATATATATATATATATATAGAGAGAGAGAGAGAGAGAGAGAGAGAGAGAGAGAGAGAGAGAGACAGATGTAGAGATTGTAGTGAAGTATATATATATATATATATATATATATATATATATATATATATATATATATATATAATTTTATAAGAATCTTATAATATATATAATTTTATTTATTTATTTTCTGTGTACTTCGCTACACACCTGGAATCGTCTTACACACACACACACACACACACACACACACACACACACACATTTTCAACATTATAAGAGATCCTTTTGTCTAACTACAAAATGAGTACAAATCGGTACCATTCACTGCATCACTCACATTAAAACCGGTGCATGAATATATTTATAGTGTTTTTAAACAGTGCAGAGCAGGCCCGCAGCCTTTGATGGGCTCGAGACAGGGCTCGCGCTCGCTAACACAGTCGTTCCTCCGTCTGCGTAATGACGCCATCGCCGTGTAGACGCGCTGATGACGTCGTGAAATAGGAAGCGCTGTGGCGGTTAGCAGTGGCTAACCCAGCTAGCCTGTTGGCTAACGTCCCTGCAGTCTCAGCTCAGCGAAACGGAGTAAGACAGAAGTCTTCTTTGGAGTCCCGGTCGTTTCCAAAGCGGGTTCGACATGTCCGAGACATACGGTAACGTTACACACTTTAAGGAGTAAGCGAACAAGCAAGTAAATAAACTAAGCAGTCAGACAGCAAGGATAAACAAGCTATCGTAGGATAGGATGCTAATCCGTGAGGTGACACCCATATGTTGGCGCGCAGGTAACAGTAGCTACAGCTAAGATGTTTAAATGACTCATAGACGGTTAAGTGGACAACATCCCCTACTGTAGGATAACTTTACACTGATTCATGCTTGTTTTCATGCTTCCAGTATGGAAATTAGCTAGCACGGCTATAACGAGCCTGATTTGAGTAGAGGATAAAACAGCTGTGTTAAAGGTGTACATGCTGGTCAATGTGGCTCACGGTCACTTTATTAACCTAACTAACCTAGCTGTCAAAAAACTGGGGTTTACCTCCACTGCTATTTGCTGTATGTTCATAACCTTGGTGGCTTTCTATAGCGCTAGCTAGGTATAACAGCTGTTAAAATAACTAGGCCAGTTATGTTAAATAGCTGCATAAAATAGTGGTTCACGCTAACTATGTTTATGTAGTCAGACAAGATAACATTTAAATTAAAAAAAAAAGATTTTATTCGTTTTTGTTATCTTATGAATAGTTGGTTCAGTACACAACTGGATGTACATACTCGAGTGCGAGTCACTGACAGGAGAACCTACACTATTTAAACTAAGCTCATATAACCAATTAATCATGTTGGATGAATCACGTTCTAAACTATTTGTTCCTGGTATTGCTTTGAAGTGTCACATTTCTGGCCCTAATATAACCTAGATCAAATGTGGGATCATATGAAGATGTCATTACTGGCATTCTGTTTCTGTAAGTGCTTATGTGAGTGTTGTTGAGGTGAAATTGATAACCTAGTTTCTTATATAAATGTAAAATGCCGAAATTCCATCATTAGCTATATAATCCAGCAGAACGTTTAGCATCCGACTGCAAATTTTGTTGCATTTTGTCTGATTTGAACAGCCTCTGAGATCGTGTGACAGTCACATTACAGTCCATATAGCTTGACTTGGTTTTGTTACTTGCCGCCTGTCTGATTATTACTTAATGTATTTGAACTATAATATAATGAAATATTCATGTAGCTGTCC
>NC_137513.1:19560000-19605000 GCF_041902795.1 Electrophorus electricus
TGGCTGGTATAAATTTGTGTCCCAGCCCTGCCCCCAAACTGAATCACATCCTCATATCTTGCCACAGATGTGCACCTACTTCAGTCTGTTTTTAAATACCGTCTCCGTGACGTGACTTCTGCAACTCACCCCCACCCACCCCCACCTCCTTGCAAGTGCACTTTTTTTTTTTTTTTTGGACTTTATATACTGTACCTATATAACTGTAAGACTTATAGTAAATCAAATGTATACTGTAGGAATAATTCAAGAAGGGATCCTTACTTACTAAAGAACAACTGAGATTGGTCCGATGTAATTTCAGGAATCCAAAATGAAGGAATACACTGTGTGGCATACACGTATATCAGTAGACACCCTGTTCAGTTCCTACTCATATCCACCACCTGATCTGACCTGTCTGGGTTTTACAAAGGCATTTGTTAACAGGGTGAGGTGTTGGAGGTGAATTCTGCAGCAGGCCGGATCTCCAGGAGCGATGTTGGGACTGGCGTACGCTACGTGCGCTGGGCAAAGAGATGTGCAAATACAATTGTGGCAAGTGGTTTAATTCCCAGAGCGCCTTTGGCAAAGAACCTAGCCTCATTTCCAGCTGTATGATTGTGCGAAGGTGGAACTGGAAGTGGCAGTTTCCTCAGGACTGCGGGGGCTTCGCGTCTGAAACTGCTGTGTCGTTCTTCTTCATCTTTTGTCGAAACTACTCACGGTGAATAAAGGCCGGACACCGATGGCTACACCAAGCTGTCTTATTTTAATATGGCACACATGCTTAGGCAGAGGGATCTCAAGTTGTTCCTGTAAATGAACATTTAGTTCTTTATATGTGAATCTGATCTTGAGGCGGACACTTGATGTTCTGCTGTCTAACTATAAGGATTTGTATGTTTTATTTTGCGGAGCTGGTTTGGCGAGCGGTGTCTTTGGCTTTATTTTCCAGCTACAGGGGTTGCATAGGTACCCATTTTCTATAGAAGCTCAGTTGTTGCTTAGTAACCATTGTAATTTTGTTCACCCATAAATATTGTATATCTGAATCATCTCCACACTGTAAATAAGATTGAACATGTCTATTAGGGTGCATCAGGGGAAGGGTGCTTGTTAATTTAACAAGAGTCTAAGTAAAGATTGGTCGTTTTTATGTTACACAATGAGTGAGTTTGTCAGTTTCATTTGGTAGCTGCTTTCATCGTTGCGGAAAGATGGCATCTATACGCTTTTCATTGTTTTGTACTTATAAGGTGCCGATATTTGATGTAACCTTTATTACTTATTACTTTTAAACAAAACCTTTTGAGAACTTATCACATATATGAAATGTCAGGTTTCTGCACTTCAACCTGGAGTATCTAAACTCAAACCATCTGTCACTGCTAATCGACAAATCTTTATCTTCAGAAAAGGACTTTAACGCCAATGCTGCAGAACAGTCAGCACACCCAGATTTGCAGAATGGCCCAAGTGGTGTCATTTATTTCCAATGTTGAACTCACTGAAAAATGTTTTTATCCATTATTTACAGGACCATATGTAATTATTTTACATTTTTTCTTTTATTTTTTATTTTATTTTATTCAGTGGTTAAGGTACTGGACTAGTAAGCAGAAAGTTGCCAGTTCAAGCCTGACCAATGCCAGGTTGCCACTGTTGTGCCCCAGTGCAAGGCACTTAAAACTTAAGGGGTTTTTTTGTGGGTTGTTTTTTTTTTTTGAATAAATTGAGTAAGTTGTACTCGGTCATAAATACTCATTAGTCATAAGATGCTTAGGATAAAAGCGTCAGCTAAATGCCATAAATTGAAATTGTGTATCAATACAAAATTCTGTAATAATTACCATGTTTAAATCAGGCCTATAACCAAACCACTACTATTGTAATTCAGTTGGTCACCCCTCTGGACCAGGTGTGGAAGGACATAAGTTCATTACCTGCTTAAGGTGTGGCCTGGCTGGGCCTACAACCTGAATACCTCGCTGTTTAAAGGTCCCCCTTCACCAACAGATGGTGCTGTAGCACAAAAGTTTTAACAAACTGTCCTGACAACAGCAGTTCTGTCAGAGTATTACATGCTGTCATGACAAACCTTTAACCAAAGTGAATTCAGGTTATATCACAACAAATGAAGAGGAAAAAGCAAAATATAATTTTTACTTATTTATTTTCAACTTTTGTTGGCTTACATGTTATGAATAGTGTAAACACCCAAATTCAATCTTCAATCACAGGTCATAAGAAATGCATAAAATGGGATATTTGACAAAAATCAAAAGAAACAAAAAGAATTTAAAAATTAAGACCTAACAATACATTCTGAAACCAACACTTCTGGGGCCAGATTCACTGATCCAGATTAAACTCTAATCTGGTATGATGGTAAAAGGTCTCTGGTTATTATGACAGTTATGCAGGACTCGTTGTCTGTAGAGTCACTGACGGAGAGAAGACTGTTTCTGAAGATGATGAGACGCATGTGTCCTGTGGTTTACCTCCCAATGCTGAAAGATCTGTTCAGGCTTGCTAGCTATACAACAGCCCTACCTTTGTTCCTGTACCCAACACACCAGTTACTGGTAAGAACTTCAATTCTGCATCTTGAATTTTCAAACAGCCACTGTGCCAATATTGGAACAGAGTTTGTGCTCACGTCTGTGTGTTGGTGAGAACTAAGGAAAGACGAAACTGCATTTAACTTCACACAACCAGAGCCAAAATGGGTTTATCCATATTTATTTATATATAATGTATGTATATATAAACAATACAAAATTCACAGTAATGCCAGCCAGATTACTGTGAAGTTTAAGCTGGTGGGGGTAGGTGTCCACCAATATCAAAATAATCATCCCATTTGCCCATACTCATGGTTAAATGGACCAGCAATAGCTAATATGAGAAATGGTTTGGTCCATCACTGTCTTTACTAGTTTAGTGTCCTTTACAGAGAAGGAATGGGCCGTCAAGTTACGCTCCTGATTTAAATCTTGCGAGAGTATAACTACAGAAAAACTGGAACGGTTCTGAACACCCCTCAAAGCTGCAAGTCCAGTATGGTATTCACAAGAAAACCATGCACCAAGAAAGCAATGAACATAAAATGCTAATGCCATTCTGAAATCTGTCAAATAAAAAGAAAAACATTTAAAGATAAACCATGAAAGATCTCGTTAGGACTTCTGCAGCATTTAATGTTTACGTTCCTGTTGCGAATGTACAGGCGTTAACTGAAAGTGTATACGAGTACTTTGGACCTATTTTGAGACACAGGTGGTGTTCAGTTCAGGATACGAGTCCCAGACACGACGTACATGATGCACCAGAGAAGAATTTTCATTAAGAACCTCCTTCAATCAGCCTTACTCATCCTTCTTGGCAATATCAACATTTCCTTAAATACTGCATCCTAAAATCTTACATAGCATAGCTTTAAAATAAATGCTGAAATGTTATATAGTTTTCCTCGACGACATCCATACACGAACGATACAAGTAGCTTTCAGAGAGGGGAGGCGCCTGCCCCGATGGAGACGAACGCTACTCTAGCGACTGCAGCATGAGGAGCTGTTTCAGAACCTTCGTTTGGCTGGTCTCTCGTATCTCTCCGGCCAGGAACATCTCATCCACCACGGTGTACACCTTACACGCAACAAGCAACACAGTGAGTCAGCAAAACACAACAAACAAACCACCGCAGTCCATAGGTTTGCAAAAATGAAATGTGATTTCAACCAAAAGATTCTAGCAAAATTCCCCAAAAAGGTACATAATGGAAGCTAGTAATGAGTGAGATTGTGTAAATAAGTACTCTCTCACTGCTAGAACTGTTCCTTTAAGAGTATTCTCTCTCTCAGCCTGCAGCGGCTGCGTTCTGAGTCCCCCAGTAGAGGCTCCAGCACCAGTTAGCTGTGATGAGAGTAATTATGCATCTGAGATGCATTTCGTTTTGTTAGTTTCACCTTTCCTTTAAAGAAGTTAACCAAAGGAGAACGTGGCCAAATGTGGGCGCGAGCTCCATCAGGTTCGGCCAGTAGGCGGATTCAAAAAATACACCAGGCAATTAACGAAGCTATAGCTCAGCTCAATTATCAGAGACAACTCTTAATTGTTTTAGAGGTTTCCTTTTACAGAACACCTCCCCCACACCAGAACACTGCGGCTTGCTCTTAATTGTATGATTATTGTAATTATACATCAAATACCGGTTGCCATGGTAGTGCATTCCTACAGGGCTCACCCCCCAACCCATCTCTAGTATTTGTATCCATGGAATCATCTCTCCATATCTCCATGATAAAAGCCAACTTGCACCTAATAGTTCAGGTATGCGGGAGACTGAGGGATATTTTTGAATTTACCTTGTAGAAATTGAAGACCAGATCTAATTCGCACACGTTGTGGAAATATTCGTTCAGGACCTGCAGAAAGGTGAGAGTCACGTTTGTTCCTCGACGATGAGTCGGCCTATTACGTACAAACACTGCCGAAATGCCACACGGTAGAATCACAGCCCTATATCTGGCCACACCTGAAAGAGCGTCACAGTTAATGCTGTTTAGGTAATCTAAAGCTATGAACAAACAATACTGCAAACACACCAAATCATCCATCCGTTTAATATAAATTAAAACACAAACGACCTGCACACCCTCCCTACATGTGAGGCACCCTTCTGCTGCGGTACCCTTGTAACATAATACACAACTCGTTTAACCACTCCAGTAAACAGCCTAATCTGATTAACTACAGATTTTTCTACAGTGAGCTGGAATCTCTGTAAAGGGGCGAGGCACACGCATCTTAACTTACTGTTCACCAATAGCTGATTGCCTTACGGCATACGAGGGACACTGAACTCTTGCTCTGCACCCTGGGACCTGTAGCAGGACACCACGAGCAAGGCTCACCGCGGGGTGGACCGACGGGGAAGGACAGGTGCAGGCAAGAAACGTTCCAGCCTTCCAGGTCGCAGCGCTGGTTAACTGGCTGCTGGCATCCTTCGGCCACATGCACGCCAGCAAGCCACAGAGAACTCAGCATTTCGTCTAAAGTCTAATTTCTGCCAGCAGCACGCTATCCACATAATGCACTTCTGGAAGTGCACATTTGTTTACGCTTGGAAGTGTTTAGCAGAAACGTTCTATTCAAAGCGACTTACACTTTGTGACAGAGTACGGTTCAAACTCACTGAGGGTCTTGCTCAGGGGCCCAACAGTGTCAACTTGGCAGTGGTGGGACTAGAACCCACTATTAGTGGCATATCGGCTTTAAACACAGAACGTAATGCACAGAAAAAACTGTTCAAATTGGCGGTAACTCAGTTCTTAGGCATTAGGGCATCAGTAATGTAATGAAATTTGAAGTGGGCATAAACTCCATTTACACATGAATGTTTCTGTACATAAGTAAGCAGGAGAAGAGGGTTAGTTACCTCCACAAAGTTATGAATGCCCTCCAGGTAGGCCAGGTTATTGTCAGTGACATCCACACAAATGCAGAAGTACAAACCAGCGTACCTCCTGTAGATAATCTTGAAGTTCCTAAACTGAAATACAAAGAAATACAATTATGAGAACGTTATATTGTTCACGGAAGTATGCACGTGCACTTCACAAGACCACAGCTAACATAACTGTAACAACCTTTTAATTTAAAAGATTCTTATCACCCAATATATGAGAATATGGAGACTATTTAACAGTCACTACATTCACTATAGGGTTTAAAATACTATGGTGTATTCAGTGTTCCTTATTAAAGTCTACCCGGACCCAAGAGAGATGTAATGTGTCGAGGCATCTTGCACGCGAGTACCTCTACAAAGTTGGTGTGCTTGGCGTCACGGACCGTCACTACCGCGTGCACCTCCTCGATCAGCTTCTGTTTCTCGTCATCGTCAAACTGCATGTACCACTTGGCCAGTCTGGTCTTCCCTGCTCGGTTTTGGATCAGAATGAAGCGAATCTGCAAGGAGCGTCACGTGCATCAGTCAGCTCGTGCGACGGCGCGTATAGGTGGTCCTAGCACATCAGTACCTCAACCTCCGGGGGTCTGGTTACGGGGCTAGTGTGTGCTCCTGCACAAATGCATTTTTATGCTTGACCACTCGACTAAGCTCCATCATGTTACCTATCCAGCTAACAAAACATAGTCAAACATTTACAATATGAAGTTAGTTCGTGTTATGTCGTTGAATGTTACCAAACATACATCAATGTAGCTAGGACAGCTAACTAAAGCTATGAAGCTGGCTCATTCATTCTATACGTCTTTCCGTCTGAACGCAAGTGCTTTATTGGCCAAAGCTTTGGCCATTTCGTACTTTTTAATTTTTACAACTGTACACAAACATTTGTTAATGTCGTTTGATTGAACACTGCGTTAGTTTAGCTGATTAGCTTCGTGCGCTAAGTCAGGTAGCGGACCGACTACACCGCCAACTCCCACACCCCCGAATAAAACTCACCATCGTGCGCTTGATACACGGACAGGCGATAATTTATTTATCTCGCTACGTGAAGGAAAGCTTCGGAAGCTCCGCTAATAAAACAGAGTTAACACCTGGGAGCTGCTCTTCTGCCGCTATCTTGCTATTCTTCCCTCAAGGACGCAATGGGCCTTGGGCGCGGGGAATCCTGGGTAATGTAGTTTTGTCAGCTGAGACAATGGACGACTGTGCTGTTGAAGGACTCTTATTATGAACTACAAGTACCGTGTCGTATATAGTCGAACATAATGACGTGAGATTGCGTAAGATCATGTGAGTTTAGTGAAATGGTTTGCCCTGCATTTGAGTATTTTTATTTTGGGTTATTTTTATTCGTAGTGAACATTTTGGAAGAACGTTTTTCAAAAGCAGGCTACAATGTTAAAATAATATATAACGGGTTTTTTTGTTTTGTTTTTTTTACTTTAAGTGGACTTAGTAAAACTTATTTCGTCACTGTGAGTCTTAGGCTCGATGGGGGGAAAAATGGTAGAAAGAAAGCAAAAAATATTTAGTTGTTTTAGTTGTGATGAAAGACTGACCTAGATTGGTGTAAGTCAGTTACTGATGGTCTGGGCTGGCACAGTGACTAATGCCACAACTAAACTGCATTCATGGCAAAAAGATAAGAGAAGAAAGCATATATCTGCCCCAGATCAGTGGCAGGGTGAATGCTTTGAACAGTCAGTGGCAATAGGCCTGAGGGACTGTGGTGTAGTTTATTTACCCAGGGCACTGTGCGGATAGCTTCAACTTTATGACAGAGAAGTAGGTTCTGACTATGATTGTGAGGGAGATGTATGAACAGTATATATGAAGTACAGGCAGCGTTTGCTCTCAGAGTGTTTTCATCAAAGTTGGCTGTTAAAAAAAAGGTTTACAATTCTTGTTCCTTGTGATCTTAGACAGGTATGACTCACAGTGATCTCATAATGCATCAGTGTATCAGATAACTTTTGGGCCTTTTCAATATGAGCCTCTTTTGTAACACTGTTAACGATGTCATTTAAATCTAGACTTTTTATTTCACAAATATTATCTGACCTTTTCCCTGAAGTCTAACCAAACACATCTCATAAACTTTTAGCAAATGATTAATAGCCCATATGTTCTGTACTTTGATACACATGGTCCCAAACGTTTTTTAATAGTAGGGCCACAGAATGAGATGTTTGCAACTAGCTTTTAATTATTGTTATTATTGCTTTTAATTATTATTATTATTTAATAGAAACAATACATTATTATTATAATTAACAACAACAACAATAATTATTATTGTTAACTATTATTATTATTATTATTATTATTATTATTATTATTATTAATAGAAACATGTTTTGAGTGTCAGGCTGTTTTGTATTAGTGGAGACATAGGCTAATTGTTGTATATGCTTTGTGCGTGTTCGTCTGTGTTGACTGTGTCCGTGCGCCGTCGTGGTGGAGCTCTTTCTATTCTCTGGGAGTGAAGGGAGGAGAGGCTGAGATCAGGAGAGCAGACGCCATTATTGAAAAAACGCACTTACACACACACACACACACACGCACACATACACACACACTCCGTCACACAGTCGTGCCGTTCACGGTGTCGGATACGTTTTCGCAGAAGAAAATTCAGCTTTGGTTCATCAAATTATATTGGTGCGTCTTCCAACTGAAATGCTTACATGGACGTGGGCAACTCTGGAAGACTGGGGCACAACAAAGGAAATAATAAGTGGTGAAAAACAACGTGGTGAACCCAGGGGGAGGCAGGATACGAGGCTTCTCTACGCCCCTCTCCAAGCTGAAACCCAGTCAAGCACTCGGACTTCACGGATCGCTTTTCACTGGCAGATTCTTTCAGCTTTACCGCTAACAGCAGAAACACGTTCACTAAATTGCGTGGAAAAACTTTCAAAGACAAAAAAACCCGAAAGAATAATTAAAAGAAGAAGCTTTTTGTAACGGACGTCAGGAAAGCGGAGACAGTTAGATGGATGGGACTGAAGGAAGACTTATTTCTTGTGTTTATTCATGTATTTCTTGAGCCGGTTGGGGCTCAAGCTTTAGTGAGCCTGGGAGACCCACGGAGAGAGAGAGAGAGAGAGAGAGAGAGAGAGAGAGAGGAGAGAAGGAAAGCGGCAGGGAGCAATGCTGTGGTATGTACCAGTCTCTACTCTTCCCATTCCAGTTTCGTTAAAAAAATAAATAAATAATAAAACCAGTCGATAAAAGGCGCAGGAGTAGTTGGCGTTGACACATGGGAGCAGTGTGCCGTTTTACTGACGTGGTATGAAGTGCGCCGTTGTAGAAGGGAACGTGGGGCAGATACGCTCCTGCAGGGGATGGAGATGCCTTTTCTGCAGCTCCCGAGGCCCGTAATGGTGAGTGTGGTGACCAAGGAGCAGGCAGTTGTGCGCCAGCCAGTCGTGTTTCTTCCACTGACGGCGCTACTTCTGGCCGTGTCGGTCATGTGAAGCGGCTGGAGTCTTAACGCGCGCCCCGCGCCCGCACCGTCCCGAGCTCCGTCGCTCCCAGTATGGCTGCGGTTATCGGTTAAATCACGGTGCGTCTACTCCACACGGACGTAGTCCATATACGCGCCTGCTGATGGTGAAAACCTCATAAACAAAGCCCAAATAACCCGAAGAGGCGTTTCTCATCGCACCGAGCACAGGAGAAACGGCACGATGTCTGAGCCTCCACTCGGATAGCGAGCTAAGATCGCTCCGACTAGGGGCTCGGACCCCCAGACAGCTGTGGAGCCGTGCTTCCTCGTTACCAACCCCGCAGATGACACGGTGCAAACATCCTCTTCTCAATCAGCGTGGACTCTCGGCCTTGTGGGATGTTGTCATGTAGAACCTTGCTACAGAACAAAAAAACACTGATATGAACTAAAATGTGTGTTAAAATGAATTGGGGAGGTAATCTGAACTTGTGGAACTGCGAATACAAGCCTGGTGTTAATTTCAGATAGAAAAGAGCAGAAAGGCAGACCGTTGATTTGTTTATGATGAACACACAGGACTAAGTCACTTTGGATACTTTCATAAAAACAGAAATTGTGATTTTGTTAAGTAGTAAACGATGCTTAACAAGCTTTATTCTGTTTCAGTAAATTGCCATATTGGACATTCATACAAATAGGCTCCAAACGGAATAATCACAGCGTTTGAGGCTCCATGACCGTAGATGAAAGGTCAAAGCACTTTTTCCTGGGGAGAACTTACAGTGAAGCTTCATTGCTTCTCAGCTTCCTGCGCTGGAGGTGCGTGTGGGTACTTCCAACCACACCACCACCACGGTGCTACTCTGGGGTTTGGCCTCAATTCCATTCAATATTTCTGACATGGTCAGACCACAGAGAAACCACCTGTCTGTCCTAAACGCTTCCTGGCAAACTTCGTGACATGTTACTTATTACAGTAAATGGGAATGAATGAGCGATGGTAAGTTAGAGTTTAACAGTATGGGTTTTCATTTTACCTTCCGATATTACTTTGGAAATGAAATAGTGACGTCTGGTCTAAAAGTGGAGAGAATTATAGAATTCAGATGAATATTGCCTATTTGTGAGCAGTTGTATCATTTCACATAATTTTCATGTCATTTAGCTGCATGGTGTTAAATGTGGTTTATTCAGAGTATGAATTATACAGTGTCAGTGGGGGGTGGGTACCTTGTAATATTTACAATTACAGGTAAAAAGCATATATATATATATATATATATATATATATATATATATATATCCAATTGTGTGTGTGTGTGTGTGTGTGTGTGTGTGTGTATCCATTGTCCGTCCCCAATCAGTTGTTTTTACCTCTTTTTGGGGGGGATGGGGTCCAAGTCTTAACTAGGAGGGTCAGACCCCCACAAATCTCCCCCGTAATTCGAACCGTGGGTTTCCTGGCAGCGTTGCTGCTTTGCTTCCAGGGAGCGTTACAGAGCACGGCTGGGTTTTGCACGTCAGAGAGTTTGAGGAATTTGTTGACCAGAGTTAACGGAGCAGAAATGAATCCATATTCCTCAGCAAAGGTCATACAGTCAAAAGTTTATCGAATCAGGAATGAGGGATAAGAGAGAGGGGAATGTCTACCCAGTCAAACGCTTCGTGTTCTCCCTTCACAGCAAACAGCCTTATCTCCAGCAGGCAGAAGTTAGAATTTGTTTCATGTGTGTAAATGTAAATCTCTCATTCACAGAGCACTTCTGCCAGAACTAGTACTTCTGTTCCTGTGAGGGTCCGTGAGTGCCTCTGCATATGTGTGTGTGTGTGTGTGTGTGTGTGTGTGTGGGTTTTTTTTGTGAGATTCTGTACAATAACAGTATGAGGTGTTGTAAAGGCCATTGGCCAGGCCTTTACGTCAGCATGGACAGGGAAACGCCCAGCAGGACTTTCCGCATATTCACAACTGAGGGACTTTAATTGAGTAGAGGCTTATTGATGGATGGATGTATGAATGAATAATATGGCAGATTACCACAACAGTGGCTGTGCGCTCTGTATGTGGCTCTGTATGTTCTATAAGCTCCTATCTCTCTTTTAATTTCTCTGTGGACTAAAGGACACACCCATGTGAGTCCAGAGATATAACCTAGAGAACAATGGAGGAGGTGTAGCATTTTCTAACTTCTCACCACCCAGGTACTTAAAGGTGTGGATTATATGGTCCAAAACAATTATCCTGATAAAAAAGACATTTGAATCTGAACAGTATTGCTGTTAAGAATAAGTGCTCTTTAAAGAAAATTCAATTTGAATTAAATTCAAGCAAATCAATTTGCCGCCAGGATAGTTGGGGTCTGGGGTCCTAGACATCATACAGGTAGTGAAGTGGTCACCCAGACCATGAGCAAGACATGGCATTTGGGGTCCGTACTAAACACACACAGCTAAAGTCGTCAATCTAAATTGAGTTTTGCTACCAAATGTCTTCCTCTGACCAGCCTTTTCAGTTAGCAGTTTCTTCCTATTTAAGGACGTGTTCTTGCTGTGATTGGCTCACTGCATTTGGTGCATGCAAATGAACTGGAGCAGTGAAGCTGGAATATTAACAACATGCCAGTTAGTTTCTCAGTGTCTGGCAGAGAGCTCAGATTATCCATGAACTGCCAAACTGTCTGAACAACCAAACACTGTGTTGCTGAGAAGGACCTAGCGATATAGATCACCGTAAAAATACAGACATTTAAATTTGCTAATTTTCACCTTGATCTGTGAGAGTTAGTGTGGAATAACTTGCCTTCTCCTCTAGTCAGAGAATACGTCAGTACTTCAAAAACTAAGCATCACTTACTTGCATTGTTCCAGAAGGAGAATTTCTCTCTGACACACAGAAACATTTAAAATCATCACACACACACACACTGCTTATATGTTCTGTATATATTACATCTTGCATGTATATAATCCCAGGCTCAAACAACCCCATTAAATGCATCTTAAAAGTATTTTGACCGTCAACATGTAACAGCTGTTATTTTGGTACCACCAGCACTGCAGACTTTGTCATAATGAGTTAGATATTTACACTTCTGGACTTGACTTTAGCTTTAATTAGATCGGTTGCTAGTGTGGCAGGTGTCTGTTCTTCCCCCCGTCGCTAATAGCGGTGTCATTTGCAAAGTGAGGTGCTCCTTTCACTTATCTAACGACCTTCTGCTCATGATGCGCTGTGGATAATTGCAAAATCTTTTTTTTACGTTGTCATATTAATTGATTCAGGACTTCAGTAGTCATTTATTGTATTACCGGACTGATTACCGTAAAGCCTGTTTGGTGTTGGTGGATGGCTGTATCATTTTTCTGTTCTCAGATTCCATGGCTGTTTTCGTGTTTGTGTATGTGTGTGTGTGAGTGTGGTGTGTTGAATCTCAGATGGCTGGAAATCTTGGTATTGTTGCAGGGCAAATGATGCCTTGTTCAGGTCAGAGAGTCATTCAGTTTTTCATTCTGTGAAAAAAGGTGTTGGCTTGTGAATCCAGTCCCGACAAGCCCTGACCACACCCTACCAACCCGCAATAGCCATGCCACCCTCATCCCATGCTTTTCCTTCTACGTAGACTGTTAACCGCTTCACAATCCAGTATCGATTTAGAGCAGTTGTTTGCTTGTATAATGCCTAAGAATGGCATCATGAATGGATCGTTTCATGGGAAATTAAGTGGGCTTGATTCGAATTGGAAGCCTGTGTTTGATAAAGCAAGGAGCTAATTTTAACTAGTCTAGAATGTCTACCCCAGATTACACAGCTCTTTCTCTGAATAGCTGCCTTGTTTGAGAGTGGATTACGGCAGAACGAGGACTGCGTTTGGTAATGAGTAGCTGAATTTCCATTAAGAAATTTGCTGGAGTTGAACAAGTTCTCCTACCAACCCCCCCCCCCCCCCCATCAAGCCCCCAACCCCCACTGAGTTGTTTGATAGTGTATTACGACCAAAGAGTGTCTTCCAACGAGGGGATTCAATATGAACCAACATTAACTGTTGATAATGAACCAAAAAGCCTTCCAGAGCGCTCAGAGGACCCTAAAATCAATAAGAAGGTGGTCATGCAACCGTAATGGGTATCACTCGCCCGGAAGAGTGCTCCGTTAAGAACCGAGGTGGAGCTACGGATGATCACATCCACAGTGATCCTGTGGGGGAGGGGACCAGGGTGCCCCCTCCTCCAAAGAAAAGACGCTGGCCATTGTCACGTTGTTTTGAATCGCCCGCCATCGGTCCAGGCAACAATGGCACACCACATTGTTGTAAAGAAAGGTGTCCATGGTGACGGGTGTCCCATGACGTGAGGACTGTCCATGGAGATGGGGCTTTGTGTATCAGTCAAGGACTACAGGCATAGACCAGCTGAAATGCCCAGATATCCACACCCGTGAGAGACGCGGGCACGGACTCCGCCCCAGTTTCCCTGGAGAGCGGTGGTGCATTGGCTTAGCCAATGGGGAGACGTACACGGTGTAGGGGATGGTCTTCCACATTCATCCAGACTCCTGCGTCGGCAGGCATGGCTGGGCAGGAATCGCCTCCGAGTCGGCGCTCCGGTGCTCAGATGGGAATTTTGAACAGAATTCCATGGTCACTTCTACCCTTTGTGGTTCAATTGCTGGAGTCTTGCTGTGCTCCGCACAAGATCCTTACTGTCTGGTTACTCTCCGTCTGGCCTTCTTGGGTTATCTGGTCCTCTCTCTCTCTCTTTCTCTCTCATTCCTTTACACATCTTTTTCATCTCCACTTGTCCTCTGTTTCCTTTCATCAGGCTGCTGCTTTACCCCTGGTGGGATTCCCATCTTCAGGGGGGGCATGGGCTGGTATTCAGGGTATCCATGTGGGTGGGGCTTAGGTGGACCAGAACTCCCCCTGGGGGGGGGGACATTAACATTATGATGTGATACTGGGCATCGATGATGTAAGGCTGAAAGGAAAAATCCTTACCGAAAATGCAGCTGGGGGCATGTTCTGCTTCCTGTGTACTTCCTCCTAGTCTTTGTGGGGTTTGGTATAAGCAAGATGAACAAGGACTATGCAATTAGCATATTCAACGTTAGAGTTTCTCAGTGTTGATAGCTTAATTACAACCATCACGCCCACCTGTGTGTGTGAGTGTGTGTTTGTGTGTGTGTGAGAGACTGAGTGGGAATGAACAAGGGTGATGGCGCTGTGGTTGCTGTGTAATGAAATGTGGCAGCTTTAATCACACACACAGCCGTGGTTTGGGAAAAGTGAAGCTATGATCTGATAAGACTGAAGGCCTCGCAGAGTATCAGCGTCTGCCTGCCGCTACCTCCTTCCTCATCTCCTCCTCCTCCTCCTCCTCCTCTCTGCTGCCCCTGCTCTTTGGCCTAGAACCCGAGTGACCACTGTGGTGACCTGTAACACTGCCCAGTGTCTGTAGTTCAGATGGCCAGGCTTGAGGAGCGTTGTTTGCCCAGGGGTTAGGCCAGTCCCCGAGCCCGGTGGCAGGCTAAAACTGAACAGCGTGGCTCATAAAAGGATCAACGGTTGCCACAGTAGAATTTGACAGGTCTCTTCCATCATGTGATAAGAGAGACATGTCTGACCATGTTTCATTCCTCGCGTCACGCCCTGCAGACAGAAGCTGGAGGGCGCGGGCCTGGCTGGCCTCATCGATTGTCCCCGTTGTCCCAGCTCCACTTAGCTAATGATGTCCACACCATCGCACAGGCGCCAGGCAGGGCAAGGCGGGAGGCACTCGCGCAGCACAGACACTCTCGCGCTGTCCGAACTGGCAGAAAGGGACATGTTTTTTTCTTTCCCTTTTCGCGTTCCATTTCTTCCCACACGGCTCATCACAAGAGGAAATGCATTCCTGTTTATGTAGTTCCACCTCCATTAGCTGCTAAAATGTTATCGCTGAAATCTGGCTGGAAGGTGCCCCTTCTCGCTGGGTCGTATCCTGCCCAGTGACACTCTCCGGATACAGTGCGTCCTTTGTTTTGGTTTGTGGGGGTTTTGAGCAGATGTTTGGGTGACCTGTCTGCCTCCTCAGGACAGGAGCGCTACGAGGAAATAAAAATAAACAAAATGGCGGGAATGTTTTGTTGGCGCCTTCCAGATATGAGAGTGCACGAGCAGCTGACCCCAAACGATTTAGAAAAGTATACGTGGTGTTTTCTAGGGTATGATTTCAGAAGGGTTACAGCCTACCAGTCAAAGGTTTAATCTTGAAACAGGAGACCTTATGATCCTTCGTTTAAAGGACCTCAAAGCGCATGGTGTGTTAAAAACCGCTCAAGAGGGTGGAGGTGTGTTCTCAGACAGCTTCATGATTCAAGAGGGTGGAGGTGTGTTCTCGGACAGCTTCGTGATTCAAGAAGGTGGAGGTGTGTTCTCAGATGTGGCTTCATGATTCAAGAGGGTGGAGGTGTGTTCTCAGACAGCTTCATGATTCAAGAGGGTGGAGGTGTGTTCTCAAACAGCTTCATGATTCAAGAGGGTGGAGGTGTGTTCTCAGACAGCTTCATGATTCAAGAAGGTGGAGGTGTGTTCTCAGATGTGGCTTCATGATTCAAGAGGGTGGAGGTGTGTTCTCAGACAGGTTCATGATTCAAGAGGGTGGAAGTGTGTTCTCAGACACTGTACAGAAATATTAGGGTCTTTTAACAACAGTTTCAGGTTGTGGAAGGTTCCGTCCATTTCCCGATATAAACCCATCTCCTGTGTGTTTGTGATGATTATAGTGCAGGCTCACAGGAACCTTGTCAAGAGAAAACAAAGCGCATGTTAGTGCAGGAATGCTGCCTGTCCGGTATCGCTGCTGGAGGCATCCGCGCTCGGTTGGTTTGGTCTTCCATGCTGTGTGTTTTAGGCTGGGGCTCCTGCTGCCATACCACAGCCTGCAGCCTGAATATAGCATTCTTATGATCATGGCTAGCTAGTTTCTCCATTAAGCAAGGATTCTCTCTCTCTCTCTCTCTCTCTCTCTCTCTCACACACACACACACACACACACACACACACACACACACAGACAGTCTAATCTCTCACACTTCCTGCCATGTCCCATAGTGCATGCCTTGTGTGTCTCTGGCTGTACGGATCCTCTACCAAGGCTGGGGGATGTGTGTCCTCTCTGGGCCTGCACTCCTCCATTAGGGACCAACAGCAGGAAACAACCCTGGTGCTCTGCGCAGTACATCCAGCCTTCTCCTCGGGGTTGGCTTTGGGTCTCAGTGGCTCTCTCGACAGTTGATGGGTCCTTTGTGTTTGTGTTTGGGCAAGAGGGCGGGGCCTGCTCTCAGCTTGGGCCGTGCAGCTGAGTTTTCTCTGGTTCTGTATTCTGGTCTTCCTAACAGGTCTATGAGCTTTGTGCCATTTACCTGCAGTTTGCAGAGGAATCCAGAACACACCAGACTGAGAGACACCAAGGAGGGAGCTGTCTAAAGCACAGGACACAAACGAGAGAGAAAGAGAGAGAGAGAGAGAGAGAGAGAGAGAGAGAGAGAGAGAGAGAGAGAGAGAGAGAGAGAGATCACAAAAAACATTGTCAGGTTACACACACACAGACACACATACATACACAGCTACGCATCAATGTCAGATTTTTTTCTTCTGGAGGGGAGGCATGGCACCAGCAGTGTTTACTCTAGTCTTGTGTTCACTGTTCCCTCCCCTGTGCTCTGATTGGTGCTCAGATGAAGTCAGCACTTGGGGCTGAGCTGTGACTATCTAACTTCATGCAGATCTTGAGGGGCGTCTTTGTGAGCGAGCCATTCAGGTGGGGGCGAGCTACTACCACCACTGGTGTCACTCCAGAGTGTTCCTACAGTCTGACTTCATCATGAGAATCACCACCCCCCTGCCACACTCTGAGCGAGTTGTTCAGTTCGACACGTTGTTGTGTTTGTTGTTCTCATCAGCCCGTATACGACACCCTCCCCACCTCTGCAGATCAGTGCCGCCGCTCGGCAAGCTCAGCAGAGCTGTGTGGGTCGATGTTGCACAGGGTGACCAGCGAGGCGAACCTTTAACCTTTAACTCCGCCAGCTCATCGAAGATCATGGCCTGCACAAAGAGCCAGAATGCTTACGTTTTGCTGACATTTTCGAAGGCTTTGATGATCATAAATCATCTCACTGGAGCTGTAAGGCTCTGGTGGGGCAGGCTCCCCCTGGGCAGCGGGCTGTGTGCGGCGGCCTCTCTGATTGGGGTTCAGGTTGACCGAATGTGTTAGTAGTCCATCCAGTGAGTCTGACAAATTCACATAATCCCTTATGCGTGAACATGCAGAATGATTAGAGCTCATGTTTGCTTTCTCTCTCTCTCTCTCTCTCTCTCTCTGCCTTTTTCCCCTCTCTCTCTCTCTCTCTCTCTCTTTCATCTCCTTTAATTTTTTTTTATATCCGTAGGGTTTTTTTTTAACACCCGTATGGCTCCTCTGAAAGAGTGGCTGAAAACCTTAGCCAGTGAGATTTGTTTTCATATCGGGCAAAGCCATTGTGCGTTCTGCGCGTCACAATGTCGGCAAACAGGGCCAACGAGCTCGGGAACAGCCACGGGGCGGTCCGTTCACTGGCAGGTCAGCGGGCAGCCAAACCCTGCGTGAATCCTGCCTGCATTTCCAAACGGGCAGAGCCCAAACCGCCTGTAACCGTGACAGCCGCACTGTCGCCCACCAGTGTGCGGTGACCACCGCTGCATGATCAGGTGGAGAAGAAATGGAATCAGAGAGGTTTTCTTAAGATTCCTTCTCAAATCCAGCATGTAGCACAAGGCCTCACAAAGTCAGTTCACCCCCGATCGACTCGCCTTGCCTTAGTCCTGTGTGTCATCTGTGCCTCGTACTCAGGAACTGTTTAATTACCAGCTAAAACGTTGCAGGGAGTCATTTTGTGCCGAACCGGTCCGGCCTGAGTGCGGCACACGTACCGGTGCACATTAGCGTGATGACCCTCTGTGCACGGATCTCGTCGACGGGATCTTGGTGTCTTGGCATCCTCGCCAGGGCCTGGTGCAGGACAAGAGACGTTAATGCAGGGCTAACGTCGCAAGCTGCTATGTGAGGTGCTGTGCGTCTGGTGTGAAAGCTGTCAGGAGACGCAGTTTCGCTCGTACGTAGCGGCGAGGCAGCGCGTTTCAGCAGGTCGGTAGAAGAAGCTCTTACTCGTTTTCATTGTGGGGTTTTAAGCCATGGTAATCCTCTTAATTAGCCATAATCTACAGACCCCAGACTGAGGCTCAGATAATGAAGTCAAACGCTTAGACGCCATCCCAACGGCCCCACGTGTGGGATCGGACTTCACGTGAGCAGCTGGGAAAATGGTAATCTGCGTGTGCAACTTGTCGGGGTTTCGTGTGGGCGGGGCCTTGTGGAGCTTTCGTGTGGGAGGTGCCTTACAGGTGAGGTAGAGGGCAGTGTGAATAAAAATGACACTTTTGGGGTGTGATGAAAAAATGACACTTTTGGGTGTGATTTTATACAGGAATGGAAGCTGCTTGCCGTTGCTGTGATTCGGAACGTAGACGCAGTTTTTGGCAGCAGGGCAGGAAAACAACTTTTTCCCCCCTTGAGAAATTTCAATCCATATTTCTTGTTTGTTGTCAGCCTTTCTCAGTCTTCTGAGTCCCTCAAGACTCTCGTGTCCTTCAGATAAGCCTCTTGTATTTACGTCCCCACGTCCAGATTCAAGCCTCGGCCATTAGAGACTCAGGGTATTTACTAGAGGTGCCACTGGACAAACAGGGAGCACAGAATCCATTTTAAAAAATCATTAGTAACATGTCTTCCTCTGGTCGTTAGTCAGATAGCCACTGCTCTGTCCTGAAGCATTACTGTGTAACGTTAAATCCATCAGGATGAAATGTGTGCATTCTTTTTAACCTGCATTAGTTCACATTTGTTTTCTCCATCTACTGTGTTTCTCATCTCCACCCCTGCCCCCTGCGCCCATGACGGGGTGTTTCCTGTAGACGAACTCTTTCTCTGGACGGCTTCACTTGGAGCCACATTCCTGTGTTTCTGCAAGCTGCCCTCCCTCTGCCTGAGCATATGCATGACCCAGACAGCGTGTTCCTGCCAGGTTGCATTTGGTGTGTGTGGGGGGAGGGTGGGTGGGTGTGTGTGTGTGTGTGTGTGTGTGTGTGTGTGTGGAAATGTTCCACCTCTGAGACCCCTGGATGCGTGTTCAGCTCTGAGTGCTCGTGTGCATGGTAATGACGCTCCGGTCCGGCCCGTGTACATCGCGGCCTTGCGCCAGAGGCTTGTGGGCGCTTGTGTTTTTGAAGGATTCGTCTGCTTGATTTTTAGTCTTTTGATGCTGTCACATTATTTCAATATTTCAAGGCAAACTGTAGCGTTACACATGATTCACATGAAGTGCGTCACATCATTCATTTGACTGATGACCCTTTGTAACAAACTGTCCCATGTAATCCTGTAAAACGTTACATAACGTGTCGAGTGTACATAGATGCACACTGATGGCGTTTTAGTTCTTTTGGAGCTGGGGGGACCATGGTGCACTTGCTATGAGGTTCAACTGCAGGTTTAAATAAATTCTGTAAAATTCTGGAACAGTGATGGTGAGATCGGCCTGAACCAGTGTGTGGAGACTAAAGGAGCTCGGACCCAGGCGGGTAACCTGGAACTCAGTGGATGGCACTCCATCTTACCCTGGGCCCAGGCCCTAGAACGGAGGCACCTAGGGGACATTTTCAAAGCCAACAAGCAGAAGGTCAGAGAAGCGCAAAGCCAAGTCGCAAACGTGAAGGCAGCTGAACCTGGCACAGTTCCAGCTGGGGCACGGCTCCACCTAGGACAAGGCCGATGCCAGTCAATGCCAGTGGGCTGCAAACTTCAGACCGCAATCACTCGCAAGGGATTTGCAACCAAGCAGTAAATCTGCAAATTTCAGTTCTCCAATTACCTTTGGGCACTGTGTTTAAAAAGGACCAGTTTGTTCAGGATAGTAAATACCCTCAAGTTAATGCTGACATTCTGTTCCTTAAAGAAATAGTTTGGCATAAAAACACTAATTTGCACATTTCTTTCACTTACCATAGATGTACTAGCTGCTATATTAGCTGTGGGATAAACCTTTATTTGTGTCTATAAGCGGTGTGGCCATACAGTGTCACAAAACCCAGATGTGAGTTTGAGATTCCTTAACAACCTGACATTGTTTGAGGAAGGGGCGTCGTGATTTTGTCGTGTGAATTTCTCATGTGCTGCGTTAGTCTGGTGTCTCCAGAGCAAAACGAAAGTAGGGAAATTTAGAGCCCAGGCATTTGGCGATCGATTTGACTGTTTTAGGGTAATTGCAAAAACTACCCCTTTGACCTTGGTGTCATGGTTACGTCAACATCAGACGGCACTCTTTTGGCATGTGTGAACATTGAGTACTCCAATCAGAGCTTTGGCACCTTAAAAAGCGTCATATGTGTTAAATTTAAAAGTCAGTCATTTTACCAGCATAATGTTGTACAGACAATTTCTGAAAGTAATTTTTATTTTTTGTATTTTTTATAAAGTGAAGGTCATAAATAGCAAATGCATGGTAAATAGTACAGAATCTCTGAAACATCCAGGCCACTAGGTGTCAGTGTAATGTCTGTTGCCAGTCTTCATAATCCTTCTTCTAATCCATAAACCGCTGTAGATTAGATTGTAAGTAGTCCAGATTCATTTCAGATGTCAGTCTGCTCCTGGTCTCCCTTGCACAAAATGTTTACGTAACAGATCTTTTAATGCCCCTCTCACCTGTCCTCTCGTTTTCTTTTCTCCCTCTTTCTTTCCATCTTTCTCTCTCTCGTTCTCCGCCCCCACGTGACTGAAGGCGGTGCCGAATCGGTTGAGCCGTCTGGCTGGACTCCAGGGCGGCGCGGGCCGTTTTGTTTGGCCTGTGAGTGGTTCGCCGTGTTGGGAGTCATGGACTGGATGTGCGTTTTGTCTGTCTGAGTCTGGAAGGTGTGTCTTAGCACTGTGGCTAGAACGGCTAGATCTCGATGTTTCTGTTCTCTTCTCGTCACGATTTCTGTGTTCACTCATGTGTTCTTCAGTCTGCTCTCGTGCAACCCTGAACTCCAACCGGCATTGCAACACCATGTTTACGTAACGGGACCTTCTCTGTCCACTCTTCAGGTTAATATATATTAACTGGATTGCCGAGTGTGTGTGTGTGTGTGTGTGTGTGTGTGTGTGTGTGTGTGTGGCCTTGAGAGAAACTTTGAGAGGACAGTCTGTGCAACCCTACCTGCCCTGCATGGGTACAGGCGTCTGGGGGCGTGAGGTCAGCCGTAACGTGACCCTCCAGAGTCACATGTCTGGAGTAGAAGAGCCTCCCGTGGTCTCCCTCAGTCCTGCCTGTGTGTATCCCATCATCCCCTGGATTATATCAACACTTGCTTACAGTGGCCAACAAGTCTTATTGTCTGCACTGAGAGCTGTTGACAGCACTGATGATGTTGGAATCCCACAAGCTCTGCTGTGGGCCGCGCCAGACTGTAATCCCTGCATCTCGCTCTAATCTCGTCTAATCCCTGTGTTTCAGTCCCGCTCTCTCTCCCATCACCCCCTACTCCTCGGTAGAAGGATGCTGGGATGAATCTGCGTTTTGCCTCCGTCAGTCATAGCACGGGCCATGCTATCAAGAGAGGATGATGATGGTAATGATGAGGAAGAGAGACTTTGTGGTAATGAGTAACAACTGGTTGACAAAGTACTACAGAGAATGGAGAGAGAAGTGTGTGGGTGTTTGTGTGGTGTGCACACGTGTGTGGGTGTGTGCACGTGTGTGTGTGGCTGCACATACTAAACCAGGAGTAAAGTGATGGTTGATCAACTACTAGCGTGGCGTGTACACGGCACTGATGTGCTGTGTCTTGTGTCAGGCCCAGTGCAATTTTAATCCCCTGCTAATGTGTGTGTAGCTCCAGACGTCACACTCCCTGTGGTCTGACTGAAGCCCCTCTGCCTGTCTGACACTCGCGCACACATTACTGAAAGGGAAAAAACCCTTATCTTTCTCACCAGATTCACAAATGAATGAATATTCAGTGTTCTTTCACTCATTGAGAGAGTCACACACACACACACACACACACTTTCTCTGCAATACATTATTTAGCTGTGTGTGTGTGTGTGAGAAGGTGCTGTCAGCCAGACGTGCTGTGGTTGATGAATGAGAGTGTTACTGCAGTCAGATTCAGCTCTTTTGGGTGTGTGTGTGTGTGTGTGTGTGTGTGTGTGTGTGTGTGTGTAGCCAGCTGTTGCTGCCTTCCATAGCTGGGGTGTGTGTGCGTGTTTTCCTCTGAGCGACTCTTTGTTTGTTTGTGCTTGGGCAGGTCCATTTAGATCCGATCAACCCCTTTTCTCTCCCTGCAAGAGCCTGTGGCCATGATGGAACACACAGATAAGTTAGCCCATCTGCACGGGCGTGAGGTGTGTCTGTCCCGCACACACACATGCACATGCGCGCTCGCGCTGCGGCTGGCATTTCCCAACTTCATGAAAGATGGCGTCCCGTGAGTCGCCCCGACGGCACAGGCGGAGTGTAGCCCAGGTGCCGGAATAACGAGCACACGGAGCGCCACTCCCACAGGGGCTGCGTGACGCCAGATCCATAGTGGCAGAGGGGAAAAACGGAAGCAGAGAGGCAGAGAGCGGAGAAGACTCCTCATCTTTCCTAGTTGGAGTTTGCACGGAATCCTACTCATAGCCGACTGAAACAGCCCCAATGTGTTCTGCACGTTACTAAATGCTTCTGAATTCCTTCGCTCTTTCTTGAATGAAGAAGCTGTCGGAAATCTTTTCTGAATGATCTTTTAAGTCAAAAGAAACCCTTGTCCTCTGGTGAATGCCTGTAATGCTGTTTTAGCCGTGTGAGAATTGATTTTGGTGTAAGGACGAAACTTGCTTGCGTCTTTGAACATCAGGGCGTGTTCTCCCCCTGCACACGGCTCTATAAGAGCCGTGTAATGCCTCAGGTTTGGTAGAAGTGCTGCAGATGCAGGTCTTATTTATAGCTACGCAGAGCTACCACACTTCCTCCAGTAAGCGTTCGTTCCAGTAAGCTTTCACAATGGTGCCTGAAAACAAAGAACTGCAGTATAGTTAATTTGAAGTGTACTGGGAAACTCCCAGAGTGAACTGGGAAACCTGAATGACATCACACACCACCTTTCCAAAGCGGACAGGACGGGTAGTGTTTGAGTAACCAGACCTCTTTTTGAATGTTAAAAACCATTAACTGACGTTCATTACTGTGTTGTAGAAACAGTTCCAAGTGCATAAATAATCTCCCATAAACAGGAAGTAATAAGACATGAAGGCAGACGAAGTCCACTCAGACGCTGGTTATTGACGAAGCCTTCTTAAATGTGGAGCCTATTGATCATTTCAGTTGGAGTAATATGTATTCATATTTACAATCCCTATTACTAAACACAACTCAAATGCATTGGAGAAAATGAATAGAAAATAATTAAAACTTTTTTGCTGAGGTTAAGTCAGGGGTCGCCTCGTTCGGGGGTCGCCTCGTTCGGGGGTCACCTCGGTCGGGGGTTAGCTGCATGCATATACGTAGCTGAAATAACATGAGCTGGTTTGTTTGTTTGTTTGTGGATGGGATCGCTGAGGTCGATGCCTTTTCTTCTCCTCGCCCTCTAATGTTCTCCCCATTTGCTCCAGTCTTCTCGTTTTTTGACCAGGCATGTCCAAAGCACTCCTTGTAATTGCTCAGGTGTAGTAATGGCTGGACGAGCACTCGGGCCTCCACCTGCTCCACCCACAGCGTCTGCACTCCAGAAAGCATCCAGCGAGAAGGTCTGTCCTTTATTTTTCTCCTTCCTGCCTCCCCCTCCCCTCCCCCAACTTCCTGTCAGAGATGGTGGGCGCCATGACAACCTGCTCAAGGACATCACACACGGCTTGCCTGCGTGACTCTAAAGAGAGCTTCAGGGGTCGTTTTCCTTCATCTGAAGAAAAATCTAGAAGTTGTCGTGTGGTCTGCCTCTGCTCCCCTCCGATCACTCGAGCCCACCCTGTGGCAGGCAAGCGTCGGCGTAATCCCCTCAAATCGCCCATGACGATCGATGTCTGTCTGGGACGGAGGTGGCTGCCACAGATGGACAACACAGGAAGAATGCAGACTAATTGACGGCACACTTCTGTGTTTACACGCTTCTGTCTGGACGATGTCGGAATAAAGGGTTGAAAATGAGGCCAAGACAGGGTCCCGCAGGGTCTTGCCATGGTCACAAAGACCAGGTGCATGTTGCGGTTCATCTTTACGTCATTCGCAACCCGAGAGCACAAAAGTTGTAATGAGATCAGTTGCCTCGTAGCACTGGCCACTGAGAACAACATAGTCTCTTTCTCTCTCTCTCTCACTCACTCACTCAGCATCTGCACTGCTACACACCTCGCTGCTCTCAGGTTAAACGTCTCCCTTATAGGAAACCTCATGTAACGTCCCACTAGGGTCCTCTCGGTGAAGACACGCATGTCCCCATCAATGCTGCATATCTGTGGTTCCGCTTGGCAGGATCTGGGCTGCATCTTCTGCAGTGGACAGGAGAGTTGTGGCAGTTTCCAGACACCTGCTGCAAATCAGGCGGTTCTGATATTGGACACGTGCTGCTCTGCTCTTGGACGAGTGGTATTCTGGTGGTGTTCTCTTCTTGGACAGGTGGTGTTTGGGTGGTGTTCTGGTCTTGTTCGGTGGAGCCTCAGTTGGCCTGAATGCTGCGTTTTATTCTGCAGTCACATATCAAGTTCTGGATCATCACAAGAATCACTGCAGTGTCGTTTTTTATTAAAGTCGTGCTGTTTCTGTTCCAGTCTTGCTAGTGCTGGGCTGTGCTAGGGGTGAGCTGATTGGTTGGGGATTGGACCCAGTTCTGGTACTGCACCGAAAGGACTGCCATAGGGTGCAGTCCGACTGTCTGCCACACACACGCGCACACGTGCACATACACACACAAATGCGCACACGCACACGTGCTTTCTCTCACTAATTTCCTTGGGCAACTTATTTTGACAAAAAAAAAAAAAACTCGTAATGTATACTGGAGAAAAAAAAAACACCAGTACATGATTCACACACTCCAGAAAATTAACAAGAAAAACTAAATCTCTGCAGCTATCTGGCTCTGCAGTACGAGCTGGTTACTGTGGCAACAAGAAAAAAGTCATTATCTTTAATTGACAGTGTGGCAAGTTCAGATGTTTTCAGTTGTATCTTTTGCTGTTCCTCCTCAGAGTCTTTGTCTCTCTTGGAGGACTCTCTCCCTCTCTCCCTCTCTCCCTTTTCAGCTCTTGTGTGTTGACATTGAGTGATTTAGCATCTGTGTGTCTCTCCCCCTGTGCGTCAGAGGTCGTGTGTGTCCTAAGCGCCCGTGTGTTATTAAACCGCAGGTGAAAACTCCGAGGAGCAGGAGTCGCCTCCGGACATGTTCGCACTCTTCATAATGCAGATTTAGTAGCCAAGGCCCATTAGAAAGTCACTGGTGCTGAGCTGAACCAAAAGACCTCTCAACTCACTCCGTTAAATCATCACATTATCACCGCTCTGGCAGCCCAGTGCGGGGACCCCACACCCCTGCAGACTGTAACGTTTTCCCTGTTACAGCACACACATTCACATTTAACTCGGACGGCTTTGCGCTCGTTAGACGACGAGTTTAACGAGCTGTAGTGAGTCGAGTAGCGTTCGGTGCACCAGCAGCCTGAGCGCTTCGGTTCTGACCCAGCTGTACCTGCATCAGAACAGAACGGCACATTCCTTATTCTCCTGTCTAAAGTGGTTTTCAGAAGCCTCTGTAGACTGGATTTAAGGCAAAAAAGAATCCAGAATGGAGGCAGCTAGCTAGTCCTGGGTTTGTTTGGCCGTGGTACATTGGTATACGGTATAGTGTTATCTCTCCTCAGTGTCAGGGTCCAACATGCATGACGCCTCCCAATAAAAATACCAGCCATATAAATCCCAATCCTTTTCTTAACAGTTTAAGGGTGTTTTTATCTGCTCTGGTGTGTCTGGCTCTCAGCACACGTGATTGACGTGATGGAGTTCTGCAGCGTAACGCCTGCCTGCGTCTGTCTTCTACGAGCCAGAGTTCTGTACTCACCAGCAGTTAATTGAACAATTAATGTTAGTAATCGTATACTTTGTCATAAAAATCTGACTCCTGGATAAAAGGAGGTTGAACATTTGTAGTTCCTGGACCTGAGGGAATGTGATTTGGATATCCATGACACATACTACCTACGGCATACGTTCACTAAGAGGTGTTGCAGGATGGGAGATTTGTATTGAGCTCTGGAATTGGAGACCTCTGGGTTTGTGCTTCTTGAGGCCCCAACTTTCAAGCGAGTTGTGCTGAGCTGTATCTGAGTACCACCTGTGTTCTATGGCATGCCAGAATGTGAGAACAGTACCTGCAGTGTGTGTGCGTGCGTGCCTGCCTGCCTGCCTGCCAAGTGGGCACTCACACCCTTTCTACTCCACCTGCCAGTCCCTTGCTGCATTGTGGAAGGAGATTCTGAGATTTTAGCCTCTCTATATGATTGTTCCCCAAATCCTCAGGCTCATCTAGTACGGGGACGTTTGGAATTTGATCATATCTTCTAAATGTCTCTTCATCACAGTGTCACTGTCTACCTGCCACCTGATTCTTCCAGTGTGGTTTTTATGACTGTTTGTTTATTTTTTTAACCAGCTACAATGCAGACTGTCTCGCTCGCATGTGGCATGGTGGGTGTGGCCAGCTGCAGCGGGGGGCGGGGCAGTGCGTTGACATGCGTCTCACGCTGCCTCCTCACCGATGCGTTACGTGATTAAACTTGCATGAAGCGGCTAGCCGCACAAAGCAGGATGTGTCGTCGGCCTGAAAAGAGTCTTCGCTGTGTCGCCTTGGAACAGACGAATTTGTTACTGGTGTGTTTGTTATTTCAAAGGAAACCTGTGAAAAAGCTTCACCACCATTTTAAAGCACTTTACACACACGAAAGTGAACTAAGTCAAATTAAATCTTATCGTCCTAGTTTTGAGAATTCAGGTACTACCCTAAAACTGCTGACTAGCTGAGCGGAATATTTCAATCAATGTTGCTGTCAGGAATTTCAGAGCTATGTGGTGATTTTTTTTGGTAAACCCACTAAACGTAACGGGGCTTATGCCCAGACTGTAACGGAGGACGTAAAATGTAAGATTAACTTTGAAGAGTCTGAATAAAGGGAAAATTGAGTCCTGAAATGACTACAGGAGAACCTGTGATTGACAGGGAAGGATGAGTGAAAACCCACAGAAGATAAAACTCCTGCCATCTCAGTGACAAACACGGTGGACCAGAAGAAAAACGCTTATTTCTTAAGCATTGCAGAAATCGCCACGGGCTCCCAAAAACATGGGATAAATTCTCCATGGACACTGTCATCTGTCCTGCTAGGTGCTGGATGCCTTATCCTTCCAGACAAACGCGAGGACACCCATACTTCTCTCCAAGTACGCGCGTGACTTAAGAACATGAAAGACAGATAAACAGATCAGATGTGACACGCTTCGACAGGACAAAGCCGTTGGTGTGTACCAGTGGTAAGACTGTTAGTGGAGAGTGTAGGTCAGGACACATGGATTCACCTGGTTAGCAAAACGGTACATTTAAAAACTTCTGGAGGATTCTTTACCTTTACGATAATGTTCAACATTGGATTCTCTCAAATTTGATGTGAAAAAAAAATGCTGTTACCTTTGATTTTGGGTTTTTATAACTTGACTACAAAAACATGTAATGTGTTCCATGTAGGTCATGAATGACTTGAATCCAAGAACCTTTTTTTTTTTTTTTAAAAGAAAAAGGTGCGTGCATCTGTTGGCCGTCTGCTAACCCTTCATCATTGGTCAGTTCCTCGCTACAGGGCTGCTATTTGCTGGTGGGGGATTATGGCTTCCAAATTGCTCTCAGACCACCCGTAGCACTGACACACGCACGCTCGCACAAATACACGTGTGCGCGCGTGCACACACACGACTTCAGCCACACCAGAGTGCCTGATGTACTCATAACAGCATAACAGTTACGCCCATGTCAGAGTCCCGGTGGTGGGAGAACACGGGGCAGGTGGTGTACAATCAGGCAGCTTTGGCTCTGGTAGACCTCAGGAAGTGTGTATGGAGAGAGCAGGTACATGGCAGGTGTGGTGTTAACAAGCGGCCAGGGAGGGTCATGACGGTCACGTGGAGTGTCAAACAGTCGCGTGGCTGGTCTTGGACAGTCACGTGGAGGGTCGAACAGTCACATGGCTGGTCTTGACGGTCACGTGGAGGGTCGACCGGTCACGTGGCTGGTCGACCGGTCACGTGGCTGGTCTTGATGGTCACATGGAGTGTGAAACAGTCACGTGGCTGGTCTTGATGGTCACGTGGAGGGTCGAACAGTCACATGGCTGGTCTTGACGGTCACGTGGCTGGTCGACCGGTCACGTGGCTGGTCGACCGGTCACGTGGCTGGTCTTGATGGTCACATGGAGGGTCAAACAGTCACATGGCTGGTCTTGACGGCCGTGTGGAGGGTCGAACAGTCACGTGGCTGGTCCTGACGGTCACATGGAGGGTCGAACAGTCATGTTGACTGGTCTTGACGGTCACGTGGAGGGTCAAACAGTCACACTTTAGTTGGACTTTGTTATAGTGGTGCCGATAATGATGACCAGTCAACAGCTTTTACACAGTGTCACACATGACTCCTCTCTGTCTTTAACACACACACAGGCAACATTCCTGTCAATTTATCTTTATATCTTTACTTATTTATTTATTCATTTAATTGGTCCTTGAATTTAGCAGTGCATGAGCAATTTCCCCATAGCCTAGAGGGGAAATCTGATGTATTTAATTGGTATCATGACCATGCGTGCGTGTGTATGTGTGTGTGTGTGTGTTGTGCCTGTTTACACTCACTGTCAACACTTGAGCATATGGTATGGCATACGTGTAGAATATGTGTAGAGACCATCTGTCAGAGAGACGCGCTGTGTGTTTGTGGTCAAGCCTTTTTCTTGTGTGCATCTCACAAAAGCTTGGCTTTACGTCTCCATCCGTGTTTTGCAAATCACAGTTATTCCAAACACTGTGTCTGTCATAATGACTGCTGGAATAAACCGAATGTGGTAAAACATCTCTGGTCTTGTTGGCCTTCCACCGTTTGTCACGGTCCTCACTAAGTAGGTTGGAGAGGTTTGGGAAGTTGTACCCGTCGCAGTAACAGAAACTCCCTGCAAAGTGCTGGGATTGTTTTCTCACAAGCCCAGAGTAAGAGCCTTGATTCACACTGGAAACTTTTGCATCCCGTCGTTCTCCAAGTTTTACGTAGTTATAGGGTTTTCTTCTTCGGTGGTTATTTGTTCTAACGTTTTTCATCTTGAGAAACTGCATCTGTCTCCTGCTGCTGTAGTCAGATCTGCCTTCTGTCTGTGTCTTTCTCCAATGCTTTAACTTAAATGTTGCATCCTGTATGCAGGTCTGGTATCTGCCAGCTTCCAAATGCTTTCTCCTCTCTGTAAAACAGCCAGCTATGCAGAAGCCTAACTAATCAATAAAGAAAACCGTGGCCAACAGTTTTTATTATTGATGTTATCAATGACTTTGATTAGTTGTAGCCCTATTAAGGAGCATATTGTGGATGAGTCTTAATCTTTTTCCATTACTGTTTCAAGGTTTTGTGGCCCCTGGGCACTTGGGCTTGGTCCACGGTGTAAACGCACCCTTACACCAGCACTGCCGGCCCAATTAACCCTCCAATTAGATCGTTAATCTGTGTCGCTAGAAACCGAGCTGACAGCTGGCAGGGGGCTGTTTGGTCCTGGAGGAAGAAATGGCGCTATCTCATAATTGCTGCTCATTGTGTTGGGTGTGTTTGTGTGGGTGTGTGTGTGGGGGGGGGGGTATGTGTGTGTAAGAAAGTTTGAGAGAGAGGTAGAGAATGAGAGAATGGGTGTCTGATTTAATGTGCATTTGAGTCTACACCTGCCTATTTGCAAATGATTTATGCTTGTCCAAGCATGATGTGTGATTGTGGGAGAGTTTGTGTGTGTGTGTGTGTGTGTGTGTGTGTGCTAGCGTGGTTGTGGCAGACTTCAGCCAGACGGATCAGAAGGGTTCAGTGAAGCAGCGTGTGTGCGGGAGCGTGCAGGTCACAGAGTTGATCTGTGTGGTGTCAGGAGGTGCCGGACATTGGCATAGGCAAGCCGGGCAGCCGGCATCAGAGCACATGGCACTGGACATGGATTAAGGGCTGTCATCACTCTCTCCCCGTGGAGGTATATTTAGTCCCTCTATCATGGAAATGTTTCACTGGTGTAGAGGAGTTGAACCAGACAGGAGCCACATGCTCTGTGGCTCTCTCTCTCTCCCGGTGAGGAGTGCCTCTCCGTGTCTCTCCCGGTCTACGGAGCAAGCGGAACCTGATCCCGGACCTTTCTCTGCGCAGCTTCGGTCAGGAGCACATACAGAAGCAGGAAATGTGTTCTCCTTCCTCCGATATAGAAGGAAGGTTGTGAAGATTAGAGGAGATTAGGGAGTAATCACTCCAACACATTCAGGGACCAAACAATAGCGCCAGAGCGTGTCTTCCCTGCCTTGGCCATTCTGTGCCTGCTTTAGCTGGCCAAGTCCTTCACATCTGCTGATAAAATGGCAACCGCTCTGACTGCTGCAGTCTTTTAATGCCAGGAAGTCAGATTTAAACATTAAAGTGGATGTTTGCTCTTGTTTTAGGAGCTGTTGGAGGGTACAGGGAATGGTGTGTGTGTGTGTGTGTGTGTGTGTGTGTGTGTGTGTGTGTGTTGCTTTCCAGTTTAATGGTATGAATGTTTGATAAATTGGTGTCTTCATGGAGAGACTCAAAAAGACCCTCTAAAACATCACTGTTTTCTCGGAGTCTCTCTCTCTCTCTCTCTCTCTCTCTCTCTCTCTCACTCACACACACCCTCGCTGTCACTCTGTCACTAAGCCATGGGGCATCTCCTCCTGCAAGAAGTGCCCACCCTGGCGACGCTCTAATGGAGTTCAGGTCTCTGGCGGGCTGGCGGTGGGCAGGAGAAATGGATGGCTCGACTATCTGGCCTCAGTAGCGCATTGGTGCTGATTCCCTAAGAACCACGGCCAGGACAGCCCATCCATCAGGCTTGAGCCAGGGCCCTGCCTTCTCTGACCGGCACAGACGCCACCACTGTCGCCGAGCCGACCAGTACGCTCCCATCGGCACTTTATAACGGCCGTACGTCACTGGGGATACTGGTGTTATCAGCACATTATGGTTACTGTGCTGATATCCACTAACTCACGCCTAGTTCCTCGGCGCTGTAACGATGCTCTCTGCCGTCAGGCGGAGGAAGAGTTGGGGGGTTTTTCCCCCTCAGCGAGTACCAGCGTTTGTTTAGACGGGACGCCACATTGCACTTTTAACAGGAAATGAATGCAGCGTGCGTTTGTATCGATATTTAATTAGAGTTGTTGAAGTCGTCCTGGCCTGTATGCAGCACAGCTGAGCTGACACGTTACACACTTAACGCGTGCGCCTGGACATGTGTTTGCTTGGGACACAACTGGACCAGGATGGAGTGGAACCAGTGCTTGACACAGCTGTCCAGTGTGTAGAGCGGCGCAAACGCTAACTAATCTTACACCCTATCTCCAAAACACTCACACATTCACTCTCGCGTGCAGATGACATGCAGTCTGAACAGCCACACAAACCTCTACATACCGAACTAAAACCTGTGGCCAGTGTGTTGGAGTTAAACTCGCTCACAGGGCAGCCCTCGTCACTCGCACTGACGAGTGCGTTTCCTTGGATGCGTGTGTTGGTTTTATTCTCCTTTGCTGTTTAATCAGCACACAGGACATGTTGATGTTACACAGGTGTGTGTTTAGGAGCAGCTGTAAAGCCCTAAAGGCTATGAAGTGTCTGTACGATCGATCCCTTCTAGACTCCCCGAGACCTGGCGTGACCTGGCATGACCTTAGCGAACTGGAGGGCTGTTTCCTGCACTACTGTGCACATGCATGGTCTTTGCTCCCTTTACGCACTGCTAAAAATAAAATCAGCACATCTGGCTTGTCGTCATGGTGTTTCTGAGTGCACACCGCGTGACCCCTTGGCCCATATCCATGTCCGTTCCCAGAGGTCGAGACTTGGAGACCCAGCCATGCCGTTAGCTCACGCTCCGGCCCGCTGGGGCAGGTGGTTTCTGGGTGCTAGCCCAGCACGAGTCCCCCTTGGTCAGCAGTGCCGCCCCGGCCCCCGGGCTGGCTGGCTGTGCCGATGCCTGCCTATGGCTGGGCGGAGTTCATGTCTGTCCGAACGTGTGAGGAGACCTCGACGCTCACTGAAGTGTTCATCTCCTCAGGCTACACCGAGGCCACCGTCAGGAAGATGAGTGTTGGGTCAAAGTTTATTTGACGCTATATGAGTCGCCTTCACAACACAGTACTCTGAGATTAACTTTGAACCGATGATTATGCTAGCAAATAATTTAAAGTATTATTACAGTCGTTGAGTGTGTGTGTGTTTATACACAGGCTGCTCTGACTATGAGCCTCAGTCCTGCATGATGCTCTGGTTACTTTTGAACCAAATTGTGAATAATTAACAATCTGCTTAGAAGCTTTACTGGCTAGAGTTCAGCCAGCACGGCCTGTTTCCAGGTGGGTGGGTGTGGGTGTGTGGGTGTGTGCTCCTGCACTGCGCTACAGAGAGGGTGCATTGGGATGCTGATTCTGAGATGTGTTGCTAAAATTCCAGCTACTAAGATCGAGAACCGGCATAAAAACAGTCAGCTGGGAGAGGTGGAGCAGGTGTGTGTGTGCGTGTGCGTGTGTGCGTGTGCGTGTGTGCGTGTGTGCGTGTGTGTGTGTGTGTGCGCGTGTGTGTGTGTGTGCGTGTGTGTGTGCGTGCGTGCATGCACGCACCTGACCCAGACTCCTGCCTGTAAGGTAGCTGCTGCCGGCCAAGCAACTGGCTCATGCGCTTGTGAACTTGTGAGCACGCCATGACTCGATGCTTTGGGGGACCCACTTAACTGCTCAAGTCTGGGCTAGACAGAGACGCCTGAGTCACCACCTGAATACGTGTGTGTGGGGGGGGGATGAGTTAGATTTATGGGGTCATCACTAATCTGTTATCAAGCTGTTTCCAGTCTTCATTTGGTATTCAGACAGATCTCTCCAGTTATGCCCTTTCCCATGATGCATTTCTGCATTTGTGAAGTGTCTTGTATTGGGGGAGCCCTAAGTTCCACTATACCCTGTTCACTCATATAATCACTCACCGTGAGGTATGTTTCTGTGCCCTGTGCTAACTGATGGGAGTGTGTAACTGTAGTGTCTCTCCGTGTTCTGTTGAGTGTGTGGGTCTGTAGTGAGTGCTCATTGATCGCTGGCTAAGCACACAGCAACCAGAGTCTCTCCAAAACCCTGTTTGGCAGGTGTGTGTGAGTAAGGCTCATCTCTCCTTGGTCTTCTCACCGGTCTGTTACGGACCTACAGCTTGCCAGTAAAGCGCTACGCATTCCTTAAACCTCCGTATCAGAACACGGGCGCTTGCGTTTTGGATTGATTTGATTTTGTGCGGCTCTGGCAAGGTCAACACTACCGCAGTAAATTTGGTACAGGGTAGAGGTTCATTTTGCCCCGGACAGGTTAGAAGCCCAAAAATCCAAGCCTTGCTGTGTCCTCGGAGAATCTCCCTGGGCGCGTTGCCTCGCCGTGCACCGCAGGTGCTGCGTGTGTGATATGTCCATCCTGTCTCTGTGCACCATTGAGAATGTTTCCCCTCGGCACGTTTCCAACGTCGAGCTTCTTGTCTCCACAGACAGACTCCCCCTGCACACGCCCACCGTGACTGACTGGATTCAGTGGAAATCGAGTGTCTTCTCAGCGTCTGTCTGAAAGGAAGCATTCATTATCAGCAGTGATTTTGGTGTGTGTTTGCTAAACAAGTGGTTGAATGGGCATGAAAGGGGTGTGGATTTCTGATACCATATGCTTGTGTTCAGTGATTACAGTCTGTGGAGGCTGCGCAAGCCCCTCTGCTCACTCGGACAGCTGCTGTCTACAAACAGGCCCCAGCTCTGTTCTCTAGCCCCGGATTGCTCAGGCTTTGGCTGCAGATCTTTGGGTGTACCCCTGCCCCCACCACTCAGAAACACTGTCCAGGGAATGTTTTGACTCTCTTCTTATGAACATGATTATGGAATCACATCTTTTAATTTGTAATGTCACTGGAGCTGCACACCCCCCCCCCGCCATAAGACTTGTTTAAAACGCATTCTTGAGTTTAAATGGCAGAAAGCAGTCAGAGTGCAGCGCACCCTTTTAAAAACCATTTGAGCGCTCCAGTTGCCTAATTAACAACTCAAGCACTAAAGTGTTCATCAGGGCCTTTTTGCGTGCGTGTGTGCTTGTGCATTTCCATATTGCACAAGAACAAGAATATCTTCTCTTAAAAGAATGCTTGCTGCACAGACATCAGTCCTGACTACAGATTATATAATGTACTGTAATCTATTGTACATATATACACGTCATTTATGTTCTGATTCTCCTTTTGTTAAATTCTTGCTCCAGTTTCCGTGGTTCATGTGAATGGCACGTACCTCCTGATCCAAGAAAAGGGGAACTGACTATGAAAATCAGCTCACTGTTAATACACATTACTTTGTCTTTAACGGCCTGATTATACTGAAAAAATATAATTTTGCGGTAAAGTTGATATTGCAGTAATATTGATGCATACTTCAGTTCTGAATATATGCTTTGCAATATATTAAAAACACTCAACTCCTTGGAGAAGATGAGATGAAGATTGGTCTGTTATTTTTGACAGTATTAATTATGCATGTTGAATAATGTCAGTGATGCGATTCATCAGAACGTGGAGTGAGTGCTCATCTGCCATGTCTGAAATCTGTCAGGACATGCTGTGATTCGTATGAGAGCTCATTTGCATATCGCAGGCCTCCATGATATTTTAGTTTTGCGAAATCAATTAACAGAAAGACATTTTGTGCAGTTGTGTTTCTGTCTTTGATTCTCTTGTGCATTTTTCTTCTTTCCCTTTTCTACCAGACTCACATCCTGTCTGGACAAACCTGAGCTATTGTTCGTCACGGAGCCACTTTTCAAGAGGAGATGCACGAGCATAGATCTTCGTGAGGCAGAGGAGTGTGGATCCTCGTGGAACCATCTTTCCTACCTACCTCCTCTTCTGCCCTCCACCCTTCTTTACTGTCACACAGACTCCGCGATTCACAGATTTACAGGCAGATGGACAAATGACGGCTGTGAGTTTAAGATCTGACTGCTGAGGGTATTCGTCACACTGCGCCCCCCCTTTGTAAGGCCTGAATGCGTGTGAATGGGATAGAAACCCAGCAGCTTTCCCACTAGGGCTTCTGGGAATGGTAAGATGAGCGACTCCAAGCGATGATGATGGCTAAAAAACAGGACGCCCGGGCACCAACCTACAACCTGGCTGTGGTGGGTTTGTCCGGGACCGAGAAGGAGAAAGGCCAGTGCGGGGTCGGAAAGTCCTGCCTCTGCAATCGCTTTGTCCGCCCCAGTGCCGACGACTTTTATTTGGACCACACCTCCGTTCTGAGCACTAGTGACTTTGGTGGTCGGGTGGTGAACAATGACCACTTTCTGTTCTGGGGTGAAGCAGCTAGGCTGTTGGAGGAAGGACCAGAGTGTCGAATGCATGTGGTGGAACAGACGGAGTTCATCGATGATCAAACGTTCCAGCCACATCGGAGCACCGCTCTGCAGCCCTACATCAAGAGAGCCGCGTCCACCAAACTGGCCTCCGCTGAAAAGCTCATGTATTTCTGCACCGATCAGCTGGGTCTTGAGCAGGACTTTGAGCAGAAACAGATGCCTGAGGGAAAGCTCCTGGTCGACGGCTTCCTTCTCTGTGTAGACGTAAGCAGGGGCATGAACCGGAATTTTGACGACCAGATGAAGTTTGTCACAAACTTGTATAACCAGTTAGCGAAGACTAAGAAACCAGCTGTACTGGTCTTGACCAAGTGTGATGAAGGAGTTGAGCGGTACATCAAGGATTCCCACACTTTTGCATTGACCAAGAAAAATCTGCAGGTTGTTGAGACGTCTGCGCGCTCCAATGTCAATGTGGACCTTGCCTTTCTTACCCTGGTGCAACTGATTGACAAGAGTCGAGGTAAGCCAAAAATCATTCCATATTTTGAGGCCCTTAAACAGCAGAGCCAGCAGATTGCATCTGCTAAAGACCGCTATGAGTGGCTGGTCAGTTGCATTGTCAAGAATCACAACGAGACCTGGCCAATCGTCAACCGCAGAATGCTGACCTCCCCTGAATACAAAGAATATGTCTTCCTTGAGGGTACTTCCAAAGCCAAGAAACTGTTTCAGCAACACGTGCATAGGCTCAAACAGGAACACGTAGAAAAGAGACGCAAGATCTACCTTAGCGCGCTTCCTCACGCCCTGTGTACTTTGCTACCAGACTTGGATGAGATTGACCATTTGAGTTGGTCAGGAGTACAGAAGGTTCTGGAAACGAAGAGGGAGTTCTCTCACTGGTTTGTCATATTAGACGACACACCGTGGGAAACCACTGTGCATATCGATAACATGGATGATAACCGCATCCCTCAGGACCTTTTGGAAACCCCAGCAGCAGAGGTCATCTATGAGGGTCATTTGGAGCACCTGCGTAACGAGCGAAAACGGGCAGAGATGCGTCGGGAGTTTAAGGAGAGGCTGGTTACGTCGCCGTTTATTACCCCCGGCAAACCCTGGGAGGAGGCGCGCAGCTTCATCATGAACGAGGAGTTCTACCACTGGCTGGAGGAATCTGAGTATCTCGATATGTACAACAAGCATCAGAAGGAGATTATTGACCGAGCCAAAGAGGACTTCCAGGAGCTTTTGTTGGAGTACTCTGAGCTGTTCTACGAGCTTGAGGTGGATGCTAAACCCAGTAAAGAGAAAATGGGGGCCATCCAAGAGTTTCTTGGAGAGGAACAGAGATTTAAGGCCCTCCAAAAGCTTCAGGCAGAGCGTGACGCCCTGGTGCTCAAGCACATCCATTTTGTGTACCACCCAACTAAAGACACTTGCCCTAACAGTCCAAATTGTGTGGACAGCAAGATTGAGCAGATTCTAGCCACTAGATTTCCCACCCGCTATTCATCTGATGCTAGCTTAAAGTCGCAGTGTGGTGAGGGAAAGGTAGACAGGATCAATCTTGTAATCCTTGGCAAAGATGGATTAGCAAGAGAGTTAGCCAATGAGATCAGAGCAATGTGCACAAGTGATGACCGGTACGTGCTGGATGGAAGGATGTATGAGCTCACCCTTCGCCCTATAGAAGGCAATGTACGTCTACCAGTTAACTCCTTTCACACACCGACGTTTACACCACACGGCTGTCTGTGCCTGTACAATTCTAAGGAATCGTTGTCCTACGTCGTTGAAAGCATTGACAAACTTCGGGAGTCGACCACCGGCCGAAGGGACAACAGCTTAGCTCAGCTCCCCCTCTCTCTTTTGTTGGTCACCAAGCGTGGTGTTGGATCAATTGGGGACATCGGGGGGGAAACTGCTCAGAGTTTGATCTCGCAGGGGCAGCAGGTTGCTAGCAAACTGCAGTGCACTTACTTGGACCCTGCATCCCCAGGTGTCGGATATGGGCGCAATGTCAACGAAAAGCAAATCAACCAAGTCCTCAAAAGCCTCCTGGAGTTGTCGAGACCCCCTGGCCCTCTGGCAAGTGGCTCTCCTCCTTCGCACACCCCACCAGCACGTTTCAGAGACTCTCACGCTCAGCAGACCTCAGACTTGCACATCGTCATGTGCCTTATGTGTGGTGACACCTACGATGTGGACCAGCTTTTGTCACCTTTCCTACTTCCACAACACTGTAAGCCTTCCACCCAACTATCCAGTGGCACCTCCGTGTTATTGGACCTTACTGTCGGTTGCCAGAGGCAAACCATTGACCTAACTGTACTGTCATACCACTCATCTTTCTCCTTGCGCAAGAACCAACTGGTACATGGGTACATTGCAGTGTACTCGGCTAAACGCAAGGCTTCCATGGAAACACTTTGCGCCTTCTTGTGCGAGGTCCAGGACATTATTCCTGTGCAGATGTTGGCAGTTGGGGAGAAGCAGGCCGAGCTGACGGAACTGGAGATAGCCAGAGAGCAGCTAGTCCAGGGCCAGGAGTTGGCTCATGAAATCGAAGGGCGTTTCAGTTCGATTGTGTGCGGGTCTGGTGGTGTTGTGGGTGGCTTGCATCGGATAGACCTCTTCCTGCCTTTCCTAAAGGAAGTAGCTGAAAAAAGGACTATTGTGGAGGCCTCACATATGTACGACAATGTGGCAGAAGCCTGCAGTACTAATGAGAATGTCCATTCCCCGCGATGCGCATCACCCAGCACCACCCTGTTGGACTCGGAAGATGATGTCGAGCCCTCACCACCATATCCAACCCTTAGAGATGATGTCACCCTGACACATGGCGGGAGCTTCAAACTCACTGACCTGGAGGGCAGCGATGCCTTCAGTGTCCTCTCTGAGATCAGCACCTTTGAGATCAAACTCAACAACAAAGTCCCACCTCAGGTGCGGCCCAAGCCGACGTTTGACTTTCGCAAAGTTAGTTTTGGATCCTACATGGATCCAGGAGGTAACAGACGTTCTCTGCCATCAGTCACGTGGGCACCAGGAAGTGACGGAGGTTACGACCCATCTGACTATGCCGAGCCAATGGACGCTGTAGCCAAGCCGCGGCCCTCGGAAGAGGAGAACATATACTCCGTACCTCACGACAGCACACAGGGAAAGATCATCACTATCCGCAATGCGAATAAGAGTCATTCTAATGGTGGGGGCAATGGGTCAGACAGTGAGGCTGATAGCAGCTCGCTGGAGCGCAGGCGCAAGCTGTCGGCCCTTGGGGTTAAGCCACGGCTGTATCGCGACCGTTCTAAACGCTTGGGCAAGTTCAGCAGCTTCCGCACGAGCTTCATCGGCAGTGATGACGAGCTCGGAGGTCCGCCCAAGACCAAAGAGGACGACACGGGGGTGCTGAAAGGAGACAGTTCCCTGACTGAGGAGGGTGAGGACCCCAAGAGAAGAAACATCCTGAGGAGTCTACGTAGAACTACCAAGGTGAGTTTCAACCTGCATGTGTGTGTCAAGTGAGGATAGTGGCAGTTCAGTGGTTAAAGTCGGAAGGTTGCTTGTTCAAGCCCCACCACTGCCAAGCTGCTGCTGTTGGGCCCTTGAGCAAGGCCATCAGCCCTCAGTTGTTCATAATTGTAAGTTGCTTTGGATAAAAGTGCCAATCAAATTATTTAAATGTTCTGTCTGAGAAGAATCAAATCCTGGTATGCTTTGATTTTGATAAATATAATATCTTGATATAATAATAAAATATGAAATATCCACTTTCACATATAGGCACCATATGCTTTCTGTAGCTGATGATGTCCAGGATGGTAGTTAAGAGGTATTGGGGCATATTGCTCAATGTAAATTAGTTTCATCTTATTTTGTGATAGCTTGCTGAGGGACCTGCTTCAGATCCCACTACAGCATTTCAGTTCAACAGAAATGAACAGAACTCTGATGTGACGTTCCAACATACAGAATTTCTTTTAGCTGAGCCACTCTGTTGAGGAGTTGCCCCTGTGTTTGGATTGTTGTCATGACACCCTGACATCCTGCTGTGGAACTCCTCATACAGCTTGCAAGCTGTCCAGGCACTGAAGCAACCCCACTCCACTATACTTCCTCCATTGGTTTGGGGATATGCAGTCCATTAAAGGTTCCTTTTACCAGAAAGCTTTGTTTTTTCTTCCACAGTCACTGGTGGCCAGACTTTGAGTTTGGTTGGTTGGTTGTTTGTTTGTTTGTAGCTTTCCTTTTGGTGTTCCCACTTTTGTTCAGTGTTTTCTAATAGTAGTCTCATGAACACAGATGTTATGGAGAGTAGCGGCTGGCAGACCCTTAGCGGTCACCCCAGGGGTCTTAGTCACTGGTGAGGATTCTTCTATGTGCACATACACTGTTGCGGGTCAGCCTCTCCTCGACAGAGTAGTGACAGGGCTCCGTCTCTTCCATCTGCCTCCAGTATGACTCCCTGTGGGATCTTTAGAAATCCTTTTGTATTTCCGTCTACTCTGATTAGCTTAAACGACGTGCCCACTGAGGTGCTTGAAAAGAATACAGTAATAATAATAATGGGGCCATTTAAAGGGCTATTACACTTACCACCACAGAATTCTAGCAGGTGACCAGATGGCTATTTTGTGTGAGAGCAGGTTAAACCCACACCTGTATAGTTCAGAACTTCAGATTCTCCTCTCCTGATGAGAGAATTTTATTAGAGGTTAAATTACTTTTTTGAGCAATCACTATGATTGTTTAAACCATGTCTTTAGACCAGGCACCTTCATTAAAAGCAATAAATGTGCATTGTCTTTATTTATTACGAGGTTGAAGATTACTCAAATTACAGTTTAGCAAGGAACTGTAGGCTTTAGTGACTTGAATTGACAGTTTGATGTGTAACCTGCAGTTACGATTAACAGATGAGACATTCACATTATTGTAAAGATACAATAGGACATAATTTAAACCACAGATTAGTAGTGTGTTTGTGTCTAAAATGTTCTCTCTGCTAATTAATTACTCTGACATTAAAATTAATCACTTTCCAACTTAATTTATTCAAGTACCCAAGTGGCACAAATGCCTGAATCAGAGTGATTAGAAACAAACTACTGTTGTTTTGGGCCACCACCATTTAAAAAGAGTGAGCAAGAGAAAGGAAAAAAAAGAAAACCCTGTGTGTTGCTCTTTTAAATGCAGTGTGGCTTTGATTACCCTAAACCCTGTACCCCAAATCCTGTACCCCATACCCTAAACCCTGCACCCTAAACCCTGTACCCTGTACCATAAACCCTGCCCCCAAACCCTGTACCCTAAACCCTGTACTCTAAACCCTGTACCCTGTATCATAAACCCTGCCCCTAAACCCTGTACCCTAAACCCTGAACTTATACCTTGAGCATTTATTAGTGATCTTCAAATGACTGATTACCTTAAACCCTGTACCCCAAATCCTGTACCCTGCACCCTAAGCCCTGTACCCTAAACCCTGTACCCTGTACCATAAACCCTGCCCCCAAACCCTGTACCCTAAACCCTGTACTCTAAACCCTGTACCCTGTATCATAAACCCTGCCCCTAAACCCTGTACCCTAAACCCTGAACTTATACCTTGAGCATTTATTAGTGATCTTCAAATGACTGATTACCTTAAACCCTGTACCCCAAATCCTGTACCCTGCACCCTAAACCCTGTACCCTGCACCCTAAGCCCTGTACCCTAAACCCGGTACCCTGTACCATAAACCCTGTACCCTAAACCCTGCCCCCTGAACTTATACCTTGAGCATTTATTAGTGCTCTTCAAATGACTGTTTGCCTGATTGGCAAAAAGCAATGAAAGTTGCCCGTGTGTGTCGCAGTGACACGCACACATACACACACACACAAACACACACACACACACAGTGTTTGAATTATGATTAGGATGTCCCAATATGAATGGGGCTCTTTTCCTGGAAATATTTAAAGTGATTTATAAAACTGGTAGAGAGATGATCTGCAGATTTGACGAATGTACTGTTCTCCAGTTAATGGGCTCAGCTGTGTGCGCATGAATTATGTAAATGTGTAAATGTCAGAGAGGAAATTGGTTATTTTATTTGATTTTGAACTAGAAGTACACAAACATGTTCCCCATCTGTTGTCAAAAGCTATTCGACGTTTCTGAACGTACCCCATTCTTTAGGACCTGCTATTAATCTGTGCTTTGTAAACACAGCATGGCAGGAATATTTACAACTGGCCTAATCAAAACTCCCCAGCTGCTGTGATTTGAAGCTGTCTGAGTTTTGTGACCACAGACACGCATGCGTCTCTCGGTATCGCAGAGTACACTTGTTCTTTTGTCAATCTCTCAGCCCATAGTTCAGGCCATCTGAGGCTTTGGTTCCACCTGAGTGCTTTTCTCTGCATTTCGCCTGTTTAGCACTGTACGATATTTAGGGCCATATGAACTCCCCCCAACTTCCTCTCTCTCGCTCTCTCTGTCTGTCTCTATCACACACATGCTCTGTCACACACTCACACACCCTCCACTACTCTCTCAAACATTTTTCGCTGCTGTGCTTTAGCCAGGATTAAAGCAAACGTGACTTCCATGCGTTCTAATCACAAATTACAAACCCTGTACTGGTGTCTGATGGGTTGTTCTTTCCAACATACTTTAAAAACAAACAAACAAAAAAACAGACATTGCAGGAGAGCCAGTTGCCATTTTAGACACTTTAGGACAGGAACCGGTCTACCTGCGTGCCATTGTCCGGCCCCGCCCAGCTGCATCTGGCCCCGCCCAGCTACGTCCGGCCCCGCCCATCCCCACTCTCAGCCTTTGCTACTGTTCGGTGACTCGGATAAACTCCTGGGTCCATTTCTCCCCCTGGTCGAGTGCTACGAGGCACTATAGTGAAAGTAGAAGGAGGAATGTTTCGTAGGAACCTGTTGTTTAGTGTTTATCTCAAACTTGGCTCTCGGATCAGATTCTAATTTTAAGTGTAATAAAAACTGCATGTGCTGTGGTGTAAGCTCTTGGGTTTGATGCGTGTAGACCCAGAGCTTCAGCGACGTTGGAGCTCGTTAGTGCTTCTGCAAAGGCTGGAGGCATGTGCTTGGTTTGTCCTATGAAAGCAAAGCCCAGTAAGAGGACAGTGTCCCCTCTCCAGTGTCCAATCTCTGTTGTTTCTGTTCATGCCTTCATTACTGCAGTGGAGTTACTATATAACTGTTAGCTTAAATCACCTCTGTCTCATCAATCATCAGAGACACATCCATAAAGAACCACATTAGTCCTCTAGCCCCAAGGGACTGTACTGGTTTAAGCTGTACAGCAGAGACCAACCAGTTGTTCAGGTCTCTCTGCCTTTCCTGTGTGCATGTATTCACACGCACGCGCACACACTCGATCTCAAACACACACAGGATCGTGTGTGTGTGTGTGCGCTCACGTCGCACGACTGATTGACTGTTTGACTTTCTCTCGACCATAAACACATTATTTGTACATAAAGGTAGCAGTTGTGCTCTGAGTGCAGGGTAATTGGGGTAATTGATGCTCCAGCCCAGAGCTGAGGGAGCTACTGAGTCGGCCAGCAGGAGAGACGCATCTGCTCCACGCGCACATCGACCTTTAGATGCAATTAGTGTGTATGGAAGTGCATGTGTAGTGGAGGAGTACGGCAGTCGTTTGATGTCAGTCCCGACTTCGCGCTCAGTGTGGGACCGTGTGTGTGTTTGCGTGTGTGTGCGCACGTGCGTGTGCGCGTGTGTGCGTGCGTGTGCGTGTGCGAGTGCATGTGCGTGTGTGTGTGTGCACGCGTACAAAGTGTGGCACAGACTGGAAATACAGGACCTGCACTAGTACGCAACAGATCTCTCTCTCTCTCGCGCTCTCTCTCTCTCTCTCTCTCTCTTTCACTCTTTCACTCTCTCTCTCGCTCTCTCTTTCACTCTCTCTCGCTCTCTCTTTCACTCTCTCTCTTGCTCGCTCTCTCTCTCTCTCTCTCTCTCTCTCTCCCTCTCTCTCCCTCTCTCTCACTCTCTATCTTTCACTCTCTCTCTCTCTCTCTCTCTCTCTCTCTCTCTCTTTCCCTCAGTTCAAGGTAGCTTTGTTGGCATGACTATACCAGGTACAATTTCACTATTATACCTGACACGATTTTGAACATGATGCTTTCCAGGGTAATAGAAGTAATTAATAAGTAAATAAATAAATAGGAAGGAAGTGACAATAAATTATAATAAACTACAAAAACAACAGTATTAAAAACAACAGTAAACATGGTAATGGAATAAAGACAGTTATTATACAGTGAGAGGTGTGGTGTGTGTATTGGTGTAGTGTGTTACTCACCATTTCCCAGGTGGTGACATTTTTTACAGTGAGAGGTTGTGTTTCGTTCTCTAAGGATAACTTGCAGTTCTTTTTTTTTAAGATTGGGGGAGAATTTCAAAATGGTTGAGGGTACTATTAAATTTTACTGTGACATTTGGCCGAATCTGTGTGAGTTTTTCCCAGTGGAGGAGAAATTGCTGTTCTGTCTGGACCTCACCGTTCTCCCAGTGACCACACGGTCTTCTGTCTCTGGGCAGCCAGGTTTGTTTGTATCTGCCCATTTCTCTCTCTCTCGCTATCTCTCTCTGCCTCTCACGGTGCTGCAGACACATGACGCTACGCTGCGGAACTTTTGTGTGTTTTGGGTGGCGGGGCGTGGAGGCGGGTGGAGGTGGGTGGAGGAGGGGGGGATAATAAGAGAACAGGGCTGCTGCTGCATTTCTGTGCACAGCTTCAGATCTTGGACTCACGACGTGCTACTGTACCACAGCCAGCGCACTACAGTGAGTGTCCTACAGCTAATGGAGAAAGCAGGTGTGGCCAGGGTGATCCAGCGTGAAGTGTCCTGTCTTCCCTTTAAGATCTTGAGTGGTGAAGCTCTACCAAAGACCGTTCCCATCACACTCCTCTCGGAGACTCCCAGAGACGGATGGCCGTGCTTGGGGAGCCCCTTCCTCACATTTATGTTTATATACGTGTGTGTGAAGATGGTGGAGGCGGGGTAGAGGTGTGTGAGACGTGTACGAATAGAACACAGAGCAGCCCACAAACTGGAGTTATAAGACACTGTGTTCATTCAAGGCTGTTGGCTTTGGGATTCTGTGTTTTGTGTCCCATTCTGCTGTTTGTGTGAATAATGGTGTGTGCATGTGTGTGTGTTTCCCTTCCTGCATTGCAGAAAACGAGGCCCAAGCCCCGCCAGTCTGTCTCCAAGCCCCTGGAGAGTAACTACTTCGGCGTCCCGCTGGCCAACGTGGTCACACCCGAACGCCCCATTCCTCTCTTCATCGAGAAGTGCA
>NC_137513.1:19620000-19632500 GCF_041902795.1 Electrophorus electricus
CAGCCACCTCAACAAGTGAGTACGCGCAGACACACACAACCCTGAACAAGTGAGTACTGGGCCTGTAACACACACACACACACACACACACACACGTTCTTCTGTCAGATGTGATTGTGTATCTATATTCATTCAGCAATGTTGTTGTTTTGGGTGTGTGAGGGTGTAGGGTTGTGTGGGTGGGGGTGTGTGTGTGTGGGTGGGCGGGTGGGTGGGGTTGGGTGTGTGTGTGTTAACTGGTTTAATAATTTCACTCCCTGTCTCTCTCTCTCTGTCTGTCTCTCTCAGAGTGAGTCAGAGCAGTCGCGTGAACCTGATGACCAGTGATAACCTGTCTATCTGCTTCTGGCCCACACTCATGCGTCCTGACTTCACCACCATGGACGCCCTGACCGCCACGCGCACCTACCAGACAATCATCGAGACCTTCATCCACCAGTGTGCATTCTTCTTCCACAATCAGCCCCTGGCCAACACGCCTGGCGGGCCGGCCGGCCTCCCGGGGTCGCCCACGGCGACCCTCTCCTCCGCCTCGCCCGTGGCCGGCTCCGCCTACTCGTCCTGCTACGCTCCACCCCAGCACGTGGCCCCGCCCTTCAGCTCTGCCCAGCATTCCCCGCCCCATTCCCCGCCCCATTCCCCGCCCCCTACCCCGCAGTCTCCCGTCCAGAGTCTGCTGCCGGTGCTACACCCGCACCACACCCCCGCGGAGCAGCACACGTTGTGAGCAGCGGGAGAGTAAGGGAGCGTGGCAAAATCACCGAAGTTAATGAGGAGAGTTTGAGAAATTAAAAGATTTTTCTGAGGTGGTGGGATATGAATGAGATTGGGCGGGAAATGTGTCTGAAAACTAGAGACAGTAGGCAGTGGGGAGTGAGAGGGTGAGACATGGGGTGAGAGGGTGAGACATGGGGTGAGAGGGTGAGACATGGGGTGAGAGGGTGCTAGAACACCCTTCATGTCTCTCCGTAGGTCACAACTCTCGACTCCGCTCTGCGTTAGAGCTCAGCTACACACAGAACTCCCTCTGTCTGGGGTCAGCGTGGGGTCAGCGTGGGGTCACCCCTGAGGGGTGTCTGAGGAAAAAGGCCTGAGGAGAGTGTGGCGTGTGGACCAAACCCTGAACTCCACTCTACCTAAACCCTGTCCACTTCACCAGTCACACTGGAGAACCAGTTTGGGTGGCAATGGGCCTTCCTTAGCATTCCTGACACTTTTGTTTTGTAGCTTTCGACCATTATTATTATCGCATTAAAAAACAAAACAAAAAAGATGACTCCTTTCAGCCCTTGATGTGCTAACTCTGAACCACATTCCTCTCCTTCCCAATCCTGTTCGACTTGCAACAGACATTTATAAAGCAGCAGAAGATAAGCGTCTGAACTTGACAAACTGGACCTGTTTTGCTGGTGGTGGACTACAGTGAACTTTGGTACTTTTTTTATTATTATCCCTGTGGCATCTTGGGATTTGTAGTCTTCTCTACATGTCTCCTCATCCCCTCTGCCCTCCTCACGATGAGCCAGAATGTCCTGAACTTGTAGAGAGATGCCTTTCCATTTCTAGAGTGGCGTGTTGTTTAGTTCTATAGCGCGAAGTCATCGTCCTTACAGCTGTAGACTCTGTGGCCAGGTTCGCGTGCTTCCTGTCCTGTGGGGGCGTGGTGTACGCAGATGATTGGCATAGGCTTGGACCAATGAATGTGCTCCACCAGAAAGCAGGTGTGCTGCTCTGATGACGCTGGTTACAATTCAGTTGTGCTCCATTTTATAACGGCTGTCAGTGAGGTTTCCTCTTTGAGCACAAACTAGCAGCTGGGCTAAGGTCTCTAGTAAATTGGAACCTTTATGTGTGTGTGTGTGTGTGTGTGTGTGTGTGTGTGTGTGTGTGTGTGTGCGCGTGCGTGTGTGCGCGTGCGTGTGTGTGTCTGTCAGTCAATATGTACACTTTACACCTGTGAAATGTCACATAGAAAATTTGTCATCTCTAAACATGTGTCTAATTGACTGGTTCAAGAGAGACCATTTGCACCAGAGACTGGAGATATACTGAAATTCTCGTTCTCTGTTTTAACAACATCACCCCTCCGTTTTAAAATGTGTCATGTAATTCAGAACATAAGCCTGCACTGTGCTGCTTAAAATACATCTGAAAAATGTCATAAATGGTTTGTGTTTGACAGGGTATAGACAGAAAGGCAGAAAACCATTAATATGCAAGTCTAGGTATGTCTCTCTTATGCATGTTATTTCAAATGGGGCTTCATCCATGTTCTTTGGAGAGCACCTACCACCTGCTGTACCGACGCGGTACTGCACCTCAGAAGTAAGGCTTCGATTTTTCTGCCCACATTTAACGCCAAGTTCATTACAATCCCCCACAGTGAAGTGCAGACTGTACTTTAAATCACAGCTCTCGTTTGCAGCGCATCACAAGTGACGAGGTGAGGTGGAACTCAATAGACATGGACGGCACGAGTTTCATTGCGCGATTCTCTTCTCACGCCTCTCAGAAACTTATATTGGACTCTGTATTCTCAGGTCGACAGTAGCAGAGGAGATAATGACACTGAACGTTGCGTCATCGTCAGGTCCGGGTTATTGTTATCGATGTGCGACTCTTGAGAAAATGTAAACGTGCTCGTACGTTCCTGAACGGAAAATCCTGGAATTGAACAGGGATTTTAGGATTATGGATCCGTACAGTTTTAGTTTGAGCTCCAGGTAGAAGGGCGTTTCCTGTAGTGCAAGTCTCTGGTGGATCTGTCCCCCCGATGTCCCGTCCCGTCCCGTCCCGTCCCGTCCCGTCCCACCCTGGCCGTCAGACTCAAATGAAGCGCCCACCTCGCTATTTGGAGCCTCACCGCTGTTTCTCTCCGTGCGTGCTCACGGTCCTCCCTCACACGGGCGTGCAGTCACTGTGTTCTCCTCTCTCTCTTCTGGTTCGGACCGGGTGTTTCGGGAGCTTGTGTGAAGACGCGCGCCCTCCCGGTGCTGACCCTCAGCTGACCCCAAGCCGCTAAAGACTTGGCAGAAAAGCAAAGAAGTGTGAGAAGGAGTTGAGGGTGGAACGGCGCGTCACGGCTCTGCTGAGCTCTGGCTGCATTTCTGTCTTTTACTTACGCATCAATGGTGACAGATTAAATTAATTGAGAAGAAAGCAAAACTATATTCAAAATTGTTGCATATTTGTATGTTAGGGGTCTAACATTTGCCCTGTAGTCAGTGGTGATAGAAAATTCTTTTTTTTCTTTTTATTTTAATAATTAAAAAAGACCTTTTTTAAAAACAATTTTGTGAAAGGTGTAAAGGCCCTGAGACGCAGTGCATGATGGATCCTCACGTTCAGGAGTCTGGCCTTCCGCTGTCCATAGCTAAGAAAAATGAAATGAACATTAAACATGGGAAAAAAATTTAAATGAAGATACATTGATAAAAAGCTTGTGTGGTTATTTGGTAAGAGTATGATGTCATTGGTCTCGATGGGAGTGGAGGACGACCAGTAAGGCCTTACGCGACCTGTATTATAGTTAATAAATCAATCTTGTAATATGTCTCCAGTGTCTGGTTTTTGTCTGACTTAAAACAAATCTGGGGTTTTTTTCCCATGTTTTATAGTTTCTGCACTAAAAAGGTTTTACATGTAGTTCTCCACAGAGACACGTCTATTAACTTTGACGCATCTTTCATTTATACTGCAAGTGTGCTGTGTGATTCTGAATATTTTAATTGTGTGTGGGTTTTATGGTAAACTATTTACAGCAATATAAACTGCTTACAACATTTATGGTTTCTGTTTACAGTATTTGGCTGATGCTCAACTTGTATGTTTGTCAATGGTGGTGGCGTGTGACCCCCTGGGATTCAAACCCGGGACCTGGGTGTTGCGCTCATTTGCTCTCCCAGGCCTGATAACCGAATGCCCTTCTTAACGATTCCCAATTAGTTTCAAACTTCGATGGCTTCACCAGTGCCATACTTGGCACTCTGTACAGTGGGTCATGTAGCCTAAGTGTTGCTATGGCACCGATACCGGTGCTGACTGGTTTAAAATAAAGCCGTTTGGGGTTTGCTTCCAGTGTTCCAGCTTGTCCCGGACATGCTTCCCCTCTACAGCAGTTATTTTAATGATAATCTAACTAAACTGACTTTCCTCATCTGCTGAAGGAGAAAACTGCATTTTCATAGTTTCTTGCATCACAGGCTAAATATTGAATCATGCCCTGAGCAAGAGTTGTGTTTATTAGTTATTATAATGGTATCCAGTTAATTGTATTAAAAAAATATTTGGTTGATTCCACACAGCGGATGTTTCCTACACCACCGAGATGATAAATAGAAGAGCAGGAGGTCAACAAGACATGCTACATTAACCCCCTGGACCTGAGGAATGTAAGAGGGGCAGAATATTACACTATAACGATGACAGTCTGAGTCTATACACAAGCGGTTTGGAGGTGACTACCAGATAAGTTTGGAGTCAAGTCCATTATATCATTATATCATCTTTACGATGTACTGTTTAGGATTCTCAGCCTCAAAACGCAACACACCGTCTTCGACGTTGCAGACGAGACTGTATGGCTGCACTGGCACAGTGTGACCACTAAGTGTCGCCCTTGTCTTACATTCGCCAATTTGTTTTTGTTTGTTTTTTTCTAACCGCGTTCGTTGTTTTTCAGGGTAATTTTTCACTCGCGTGAGCGTGAGATACACTTATTAGTGTGTTTTCAATTGCAAAGAGTTAACCGTGCTCCAAGCTGAGTTTGCGTTGTAGTAGGTTGCGTAGGTTAGAGGCCTGCTGTCCCGCGCTCCGTTTGCATATGCAGGGTCTGTCCGTGCTCTAATCTGTGTGAAGTCTCACTTCAAAAGTTTTCTTGAAAGTGAGAAGGAAAGTAGCTGCACTCGTCCAGCGCGTCTTATGCTCAGTCGAGGCACGTATCGCTCCTCATCCGTGACTCTCCCGGTCTCGCAGCTTCTGCGGCGTGTTGAATTCAGATGCGGGGCCCGCGCGCCTGCCCGTGCCGACGCGCGCATCGGTACGGGACCCCATGTGCCCCGCAGGCATCCATCGACCATCTGGGCGATCGCGGTCGTTTGATATCGATACCGGCGGTACAGATGGATTATTGGCCGTTTGATTGTGAACTTGATGAATGTCGTTATAAAGGTGTTTCTGCAACTGTAGCGCGAGCACGGCCCGGCAGCGGCTTCACCTCGAGGCAGAGATGTGACCGTGCACAGCTGAGCGTGATGCGCACGCACGCGTGACCTGTCCCCTGTGGCCACCGACTGATGTCGTTGTAATTTGACTTTGTTAGTGTTTGTTTTGTAGAGGAGCAGGCCAGTGCAGTTAAGTGAGCGTCCATGGAAGCACATCTGGATGTTCTGACTTTGGCGCGTGACGGGCTGTGAAGCTCAGATGACTCAGGCTGCTCAGACATCATCTGATTGCATTTCCTGATGTGGAAAAGAAATGCAATTATTAGTAAGTGTGTGAGCAGTGAGCTTGTTTTTAGCGTGATTAATTATGCTGTTTAATTCGGAGATCCACCACGTCTCGCGTGTAATTTCCCAGCGGTCTTCCTCCATTTGCTTCTTTCTTCCTTATTTATTTATTTCCCTCTCGTTCTGTAATGAGCCGTGAATCCGAGTGCCGAGTTCACCCGCGCGCCCTCGGGAGTGTGAGGCAGAAATGGAGTAGAAGTGATCACAATGGCCACATATTCAGAAATGCCCGGCGCATAGCACGCTATCTGCAGCCCGGAGCGCGCGGGGCACTGCCTGTCTTCCGCGAGACGCCTTCTTCTACTTCTCCTTCAACTTCTGACTCTCGCCGCGCCCGTGCCTCGCGCAGAATATGGAATGAGCTTGCCATGCTGTTGTGAGCGCGTGAGCGTGCGTGCACTGAAGCGGGCCCTGCGAACGTCCTGCTCGGCTTTGCGGGACTCTTCACGCGCTTGACAGTTCCAGGTTAGCCCTCCTCCCCTGCGACGCTCGCGTGGCTCCGGTGCAGGATACGGACGAGATCCGAGCGCGTGAGCCCCAAAGCCGCACGTAATCCTCCCATCGATCACCTGAATGTGTGGAGCAAGCGACCCGGGCCTCTCCTCTCCTAACTACACCACCCAAACACTTCTCCTCTCCTAACTCCACCACCTAAACACTTCCTTACTCCTAAGTACACCATCCAAACACTTCCTTACTCCTATGTACACCACCCAAACACTTCCTCACTCCTAACTACACCACCCAAACACTTCTGCTTGCTTAATTACACCACCCAAACGCTTCTTCTCTCCTAACTACACCCCCAAACCCTTCCTGCCTCCTAACTACACCACCCAAACACTTCCCTCATCTAACTACACCACCCAAACACTTCTTCTTTCCTAACTGCACCACCCAGACCCGCTACACCCATACTCTTCCTCTCACATCCGTACCCTTTCTCACGCGCTAGCCACACTCCCGAGACCTGCTGCCTTTGCTACTTAAGCCTGCATTTCGTTCCTCCATGCCATTTCTGGACTGAGAGACAGGATTTTACTTTCAGGGTTTCCAAACATGCTGGTTCTGTCGGCAACGTTTTCCTGTAGTGCTGTAGGTCTCAGTCACATATCATGGGATGTTTTTCTAACTTCTACTCAAAAGCTCACCATGCCCCTCATTGAGAGGAACAGAGATTCACTCTGTGTTAACCGCATGAGCCCAAGGTCAGCCCAACACCTCTCCATCACCGTGCACTACCGCCCTGAGGTCAGAGAGAACATTTTCCACCTTATTTCAGCAATTATCGGAGAGCAGAAACAACTAACTTTCGTCTACGTTTCTAGCGGCTGCGTTTCACCTGGTGTGAAAGAATTACCCGACCATTCTCAAACAAATCCACTTCCTGCAGCTTCGTTAGTGAGTAGCAGAGTGCAGGGTGATAAACTGGCCAGACTGAGAACTCCTCAGACTTCAGGCTTCTAGAAACATATACGCTACACCATAAGCTGTTAATAATTCATTAAGACACCGGAGTGCAAGGTTATACCAAGAGAGAGATTGTACTCAGAAAGACATGCCTGCGCCTCCATGAGCCGGTGTGTGCCATGTGTGAGAAGGTGGTGAGAACATCCCATAGTGAACACTATAGCAGCTATTATGAAAATGTATTTAGAGTATTTTCAGAATATTTTCAACCTGCTGTATCTTAACTGAATTGGACGAAAGTCATCTTAAGTAATTCTGAGCTACAGTGTTTGTCTTATACCTGACAGTGAGTTCTGTAACTATACCTGTCCCAATTAAAGACCCGTTGGTGTAACAATCCCCCCCCCAAGCTTGGCGTTATTCATTTATTCTGGTGTTATGCAGGCAATGTAGCTGCACTAATGAAGGCTTGTATGCAGATGAGGGGCTGAGGTCGTCTCCGGGGCAACGCCGTGCTGTCCGACCTGGCGACCTCCACTACTGCTCTCTGACTGCCACAGGTCACTGGCAGCTGTCAATCATCTGACTGGCAGACACACACACACACAGCAGCAGCAGCAGAATAACTCTGCAAAAACACACACACACACACACACACACATAGACTCTACGGAGGAGCCATGTTCTTGCATACAGAGATATATAAACGACAGCTGCACACAGATCTGAATATACTGCATGACTGAGTAATCAGCCGTAAGTATTGTGATGTTGGGTTCGGTTATAAGATCACACACACGTATTGGAGCACACACACACAGACACACGGCGCATCAATAAACACAGACGCACCGAGGACGTAAACAGCACCTTTCCACGCATTTGGCTTCCAACGGCTGGATGCTGTGTCTCGGAGACTCCACTAACACCCCCACTCTGTGTAGCCACCCAGGACCTGCACTCTTTAATGTCCCTAACAGGCCACCATACATTCTGAACCTCACCCTTCCAGTGTATAAGCAGCTAGAGTCATGCTTCAATGGCCTCCGAGTTCACGTGCTTACACTTGTCTGTGTATGTGTGTGTGTCTGCTTTAAAAAAGTCGCAGTCCACGTGTTGTTCTGTGTGTGCGTGTTTCAGTTTAGGCTAAACGTGGTTTTACATGCACGCATCACCCGCTCCCATCTCCATCAGCAGTAGGGTAGGTATCCCACCCCTCCTCTCGTGCTCATATCTATGCAAAGCCGGGGTCCTGCCAATCAGTTGCCCTGGTGACACGGGGCTCCACCTCTCCAATTAGATCTGACAGGGCAGGATTAGGTGCGGGGCGGGCATACGGCGACCTGCCTACGTGTCAATCACGCACAAGGCATCTGCGCGGCTGTTTACTGTCAGATCCCCATCTCCTTCTGTCAGACGGAGGGGGAGGGGAGTATGATCAGAATTAACTATGCCTCTCCCTGCAGGCTGCTGCGTTAATTCATGAAAGAGAGAGTGAAGGAGAGAGGGATAGAGTGAGGGAGAGAGAGAGGAAATAAGAGGGTAGGAGAGCGTTTAAAAACCTAAGCAGGTTCAAGCTCGTTTAAAAGTTTGGAGGTGTCTGTCGATCCGTCTGTCTGGAGGGTTTCAGATCACTTCTGCAGACAGTCAGAGGGTTTGGGGTTGTTCATTCAAACACTTAATGAAGGTTACAGGCCAAGAGATCATAGTTGACCCCCAGAGTAGATATGAGTGAAGATATGAGTGACTGTAGATATGAGTGTAGATATGAGCGACTGTAGATATGAGTGACTGTGTAGATCTGAGTGAAGATATGAGTGACTGTGTCGATATGAGTGTAGATATGAGTGTTGCCTGTTAGCACAAAGTGTGTGAATATTTCTCAGGCTACATATAAGGCCAATGTTCCTTCTCAGACTGATCAAATCTTCTTATATTTACTGTATTATATTATCCACCAGTATTCCACTGATTGACAGTTTAACCCATCAGACGCAGGGCCATCTGTGTGTGTCCTGCAACAATTATAAATCACAGAAGAACATAGATTATTACAACTTCTTCAAAATACATATACACTGTATTTGACTTGCTAAGCCAATCTATGTTTGTGGCCCCCCTCAGACCAAGCCTCTGAGACCTAGCTCACCGGCACACTCTCTGAGGGTCAGCCTGTAACCTTGGAGATGTGGTCCCATGTCCCGCTAATCTAGTAGCAGAACCCCATCAGTTGGATTAGAGATTAGAGTGATCTGAGAGGGGAAACACCATCTGAGACAGATAGCCATCAGGGACCCATCTCTCTCTCTCTCTCTCTCTCTCTCTCTCCCACTCTCTCACACACACACACACACACACACACACACACACACACTCCCTCACACTCACACTGTGCAGATTTAGAAACAGCAGAGAGACAGAGAAGAAAAGCATGAATGTACTTTTATTACTGGGAAAAAGGAATTATGCAGACGAATTGCAGGATATACTGTCCTCTCTAAACAGAGTGGGATTATTATAGTTTGGATTATTGCTGTCCAGTCAAATGTGGAAAACGTGTGAGGTGGTAATGACAAATGTTTTCTTTTAATCACGGATGTTTGGTGGTGCCTGTGCACCATGTTGTGGAATTACAGCACCTCCTTGTTTAAGTGAGCGCTAGCTCAGTGTGTTGACTGGAAAATGCTTTTAAACAGTTTGTTCGCTGTAGTGTTGGGTTTGATGGTGAAGTTAGAGCATGCAAGCAAACACTCACATATTGTCTGTGCAAGGACACTAAACACTGAGAAACACTGAGTCAACATCCCAGCCCAGGTGGAGGTAGTGATTGTGTAGGCCGATTGAACAAATTATCTGTGGTCATTTAAAAATATGATGTAATATTTTCAACGTTAACCAAATATTATAGTTAATGCCTCAGCTGTAAACGCAAATGTGCGCAGAGGATGAACGGCTGTTGCAGGATAACATCCGTCACTGAATGCAGGGAGACGTCGTCCTGTCTGGCATTCAGTTACCGTCAGCACGTGACAAATGACTCCAGTAGACACCTGGGAAAACAGCGTAAAGGTCAGAAAGGTCATGTACTCGGGAGGTTTCTGGCTCAGTGTGGTTCTCATATAAGCAAGGCTTGTGAAAATGTCCTTCCTAAGTTTCTTTCTTTTGTCTCAGTGTCTACAGTGACCTAAAATTGGGAGCTGGTATTTTTTTTTAAAGTATTAAAATACTTTTATACTTACAGGACTGTAAAATATATTCTTCAAGGTCATATTCTGGACTTCATTTTCATTATTCACAAATTGTCGGGCCATGTCCCAGCAAGTAAGGATATCCTTTGCTATGTCTCACCCTCGTGTTACTGGTAGAATTTCAGCCTGCTCAAGCTTAACACAGGCAGAATTTGTAGAGTCTGTGTTGTAAAGCTGTGATCTGTGTGCTGAAGACACAGGCAGCAGATCTCCCTGCTCGGCTGGAAAGAGAAAAAGAATATCAGGCCACTTGTTTGTTTATTTATTTGTCAGCACTTTTTCCTTTTCTCTCTCTCTCTCTCTCTCTCTCTCTCTCTCTCTCTCCCTCCCATCTCCAGCTCTGTGTTTTGCATGTAATTGGTCTCCCTGTGTGACTTATTTATTTACTTTCATTTACTGTTATTGAACAAGACAGCCTGCTCTGAAAGGCTCGCCGGAGCTTTTCTACAAATTAAATTGTTTATTTGTGTGAACACCATGTTTTATTGTAACATACAAATGGTGTAACATAATGAAAATTTCACCACTGCTGGTGGAATTAAGTGCGAGGTAATTTTCTGCCATTAGCAGTATTTTTGGACATAGTGTAACTCTCTTTATGGAAAGCCTTGTCCTGGTGGACCAGCGTGGTGTGCACGAGTCCCCACTCCAGGCTGGCTGCTAGCATCAGTCTGAGATAGGGACATCAAGTTAATTGCCTTGTATATTGCTGAGCAGTCAAGCATGTCAGTTCACATTCACAGCGTATAACACACAATCAGAGAAGCTTCCCAGCCAGACATAATACAGTGGAGCGTGCTAATAATGCCCTGTGCTGCGTTTCACTCACTATTATAGATCTGCCACTCTACCTATAGGGCTATGATTATTATGGTCTGGCTGGTGGCGGATTCATAGGCCTTTTTGAAAGTGTGAGTAAATTTGCTCATCAAAGCTTCGTATTTGAATCTTTTACATGTTTGACTTTGGATCTTTTTCCTTTTTTCAGTCCTGGACACAGCTGGACACTCAACACACTGTAAGGCTTTTATTCTGTTATATTTTCATTCAGTACACCATGTTGCATTTAATTTTGTTATATTTTCATTCAACACACTGTAAGGCTTTTATTTTGTTATATTGTCATTCAGCACACTGTAAGGCTTTTATTTTGTTATATTTTCATTCAGCACACTGTAAGACTTTTATTTTGTTATATTTTCATTCAGCACACTGTAAGGCTTTTATTTTTGTTACCTTTTCATTCAGCACAAGATAGTGGTTTGATTTTGCTATCTTTTCCATCTATTAACTTTGACTGTCAACTTATTTGTGATATAGTTTCAGTTTCTCGCTTGGTTGGTTTGTTTTTAACCTTAGCTACATGGAAATGTTTAGCAGAAATTGTAATTTATATAACATGAAATGTTATGATTTGAAAAAGACCTCATTAATGTGTGCAAAAGCACATGCCACACGGTTCCAGGACAGACAGGAAGTGCTCCGGGTAATTCTGAACAGAATGACCATAACACACGGGACTCTACGAGCATCTAGACGTAGTGTGTAAAGGCCACTCATCCTGCAACAGCTGCGACCCAAACCTGATTGTTCACATATTTGACTGTTACCTTGATCACTCAGATCTAATCAAACTGTCTGTCTGTAATCACTGTCATTTATTGGGGAAAATACTTTAACATGACTGCATATGTGAAGCAAAAATTCATAGTATCCACACAATTCTCTATTTACACATTGTACCTGTTGTAGAGAAGATTTAATGAATGATTCAAGATGTGTCTGTGCATGTGCGTGTCCGTGTGTCTTGTTTTGGGAGTCACCCAGTTCTAGCATTTGCTCTGATGGGCAGCGTGTGCGTGCGTGTCCATTCGCATGTGCGCATGTGCGTGTGCTTTCGTGTGCGTACGTGTCTGTGACAGCACCTATCGTGAGTTTGCTTTATCCTCCACAGCAGTCAGGCACCTTCAGTTAATGGTTCTGGCAGAGGAGGGGAAATCAAAAGGAAGTTGTCATTCATCATGGTTTCAGATGTACTCTTTCTGATACTGCTGAGACTCCATGATTGATGTGCAGAGAGAGAGAGAGAGAGAGAGAGAGAGAGAGAGAGAGAGAGAGAGAGAGAGAGAGAGAGCGAGAGAGAGAGAGAGAGAGAGAGAGAGAGAGTGAGGCTGAAAACAGAGAGAGCAAGAGAGAGAGGGGAACGTTAGTGAGGGAGGAGGAGGAGGAGGAGGAGGAGGAGGAGGAAGGGCTTTTGCCAATGGTATATAACACACCTCTCCTGATGGTATATAACACACCTCTCCTGATGGTATATAACACACCTCTCCTGATG
>NC_137513.1:19640000-19645000 GCF_041902795.1 Electrophorus electricus
ACACAAGCGTCATCACACCATAACGACAGACCGAATGATCCATCGACATATACACACTGTGGACGGCAAGCACCACCCACCTCATTGAATTGCACATGTCATTAGTATTTAAAACAGCTCATTAATATTCAGAGCTTGTTAAGGCTTCCTGATGTCGTCAGCTCACCTGGGATAGGATTTGTGAGGGAGCAGATAGGAGGAGCAGTCTGTTTGGGGAGCAGTGAGGCAGGCTGGGGGCAATTGCAGGGGGCAGTAAAGGTTTAGGGTGGAGGTGAGAAGGGGGAGATGGAGAAGTAGATGGGGACTATAGGGACTCTGGGCCTAAATAATTAGACCAAGGGGAGGTTAGCCACGCACAACAGACAAACACCCATATGAGCACGCATGGACATATACATGAGTGTGCACACTTACACACACACACACACACATTCGGGCACGCAAATCCGCTGATAGCCTGAATCACACACTTACAAACACATGCGCACTCACGCGCGCACACACACACACACACACACACACACACACACACACACACACACATGCACACTGACGTATGCACAAAGAGGACAGGATAAATTAGGGTGGTAATTACTTTTGGTGCTGTCAGAGCCAGTGAAGGGTAAGAGAGGCAGTTCAGGGCAGCACTGCCTATGTGCTGAATAGAGAATGAGAGTGTGTGAGGGGGGAGGGGCTCAAAATGACCACCCCTAAGGAGGGAGATTCTGAATTAGCGAAGCCGTCATATCTGGGCAGTCGTTTTCAGCTCGCTTGCGTGTTTGGTTTGGTGTTGTCTTATTTCCTCTAGCAATGTCACTTTTTACTGGCCCGAACTGATTAAATGTAAAATAATAAAAAGACAAATGTAAAAATGTGTCTTGAACAGTTCTGTTCAAAATCTGAAATATATATATATATATATATATATATATATATATATATATATTCTAGAGTTGTAATATTTCTAAATATTTACATTTGAAGTTAGTGTGACTGTAAGGTGTCATGTATGCAGTTTCTTGTGAGGACAGCTTGTCTTCACTTACACACTACACCTACACCAAAACAGTTGCTGCGTTTTTCAGAATTTGTAATTAGAGGCAAAAGGAGAGATCTGAGACAAATTAATTTATGGACATTTCTGTTTTCTCACCTTTGTAATAATAGTACTATACATCTCCACTGGCCTCAGTCCATTAGTGCAGATGAGACCTGCTGGGCACACACATCGCTGTGGATGAATTAGTCTGGGAGGTTGACTGTGTGCAGACAGGCTTGGCTCAGATGTGACGCTGTTTAAACGCAAAACCAGATTGTGGCCATAATGGCCGTCTGTGTCATGAGCTTTGTTTTGCAATCATACACAGCCAGCAAAAGCGTAGTTTGGGGGGGGTGAGTGGTGTGAGTGATGTCCCCTCACACTACTCAGATAATGTGTTAGGGTGGGTGGTGTGAGTGATGTCCCCTCACACTACTCAGATAATGTGTTAGGGTGGGTGGTGTGAGTGATGTCCCCCTCACACTACTCAGATAATGTGTTAGGGTGGGTGGTGTGAGTGATGTCCCCCTCACACTACTCAGATAATGTGTTAGGGTGGGCGGTGTGAGTGATGTCCCCTCACACTACTCGTATAATGTGTTAGGTTTGGTGGTGTGAGTGATGTCCCCTCAAACTACTCAGATAATGTGTTAGGTTTGGTGGTGTGAGTGATGTCCCCTCACACTACTCAGATAATGTGTTAGGTTTGTTGGTGTGAGTGATGTCCCCTCACACTACTCAGATAATGTGTTAGGTTTGTTGGTGTGAGTGATGTCCCCTCACACTACTCAGATGTGTTAGGTTTGGTGGTGTGAGTGATGTCCCCTCACGCTACTCAGATAATGTGTTAGGGTGGGTGGTGTGAGTGATGTCCCCTCACACTACTCATATAAAGTGTTAGGGTTGGTGGTGTGCGTGATGTCCCCTCACACTACTCATATAAAGTGTTAGGGTTGGTGGTGTGCGTGGTAACCACAATCACATGGTGTGAGCATTATCTCACTTACAGTCTTTTCAAACCCAAGATGAAACTCTCTTTCTTTCCCGAGTTGATCACTTCTGCTCAAAACTTTGTTTAAAATAAACCATAAACAGAAACACCCAACGAAAAAGTCTTTCGTAAGAGTCGAGTTAAGATATGAGTGTTGGGGCGATTTACCAGGGCTGAGCTCCCTTTCTAACACCTCCCCCCATCCTGAATGGAACATCCCACTCTGTGAACAATGCAGGAACTGGAAAGCAAAAATACCTGCATGTCTTCATTACCTCCAACTTCTCTCTCACCTTCCTTCCTTTTAAATCCTGTTGTCCTCACAGCAGGCCACCCCCCCCCCACCGTGTGCCGTAGAGGAGCGTGTTCTCGCTCTCCCTCACGTATGCCCCTCCCACATGCCTAAGATCATTTTAGCTGGACATAATCTGAAACGGTACTTAACTGAATTTATGTTGAGCTCAGTGCATTAACTTCTGCTCTCCCCCCCCCCCCCCCTTTATATTTCTTTAGGCTTTTTCATGAGTGCAGAGAGAGAGAGAGAGAGAGAAAGAGAGAGGGGGGAAAGAGAGGAAGAGAAAGGGAGATAGACAGAAAGAGAGAGAGAGAAAGAAAATGAGAGACAAAATTTGAAACCCAGACCACGGAGTAGACAGCCTATCAGTATTCAGCGGGGAAAGTGAGTGATGGAGAGAGGGGGCGAGAGAGAGAGAGAGAGAGAGAGAGAGAGAAAGGGGGGGTGGAGGGGGTAATGTATCAATATTCTGAGTAGTGTTTGAGGGCGCAGGGAATGAACAGGGAGGGAGGGAAACAGAACGCGCTTTCGCAAAGCTACCCAACGACCCAAGTGGGATTATTTGCTTATATGTGCAAGAGAGAGAGAGTGTGTGTGTATGTGTGTGTGTGTGTGTGTGTGTGTGAGAGTGTGTGTGTGTGTGATTGTCTCCGGAGAACCTCTGATGGGCTGTTGTGCGATGCTCACTTGCATGTGTGACGTCTGAGGGAGATTGTGGAAGGCTGAGGAGAAGGTTTACACTGTGTTTAGCTGTGATGGAATCTTCCCTTTCTTAGGTATACCCCTCCCTCTCTCTCTCCCTCTCTCTCTCTCTCTCTCTCTCTCTCTCTCCTCTCTCTCTCTCTCTCTCTCTCTCTCTCTCTCTCTCTCTTACTCTGGGTGCTAATCAGCATTTGAAAGGCAGCTTTGACAGTGAGAAAGTAAAGGGCCAGCGAGGAGGAGGGAGGATAAACGAGAGAGAGAGGGAGAGACTGAAAGAGAGAGAAGATTGAGTGAGAGTGGAAGAGAGAGAGAGAGAGAGAGAGAGAGAGAGAGAGCGAGAGAGAGAGAGAAAGAGAGAGAGAACTGCTGTGCGTAGCTTTCCCAGGAGGAAATGAAAAGAAAAAGACTGTGCTAGGAAAGAGAGAGAGAGAGAGAGAGAGAGAGAGAGAGAGAGAGAGAGAGAGAGAGAGAGAGAGAGAGAAAAGAGCATACTCTGTATATCTCCTCACTCAGGTCATATCTGAGAAGAGAGCTGGACGGAAGGAAAGTGTGAGAGAGAGAGAGAGAGCGAGAGAGCGCACAAGAGAGGGAGCGAGTGAAAGAACCAAGCATAGATCTCTCTGCCGTTACTGCTGAACACACACACGCGTGCTCGTTCTCACACACACTCACACTCACGCTGGATAGTGGCTGCGTGGCTGCCGGCTCTTTTGTGTGAGCACGATTGTTCCCGGTCCAGTCTGACCCCCTGTCACCCCTCGAGAGTGTGTGTGTGGTGTGTGTGTGTGTGTGTGTGTATGTGTGTGTGTGTGTGTGTGTATGCTTGTGTCTATGTCTGTGGTGTGTGTGAAAGTCCTGAAACGCGGTGGTCACACGTGGGGGTATTTGTCCGAGCGCGGGGACATCTGAGGAAGAGGACGGCGGAGGAAGACGCGTCTGTCCCAGCACAGTCGCGAAGCGCTGGACATGCACATCAGGTTAGTGCCCTTTCAGCTGCGACTCCACGCTCCTGCTCTGGAAACTGTTTACACACACATGCACGCACGCACGCACGCATGCGTGCGCACACGCGCGCGCGCGCATACACACGCACACACGCTTGCACCGTTCAATCACATGCCGGTGCACGGTTCTCTCAGTTTCTCCTCTGTGCGCGCTTGTTTCATTTGCACCTATGTTACCACTGCACCTCTGTTCTCGAGTGGCGTTGTGTTTTGGTTCTCGCGTGCGTTGGCGTGTGCTTCCAGGCTTGTTTCGTTGCCGTGCGCCCGTGGGTTTGACTCCGTGGGAAAGTTTTCGGGACGGAGGGCTGCGCACTTGGCCACTGTCTCCCGAGCACACGCGCTGTTTTGCTTTGCTGGAAGGAGAGCGCGCTGCATAGAGCACAGCTGGGCTCAGCCCGCTGCTTCGCGCGCCTCCACATTACGGCTCCCCTAATTAGCGGATTTCGTAGGATTAGCTCTCCTACAATGACACCGCATTCTGTGTAAGCCACTTACCCAGACGGAGAGCAGCACACTCGCCTGTGATCCGACGCCTTTGGAGCTAATAACCGCGGTTAAATGGGACTCCGTGCGTCAGAAATCTAACTGCCTGTGGCTGACAAATGGGAACATTTGTTTTCTGTGCCGTATTTTGCCTTTGTACATAGACGAGAGCTAAGGAGGAGTGTGTAGGAGTCACTGCATTTCAACAAACTAACGCACTTTGCTGTTCACTTTCTGCTGCTGCTGTCGAAGCTGACCCTAACCTCGACAACGCTCGAGATGCTCACGAGCGAACATTATGTTCAGGAACAATGATGACTCATTCTGTAAATAACCAGTGGCATTGTAATAATAATAATAATAATAATAATAATAATAATAATAATGTATTGTTTATTGTTATGTTTAACAGACAAAAACTTGATAGATGTAATTCAGCTTGGTTGTGATTTCTAGTCTGAAATGTGTGCTCAGTAAATTAATGTT
>NC_137513.1:19650000-19690000 GCF_041902795.1 Electrophorus electricus
ATTGGAATTGAGCATTATGTTTCCGTTATGCGCTATAATGTACTGCACATGAACACATATTCCTTAACTGACTGCTAAATACGTATTTCTTTTTAATGTTTCTACAGAAATGACACTTTTGGTGATGGCTTTGGTTTTATGGTAGATGGTAATGTCTTTCAGTGTCCATTCATGGTTATGTCCATTTCAAAGGAGCTCGAAAACGGACATAATTGTCTGCAAGGTTAGAAAGTTAATTGAACAATTATGGTGGAAGGCACCTCCATTATGTCTGCAGAGATAGAAAGGGTGGAGAGAGAGAGATCCTACATGATTAGATCAGAAGAGATAGCCTAAATACTATAGATGTCTGATAGAGCTTGTGTGTGTGTGTGTGTGTGTGTGTGTGTGTGTGTGTGTGTGTGTGTGTGTGTGTGTGTGTGTTGGTCATTTATGTCTTTGTTTTTATGATGAAAAAGCAGTAAATGACAGTTTAAGTTTAAAAAGCCGTAATTTTCTCAACAGCCTTTCTGTAGTCTGACTGGGACGATCACACACATAACCAAACAGTCCAGGTCCCCAGTGCTGAGTCCCAGAGACGCCAGCCTCGTGAAGCTTAGCAGATGCTAACAGCAGACCTCTGGGTTAAATGTCAGGTTATAGGTGGCATTGACCCACACAGAGGTCACACATCGGATGTCCCTCTGTGTGTGTGTGTGTGTGTGTGTGTGTGTACCAGGTAAGGTCAGAGGAGTGATGTAAGTCTGGGGCATGGTGCCAGGGTGGTTTAAATCTGAAATAGTGCTGAGTGGCACCCAGAGCTGGCCAGAGGGCAGCAGGACTGGGCGTGACACCACAGTGCTGCAGGGCACGCTGGCCCTTTAAATGCCACAGAACACTGGGGGGAATGGCCAAATGGCACGAAAAACACTGGAAACTGGGCTGTGTGTGTGTGTGCGTGTGTTTGCATGCGATTATTTCTGTATTGTTGTTAAATGTCTATTTAAATTTGAGGACCGCCACTATATAAACGCAGAATCAGAAGATCTTAATTTTCGCTTCCTGTTCCCCCTCTGGTGCGTTCAGCTCCTCGGCAACGGGTCTTGGTCTGACATAGCCTTGGCCAATCACAGCCCGCGTGGGAGGCAGCGGGTCTCGGGCTGACATAGCCTCGGCCAATCACAGCCTGCGTGGGGGTGGCGGTGTGCACAATGGCAGCCATGCCATTCGTCAGCGAGGGGAAGTGCGTAAGCGTGGAGTGGGACTTCCTACAAGGACTCCTCGCCAAACCACCCACCCTACCCTGGTGAGAGAGAACACACACACACGCACACCACCCACCCTACCCTAGTGAGCTCTATTTCACATACAAATGCACAAACAAACAAATAAACAAATTAGAAATACAACAGAAAACAAACCAATTTCAGATAATTCCACGAAAACTACTTTAAAAATGTAAATACAATGTACAAAATACAGAAGGTGCCAAACTACCAACACAAACCCTGCTATACAACCTCACCCAACACTACCAACACAAACTCTGCTATATAACCTCACCCAACACTACCAACACAAACCCTGCTATACAACCTCACCCAACACTACCAACACAAACCCTGCTATACATCACCCAACACTACCAACACAAACTCTGCTATATAACCTCACCCAACACTGCCAACACCAACTCTGCTAACTGCTAAATAACCTCACCCAACACTACCAACACAAACTCTGCTATATAACCTCACCCAACACTACCAACACTAACCCTGCTATATAACCTCACCCAACACTACCAACACAAACCCTGCTATATAACCTCACCCTACACTACCAACACTAACCCTGCTATATAACCTCACCCAACACTACCAACACAAACCCTGCTATACAACATCACCCAACACTACCAACACAAACCCTGCTATACAACATCACCCAACACTACCAACACAAACTCTGCTATATAAGCTCACCCAACACTGCCAACACCAACCCTGCTAAATAACCTCACCCAACACTACCAACACAAACTCTGCTATATAACCTCACCCAACACTACCAACACAAACCCTGCTATACAACCTCACCCAACACTACCAACACAAACCCTGCTATACAACCTCACCCAACACTACCAACACAAACCCTGCTATACATCACCCAACACTACCAACACAAACTCTGCTATATAACCTCACCCAACACTGCCAACACCAACCCTGCTAAATAACCTCACCCAACACTACCAACACAAACTCTGCTATATAACCTCACCCAACACTGCCAACACCAACCCTGCTAAATAACCTCACCCAACACTACCAACACAAACTCTGCTATATAACCTCACCCAACACTACCAACACTAACCCTGCTATATAACCTCACCCAACACTACCAACACAAACTCTGCTATATAACCTCACCCAACACTACCAACACAAACCCTGCTATATAGCCTCACCCAACACTACCAACACCAACCCTGCTAAATAGCCTCACCTAACACTACCAACACAAACTCTGCTATATAACCTCACCCTACACTACCAACACAAACCCTGCTATATAACCTCACCCAACACTACCAACACAAGCCCTGCTATATAACCTCACCCAACACTACCAATACAAGCCCTGCTATATAACCTCACCCAACACTACCAACACAAACTGCTATATAACCTCACCCAACACTGCCAAGACAAACCGCTATATAACCTCACCCAACACTACCAACACAAACCCTGCTATATAACCTCACCTAACACTACCAACACAAACCCTGGCAAAAGAGAGTACAGATAATAACTCATGTCCGTGTGTGTGTGTGTATGCGCGTGTGGGCACAACTCTTCACTGTGGTTTACAGATGGTATGTTTGGTTCCATTAGTGGAAGATTAACTAAACTTCAATGGAATTATTAATGTGTGTTCATCTGCAGGTGGATATAAACCCAAACAGAATTAATGGCATGTTATCGATTAAAGCTCTCCAGGGTCATTCCAGTCTAATAATGAGACACACGGCTGGTTTACAGAGTGTAAGAAAACACAGGACAACAGAGAGAACACTAACCAAGAGACAGGTTAACACACACACAGACAAACAAACACACACACGCACACACGCACACACACACACACACACACACACACACACACACACACACAGACAAACACACACACGCGCACACACACACACACACACACACACACACACACACAGCATACCTACTTTTGTTTAAATGTGAACATGCTGAGTCTAACGTAAGTAAATAAGCTAGTATTTTTTCATCAGTCAGTTTTATTGAAGGCTTTTAGTCAGTATTATTTTTCTTTGCGTCCTTATATACACGTGCACACACCCAGGCACACACACATACACACAGACACACACTTATTTTATCTGCACCCCCCCCCCCGTCTGGAGCCCCCCAGAATGAGAATCAATGTCACAGACACAGCTAGGGTGGGGGGGCCGCATGTCGGCTCTTTCTTCCAGCGCAGACACAAATTGTGAAGTCGCCGTGACAACATAATTCCACCACTCAGGCCCCATCGAGGGTGAGTCGATACCCAATCAGAGCGACAGGCTACCTGGCCTACCTCTCAGACACTCCCTTCCATTGATCCCTCAATCAAGCCTGGAGGCACATTGCCCAGGATGGAGGCAGTGAAAAGAGCTTAAAACCAGTCTTCCTCCACAGCCTGTGAGCACTGATCCAAGATCAGCCTCTCCCTGCACACGCCCGATCTAATACCACTGAGCATGACAGGGCTAAAATGATCTGAGATCAGCAGAGGTGCTCTGAGAGAGTGGATGCGGGGCTCAACTGATGGAAAGAGGCACCGAACGGACTGAGCGGTCCCCTCCCTGTCCCTGGAGGTTAGCGCCACTTCCACTGCACTGATCTCTGGATGTCAACGAACTGGGCAGGGAAACCCGGACAGAGTGCCACTTAGCACAAAGGGATTGCGGGAGGGAACTGTCACAACACTTGCACTTTCTCGGCTGTGATGTCAGTGTTAGAAGCTCGTGTTTGATATTTTTTCTGTACTTTTTATTTAGTTATTTATTTATAGTTATTGATCTGAATGCATGATCCTTTAATTCTGAATTTTTTTAATAAGGATTTAAAGAAAAAAACAGTTAAAACTGCAAGAGCACAAGTTACAAGTTGTGGTTTAACATTTTAGCTTGTCCCACCAGCCCTCCTGCAACGTGTCTGCAGGTATGAGTGTCTTCAGTTACCGACTCAGATTCAGTCTCTGGCTCAATTAACGCAGCCCTATCAGCATGGTACACCACTGCACTACACATCAGCCCACCCTTTACTGGCATGTGATGAGCAGATTTCAAATAAACATTAGTTTAGCTAATTAAATAATACCACAGACATCACACATCACCCATGCCGTCCAGCAGGTGGAACTGGCTGTGGAGAGTCAAGGATCTTCTGATCATCTTCTGATCATCTGACGTTCACACACCCAACATGAAGCCCACGTTTCTAGCCTCCTTCAATTTCCACTGAAACTGAACAACAGGCTTCAAAACCCACCTGAAATCAAGTCACCATTAACAACAGCTATTTCTTTGGCAGTTCAGAGAATACATCCCATTCGTGTGCTTTTCCCAACATGGTCCTTTATGGCATTTTAAAAACATTTGACCATCCTTGCCACCACTGCATAAAGAGCTAACCACACCCTCTGCCATTCTCCCTGCTTACATCTTTCTCTTCCTCTCAGCTTACAGAACTTGCGGAAGGAGAAGTCTCGAAATGCGGCGCGCTCTCGCCGTGGGAAAGAGAACTTTGAGTTCTTCGAGCTGGCAAAGATGCTTCCACTCCCTGGAGCCATCACCAGCCAGCTGGACAAGGCCTCGGTCATCCGCCTCACCATCAGCTATCTGCACATGAGACACTTCGCCAGCCAAGGAGACCCGCCGTGGAGCCCCCTGCTGGAAGAAGAGAATAACTGCAACAAAGGTGAGCACGTGCCAAACCCAGAGGTGAATATTTTCTGAACCATCCAGCTGGAGTCTGGCTTTTGGATTGGATTGTGTTGCGGAAACTGTCAGCGGGCTTCAAGATGTTATGATTAAATCCTTAATCCACTGGGATGGATTTTTGAAAAACTAGCATGAGAGAATAACCTGAATGTATCTTCATTTAAGATTTTGAATGACTAAATAAAGTTCATTATAACTATAAATGCAGAACCTGGCCAGGCATGACGAGGCACGTTCACACTTTTTAATGGTTTAAAATAGAGAGACTTTCATGTAACGTGAGAAAAGGTTCAGCCAGTATTCTATAGAATGTGACAGACAGCCAGCATTTTGGGTGGTTGTTTTTTAAACCACCACAAATACAAACCCTGTAAAAAATCATGTGAACGGACTCCCGACAGAGCTAGATATCACTCAGACACATTTGCCCTCTGACCTCGCAGCTGTGTGTCCGCCAGTCTGAACCGTCATCGATGTCGGGCTCACACAGCTCTAGGTCTTGTCTTCCTTTCTCTTTTTGTAGTTGGGCTTTCTGGGTGAAGTAATTCATTTGCCTTGCACCCCCTGCTTTATTTCTGTTTTGTTACTTTGTTTAGTGTAAAGAGCAATGCATCCATTAAGTAATTTGTGTGAGGTAAACTATACGGAAATGAAAAAATAAAGTATAAGTATTTAATTTAAAGTTTAAATTTAAGATTTTGTGACCCCCCCCTTATGTATGCGCCGTCCTGTGAGGTGGCCGAACACAAACAGCGTTTCCAAATATCTCTTACAATTTGCTGTTGTGACGTGCACCAAGCCCGTATTGACAAAAGCATCAATCACGGAGTCGATTCACATATGAGAGTGCCATTAACAGAGGAGATGGCGAGGCGCGGGCTCCGACCAAACTCAATTCTAACATGACAGTGGCAGCCTGCGTATGAATACAAATGCGTTATTAATTTAAATTATGAATTTAAATGGAATAGGCTATTATTGTCTTATAGGTCGCCTGTGTATGTCACTGGGGATACTTTCACTTTGAAAATTGCAGCGGAAAATGTAAAGTGGAGGGGAGATGGGGTTCACGCACGCGCACACACACGCGCGCACCCGCGCGCACACGCACACACAAACACGTACGCGCGCGCCGAGAGTGAGAAAAGTAATTGAGATTGCGCCACAGGAGTAATCACTTGCAGTCATGCGGCGCTAAATATGGCTCATCCGAAATAACGCATTCGTTGGTTCACTCACAACTTTTGCCGGCACAAAAACGTCAATTCTGCGGAGCACAAAATCACAACCACGGTGCTATCATCTAAATACACATCCACAGTCTTTCCCTGCAGCCTTTCCAGTACTCAGTTTGGACCTTGTTGATCATTTGGCCGGGGTCATTTGGCGTCATGGGGTTCTCCGCTTCAACCAGATGTCCATTCCGCACTCTGTAAGGCTCGTCTCGCAATAGAACTGAGAGGCAATTAGCTGTCGGAGCCTCACGGAGAAGGAAAATCCTCGACGTTTGTTAACAAGTGGCTTGGCCGGTGGCGTCTATTTATGTACAATGTCTCTGTTTTACGCTGTATGTGAGCTTCATTACCTCTGCCGCATCAAAGCAACGCACTACTGTTAAAATAGCCTGGTATATCACACACACAGTCTCTCTCTCTCTCTCTCTCTCTCTCTCTCAAATACGGTGTGACCAGAGAGAAAGAGAAGCTACACAAAAGAAGGATAAAATTATCTGTGCAATTTGTAATGACAGAAATTAACTACGTAACGAGCAGAGCACAATTACAAGGGTTGGCTAATTGCTATTATTACCGAGGGGAAACAGCTCGGCTACAATTAGGCGCGCGCGTGTGCGTACAGGCGTGCTGGTGAAAGAGAGAATCCGAGAGCGTGAATGGAGGTAAGGAACACCTGTGTGTGCGTGCGCGCGTGTGTGTGTGCTGTAGTTCATGACTACGTCTTAACTCGCCTCCATCTGCGCGTGCAGCTCGTGCAAGCGGATTCGGCACAGATTCTCGCGCAAACTGTCTGGCCAGTTTCAGTAGCATGCACAACATCAAAACCTGCAGTTCAGCTCGGTTAAGTTAGTCAAAGCCACCAAGCTAGCGTCTGGAAAGGCGGTGGGGTCTGTCTAATAGGGGCCCTTCATTATCTGGTGCAAACCTTTAACACTGATCGCCTTCTCTTCTTAATGTAATCGCGTTCTTCACATTTGCTAAAATGTCATATTCTTTCTCCTTTTCTGTTCCAACTTACTCTCTCTTAAAGTAACTCTTTGCTTTGCTTTGCGCTTCCAGAAGCACATTTGTGTTAAATGTCAGGCGTCTGAATCTTCGCGACTTTGTATATGTTTTTGAGACTGATACAAAAACTGCGACTCTATTCTAAACACCTGCTTATGTTCTAAAATTCTTGAAAGCCTTATTATATTTTAAATGAGATAACGAATAATGACAAACACAAATTGAAAATGTCTATAAGTTTAAAATTCCAATGTCATTCCTTTTGTTGTTTTAAGATTTTCATTATAAGACAACCCATATGACTCTTAAGCATTTATCTTATGCGTCACTTGTGTACTTATTTATACAATTGGAGATATTTATTTTTAACATCTGTGATAAAAAATTTAAAAAAAAGCTAACATGAAAACTTTTAGATGTTTCCCGCCTGTGATGACCCTCACTGCCTCACCTCACAAAACACTTTCATCAATAATACTACGTAAAGGTGGCAGGGTAGGGTAGCATTATGCAAATGTGATCATGCTGATTGGTCTCCGTGGCTTTTAGCCACGCCAGCAATTGGTTCCGTAATTGCGTCTTTCTCATTAGCGTGCCACACGTGGAGAGCAAGCGGTCCCGTGACAGAGCGTGGCGCGCGTAAACCATGACTGCAGTTCCGCCAGAGGAATGTAGACTGACCTGGGTCCGGTCTCCTCCTGGCATGCGTGTAGCAGGTTCCCCTCCACCTCATCACCCCATCTATGCACGTGCGCACACACACACACACACACACACACACACACACACACACACACACACACACACACACACACACATATACCTGCATGCAAGGCTGAGGGGTGTAGAGCTGGAGTGGAGGTGTGGGTGGAGTGACTAGCTTTTGTCTGCTTCCCACGTTTCAAAGCCAGTCTTGAAAAATGAATAGACAGAGGAAAATCAATTGCATGACCTTCACACGAAGTGGGATAGAAATGGATAGAGAGAGAGAGAGGAAGAGGGAGAGAGAGCGAGTGAGAGAGAGAGACAGAGAGAGAGAGAGGTGATCTGAGCAGTAGCAAAGGGGATGAGAATACAAGGAAGAACAGAATGTCTAATATACACAAAATTATATATTTTTCATTTCACTTTCTTTGTGTGTGTGCGTGCGTGCGTGCATGTGTGTGTGTGTGTGTGTGTGTGTGTGTGTGTGTGTGTGTGTGTGTGCGTGTGCACGCATGCATGCATGTGCCCATTGGTATGTATGCTGGCATGCTACATAGGGGCACTTGGTCTTTTATATAATAATAATAATAATAATAATAATAATATTAATACCTTAATAATAATAATAATAATAATAATAATAATAATAATAATAATAATAATAATATAATAATTAAACTTTTGATGTTAGATTTTCACACATGTAGTCCTTCAGGAAACACACACATTTGAATGAGCTCTGAGGTTTTCTGTTAGGTGGACCATCCCATTTTAGCTCACAATCTGTTCTTCTGAATGCACCAACCTGTCTTCATTAACCTGTAGGTCTGCGTCATCGCCTCTACACCTGTAGAAGCGTCTACACGCTAAAGGCCCCAGATTCATAAAGCCTGACAGCAACCATGCCATGCCATTTAAAAAGTGGGACACTGTCTTTAACTCCTCATGTGTCTCCCTCCTTTGTTAAAGACCCACGCCACGACCGAGGACTAACGAACTGCAGCCATGAGACCACTGGTACACTAAAAACTGCCAGTCACATAAAAGCATCCTGCCTTTGTACCGTTCACCAGCAGTGGGGGCTGATGGCTTCAGGACTTGTAAATGACAGTAGTGCAGCCAAACTCTCTCTACTCATCCTGTATGTTTATAACCTCTCACCCTGTAACACTTACATTTGCATCCCTTATGGCAAAAGTTTGTGGCATTCCTCTTTGTGTACGCCTGCTATTGAAGTCGCAACATTCTCCATCACGCTCGAGCCAAACAGAACAAAATGTGCCTTTTAAATACATTTGTCAATTAACTAAATGGATGCACGTGAATTTTGTTGTGAGCAAACATTAGAGAAAAGATCATCGCATCATCCACATCGGCTTCTGTACCATCATACAGGTTCAGGTGGGATTTGTTTTGCAGAGCGTTGTTCTGTTATGAATCACTCACATCACATGCAAATGAGGATAATATATGGTACCACCACATATCACAAAACAGTAAAATATGTATGAATGATGAAACAGCACTATTTACTCTTAACATCACGTTAACCCTTAACTCTTGGGTTGTAAGGATTTCAAATGTCAAACAGCGAGATGGACTCTGGGATTTTGCTCCTTGGTGGGCTTTTTCCTCTGTGCCTCCCTGTGTTGTTTTTTGACCTTCATCCTTTCCTCCTCCTCCTCTCGCTCCTTCCCTCTTCTTCCTCTCCCTCCCTCCCACACACTCTCTGTGCCCGTTTCTCCTCTAATGCTTAGCGTTTAAAGCGGCGAAGGCTTTTAAGGGACGTTAATTGCACTCAAATTATGTTCGACCGCGTAAGGAGTGAGTTTACGATAGGGGGAGAGAGAGAGAGAGAGAGAGAGAGAGAGAGGGAGAGAGAGAGAGGGAGAGAGAGGGAGAGAGAGAGAGAGAGAGAGAGAGGGAGAGAGAGAGAGAGAGAGAGAGAGGGAGAGAGAGAGAGGGAGAGAGAGGGGGGGGAGCAGGGTAGGGAGGGAGTGAGGCTGAATGAAAGCATAATTGCGACAGAGAAGGACATTGTGAGTAGTCTCTCTCTCTCTCTCTCTCTCTCTCTCTCTCTCTCTCTCTCTCTCAGGCCCTTTGTGCCTCCATATGTAGGGTAATGCTGGGGGGGTTCGTAGGAGTTGCCAGGTGATCAGCCTACAGTTCCCATCAGCTGACTTGACTGAGCAAACTTAAGTGGAATAAAAGGCCAAAGTCACAGTTACCATAGAAACCTCCTAACTTGGTTAAAAGGTTGCATGCTAGAAAAAGAGCAACAGGTCCAGACAGAGAGACAGACAAAAAGAAAGAGAGATATAGAGACAGAGAGGGAGAGACACAGAGAGATATAGAGACAGAGAGGGAGAGACACAGAGAGATATAGAGACAGAGAGGGAGAGACACAGAGATATAGAGACAGAGAGGGAGAGACACAGAGAGATATAGAGACAGAGAGGGAGAGACACAGAGAGATATAGAGACAGAGAGGGAGAGACACAGAGAGATATAGAGACAGAGAGGGAGAGACACAGAGATATAGAGACAGAGAGGGAGAGACACAGAGAGATATAGAGACAGAGAGGGAGAGACACAGAGAGATATAGAGACAGAGAGGGAGAGACACAGAGAGATATAGAGACAGAGAGGGAGAGACACAGAGATATAGAGACAGAGAGGGAGAGACACAGAGAGATATAGAGACAGAGAGGGAGAGACAGAGATAGAGAGACAGAGAGGGAGAGACACAGAGAGATAGAGAGACAGAGAGGGAGAGACACAGAGAGATAGAGAGACAGAGAGGGAGAGACACAGAGATAGAGAGACAGAGAGGGAGAGACACAGAGAGATAGAGAGACAGAGAGGGAGAGACACAGAGAGATAGAGAGACAGAGAGGGAGAGACACAGAGAGATATAGAGACAGAGAGGGAGAGACACAGAGATAGAGAGACAGAGAGGGAGAGACAGAGAAGGAGAGACACAGAGAAATAAAACAAAGTCTTATTTGGAGGAAGGAGCAGCTTCACTAGTTGTCTTTTCCTTTGTGACCCTTTGTGTGCATTATGAAGAAGTTGTGACACAGACGTGAACTGAGGTTGGATTTGGCAATGAAGTGTAGTAATGAAATATGGGCAGAACTTACAGAGAATTACAGAGAATTCCCATCATCTTCATCACCATCATCTTCATCGGCATCATCACCACCATCATCATCTTCTTCTTCATTATCATCTTCATCACCATCATCATCACCATCATCTTCATCACCATCATCTTCATCACCAACTTCATCTTCTTCTTCTTCTTCATCATCACCATCATCTTCCTCATCACCACCATCTTCATCACCATCCTCATCTCCACCTTCATCACCATCCTCTTCATCTTCATCATCATCTTCATCACCATCATCGTCACCATCATCTTCATCTTCATCACCATCTTCGTCACCATCTTCATCGCCATCATTGTCACCATCATCACCATCTTCATCACCATGCTCATCGTGGTGTAACCGTCTGTTATCTCCATGTTATCTTTGCTAATGTGAGGTCTCCATCAGCCCTCAGTTCTCCTCACTGTGGTTCATAACTACAGCCCCAAGCTGTAGCCAGTGTGTGTGTGAGCCCTGTTGGGAAGAAATAGTGCTCTGTGCGGCGCGCCCCTACACACAGTGATTATCCTGGCCTGGGCATGGAGCCCCTTTTTCAGGCCTCTCAAAGGGCTCATTGATATTCCTGTTCTCAGTCGAGCAGGGGATCCCACTCTCACTGCCGGGATGGCTTTGTCCCCCAATTGCTCCTGTACTGACTTTAGGAGTGTGTGTGTGTGTGTGTGTGTGTGTGTGTGTGTGTGCGTGTGTGTGTGTGTGTGTGTGCATGTGTGTGTGTGTGTGTGCGTGTGTGTGTGTGTGTGTGTGTGTGTGTGTGTGTGTGTGAGAGAGAGAGAGAGAGAAACCAGTGAAAGGGTCAGGTATCTTGTCCTGTGCTAGAAAATAACTAAATATTACTAAGATAATTACTTATAGATATTACTAAGATAATCATCCTTTCCTTGGACTGGACACACACACACACACACACACAAACATGTCCCACAATAACACACATGCACACACACACACACACACACACACACACACACACACACACACACACACACACACAGACATGCACAAACATACCCTTTCATCATACAACCTGCTGTGAGGACAGCATCTAAGACAGAACTATAAAACTGTAAGAGAACAGAGATGTATACTTGAAGCATTTTTAAATGTTGTTGCATGATGTTCAGATGAGTCAGTTTTGTAGTGACAGACTTCTAGGATGCATAAAGAGTTTTCTAAGGTCTCAGTAAATCAGATGGGCTCTAAACTCTCCTGTTTGACTTCTTATTAAAGATATTGTTCAACTATGTGTTATCTGTGTGTTATGTGTTATCTAATACACCTAACACATTTTACTATTTTGAACACAGTATAAGGACTTCCAGATCATTTTCATTTAATTTTTTGTCTTTTTGTTTTATGGGATACTTTTTTAATGCCTAGGGGATCACACAGTAATTGAATGATCATCATCTTTTAATTTAGATGTGTTAGTTACTATCCTTTAATGTATTACAAATAAAAGAAAATTATATATTATAAATTATACTATCTTATGAATTATACTATCTTGCTTTGTGTAGGCTATAAATGTGTAACCAAATTTATGAGAAAACACTCAGTTATGGTTCCAGTGTGGTTTTGTCCTTTCTGTGTTAATGCCTCCCCCTCTCTCGCTCCCTCTCTCTCTGTGTGTGTATGTTGCTGTGCAGTGAGAAGAACCAGTCGTTCACTGGCCACTGATATCTTTGAGCAGCACCTCGGTGCACATCTGCTACAGGTAAACATGTCTGCTGCACACACGTGTCATTTACTCCCTACAGATAAACATCCAACATGTCTGCTGCACGTGTGTCAGCAGATGCGTGTTTAACATGTCTTCTGCAACATATGTCCCTGATACATTTGGTGTGAATGTTTATTTATCCTGTAAAGATCCAGAATTTTACTACTATTATTATGGAGCAGAAATAAGACTTGTATCTCCGTAAGATAACCGTTTTTCTCTGAATCCGTATAAATGTGCTAACATTTCAGCCATAAGAACCATGAGAAGAGCTCAGTACAAGGGCACTGGTCTGTCTGTGTGCGACGCGTGGGGAAGGAGAACCCTGGCAGAAATGAAATTAACGCTTCAGAGCGTAAAAAAAAAAAAAGTGATTCTTTTCCCAGCCGTGTCCTCTGTCACTAATAACTAGATAATTGCTCTTTATTTTTCCACGCGATTCAGGCAGTTTGCTTCTCCCACAATTCCTGGCCACTCGCATTTGCATACCGAACGTGTCACTTGCATAAATTACCGCCACTTTAAGAGCTCCCGCCAAAACAGCAATCATTCTCCAACAAAGTGGCCACCTCTACTGCTCACTTCTGGATGCTTGTTATTACGATTAATATTATTCTTTGAAGGAGTCTCTTAATGGGGTGGCTGTGTACCTTTCAGGTCTGATTTGAATCACACACACTACTGTCAGTACTGTGGGGGCAGTGTACACAGAAGATTGCTCTGGTGGGTGGGATTGGTGTCTGATAAACTGAACAAGCGTTTTAGCCTCTGGTTTTGATTATTGTTTATAGTGGGTTTGGGGGTTTTTTTGGTTGTTTTTTTATGTCATATTTTTTATGTGCATATTCAAATCAACGTTTACTAGTATAATTTGTTCTGGTGTTGAGTTTGTGTGTCTTCTAGACAGAGATTAAACAGAGATTATAATCTTGAATTAAATTACACTGTCAGTGTCCACTAAAAATCTAATTTAGGTTTGATCTTAATTTGAATCTGGAATAAAACAAGACCTTTTTGCGCTAAATTATGTGTGCATGAGAAATATACATGTTCATAATTTCATACGGCAACATTTTCTGTGTGTTTGTTATTTCTACAGTCTCTGGATGGCTTCGTGTTTGTGGTCAGTCAAGAAGGCAGATTCCTGTACATCTCTGAGACAGTATCCATCTACCTGGGCCTCTCACAGGTCAGTCAGAAAGAGAGAGAGACACACACACACACACACACACACACACACACAGAGGGTGCAGCATTTTATGTACAGTAACCCTTCGTTCTGTGTGTATTGTGTAGATGTGTGTGTGTGTGTGTGTTGGAGTGTTTTATTCATGTGGGTGTGTGAGAGAAAAAGATATGGGAGGGGTATAGGAAAGAAATCTCTCTCCCTCTCTCTCTCTCTCTCTCTCCTCCTCTTTCCCTCTCTCTCTCACGCTCCCTCGTTCTCTCTCTCTCTCTCACGATCCCTCGTTCTCTCTCCCTCTCTTGCGTGCTCTCTCTCCCTCTCTCTCACGCTCTCTGCTTCTCTCTCTCTAGGCGGCTGTGAGCTCGATCACCAGGTGCTCACCTCTGTTGATTGCTTGTGGCCTCTTGTACAGAGAATGTTAAGTCCTGCCATTTCGCCCATACGCATAAATAATAACAGTAATTACTTGCACAGCAATCAAAGTGTCGCCCTGGCAGACTGGGGTCTGTCTCGGGAGCAAATCGATAGGCATCTTAAAAGCAGCATTGATTGTGCGATGAAAAACACACACACACACACACACACACACACAACAAGGGGGATGTGAAGACAGATAGTGAGGAAAGGAGTGAGCGAGGGAAAACAGATGTGTTTAGGGAGAGGAGCTGAATGGTGAAGAGGAGAAAGAAAGTAAGCGATTGTTCGGAGAGAGATTATTGAGTAGGTGGGTGAGAAAGATGCGCAGTGATTTTGTACTTGCTGGCCGTGGGCCCTTGTTTCAGCAGTGTGTGTGGGTCATACAGCTCAGAGAAGATCACTCAAGCCAGTTCAGCGGCACGGCCTCGGAGTCACGGCTCTGGCGCGGCACAGCTGTATTGCGAAGAGCACCGTGAATCTGACGCAGAACGCATCGCTAGAGCAAAGCCGCCCGCTAGTTTGGACTGCACGCGACGACAGCGCTAATCTTCTCGGACACACAAAGCCCTCGCCGCTCACCTTCCCAGTCGTGCTTGAAGAGGCAGACCCAAAGACGACCGGCTCTGGACGGAAGCGCCGGGGTCGGACCAGGAGCGGACCGGGACTCGTGTCTCAGGACTGGAGGACGGAGCGCCAATAACCAGGAGACCCTCTGCTGCGTGGGGTCACCCCGGCTCCCACCGGGGGACCCTGCAGTTCCCGCGGAAGCGGGGTTAAACTCCCGGGGCTGTCCACTAACGGGTTGATTAGGCGGATTAGGGCAGGTCGTCTCTGTGCAGCCTCGGGCCTTGTCCTCTGCTACCCGCTGAGATCTTTCTGCGGCTGCTGCCGCGGAGCAGGAGGGGGAGGTATCGCGCCGGGGCCTGGTCTCCCTCTCTGCCCTGCGAGGGACGGGGAAGAGCTGAAAAGGGCCGGACAGGGTGGGGAATTGATCCCCGCCTGGTTAGTATGCAGCTCCCAGTCTCTTCCTCCCTCTCTCCCACATCAGTCAGCAGCAGACTGAGAGAGTGTTGTGGTTGACTCGCCTGATGCCTTATACATATTAAAGGCACTGCTATTATTTATATCACCTCTGCCACCCCCAACACTGCCCCTTTCTCTCCTGATTCCTCTTACACGATCCTAAAGCTTTTTCTCTCATCCTCTGTTTCTCCACTGTCCTCTTCCGCTCTTCCGCTCTTCCGACTCCTTCTCGCCGTCATTTCAGATACCCATCACCCAGCCCTCGGTCTCCTTAACGGCACTGTAGACAGTCACTAGAAACCTTTAGGAATCTAAGTCACCTTCTCCAGGGCATTGTGGGCCAGATTAAGTCCTCCAAACTGGGGCCGCTATCCCTACTATCACTGCAAGCCCCTTCACCTGTACATTCTCAGTTAGGGGACGCATGCTTACAGTCTCTCCCAACATCCTCCCACTCTGCTCCCATCCCACCTTTACTATGCTCTCTCTCTCTCTCTCTCTCTCTCTCTCTCTCTCTCTTTCTCTCTCTCACACTCTCTTTTTTTTTTTTTTTGGTCTTTGTCTTTCTTTCTTTTCCCCGTGTCCGATTTCACCCAACGTGCTTCTTTATCCACGCGTATTAGTGTCCTTGAAGGGTGGCGGAAAATCCTATAAAATCCCTCAGTAAATGGATCTAATCCCATAATAAACGGGTATGTCCCGTGGACACGGTGTGGGAGAGAATAAGGCCTTTTATCAGGATGGAATGAAATCTGACCCACACAGATTAGGTTTTTATAGATTGGGGGGTCGGTGGGACTTTTATCTTCGCTTGTGTCTTAGCTCGCCGATGCAGTGGCCACTGTGATCTTGACCACAAGTGAGATAGGAAGGCACTGATTTTTACATCTTCCTTCCTCGTCCGTGTTATTGGTTTTGGTGTTGTGCTGTTTGGTTAATGTGAAAGGTGTAGGAGAAGTGTGCTCCTAACTTCCTGCATGCCTTGACTTTGTTTATAGTTTTTGCAGTGTGCAGGAGATGGAATATTACATGGGGCTTGCGCTGGTGTGGTTAATGTTTTATATGTGGGGGGCTCACCTGCCAACCTGTGTGAGGGTCTTTGTGTGTATGAGCACAGTTTGAATGTCAGAGTTTCTCAAGGTCTCAAGGTATTGGTGATGATGTGGTATTACTGTTTATTTTAATATACATTTGCATTTAACTTTTACTACATTCTGATGTGGGTTTTTCTTTACATTTCTTTGCTTAAAAATATACTGGTCAGTTGAAAGCAAGTGAAACCTACAGTTACTGATTGCACCTGCTACAGCCACTGTAGTGTTTGAGTGTTTTTAGGAATCGGGGAGGTGGTGTGAGGAGTCAAGAACTGCAAACACTTTTTCAAGCTCAGCAGTCTCTTACTTTTACCTGAAATGAAATTGCTGAAAGTCCATAACCATAACAACAGCCAGGCACAGTAATCACAGTCCCAAACCATCACAACACCCAGAAAACATGATCACAGTCCCAAATCTACAATATTAGTAAGTCTTCCATAATGTTTTATGTTTTGTATACTATCTGTATATTATGTGTGTGTGTGTGTGTGTGTGTGTGTGTGTGTCTTCTCAGGTGGAGCTAACTGGCAGTAGTGTGTTTGACTACATCCATCCAGCAGACCATGTGGAGATGGCAGAGCGACTGGGTATTAAGCCACACCTCCGTGCAGAGGCGGGCTGTCAGACCCTCCCTGAGAGTGCCTCAAGCTCCGCCTCCACCTCCTCTCTGGCTGGCACACCTGAACCAGGTAACTCCTCCCATGCAGCATCCATCGATTCAATCAGCTAAAGCTGTTTTGTTATATAAATTAAATGTAAAAGGTAATTGGTTAAGTAATTCCTTCTTTCATATTCCTAACTGAGTGAGACGTGTGCAGTGAGATAGCATAGATGCATCTATGGTATGTGTGTGCATTAGTTTTGAGTGTGTGTATCAGAATGTGTGCTTTTGTCAGTTTGGGTGTGTGTGTGCGTGTGTGTGTGTGTGTGTGTGTGTGTATGCGCGTGTGTGTGTGCTTGCGTGTGTGTGTGTGTGTGTCTGTGTGTGTGTGTGTGTGTGCGTGCATGTGTGTGCGTGCATGTGTGTGTGTGTGTCTGTGCGTGCGTGTGTGTGTGTGCGCGCGTGTGTGTGTGTGCGCGCGTGTGTGTGTGTCTGTGTGTGTCTGTGCGTGCGTGTGCGTGTGTGTGTGTGTGTGTGTGTCTGTGTGTGTGTGACTGTATATACTTGCCTCTTCCCATGTAGCTCCCTCGAGTCCTCTCTCTCCTGGGGACGAGCTGGTTGAACGTGGTTTCTTTATCCGTATGAAATCCACCCTCACTAAGCGTGGCCTCCATGTCAAATCCTCCGGTTATAAGGTGAGTCCAGCTCTCTCATAGACACTGTAGGCTCAGTGGTGTCTGTGGAGTCAGGATCCTTCAGAGGTGTAGAGTTCAGATCCTTCAGTGGTTTAGTGTTCAGATCCTTCAGTGGTTTAGTGTTCAGATCCTTCAGTGGTTTAGTGTTCAGATCATTCAGTGGTTTAGTGTAAAAAATTTTCAGTGGTGTAGTTATAACGTTGCTCAGAGGTGTAGTGTTAAGATCCTTCACAGCTGTTTTGTTAAAATGAAGATTTATACTTCCTATAATTTTAAACCCAGTTGTGGAAGCATAGGTTTTTCATATTCTAAGACACCTGGTTCCACTCTCCAGCTGATCTTTAAGTCCTTCTTGACCTTAGTCCGGAGTCCAGAGCAAGGAACTCTGGGAAGCGTGTAGGGCGTGCAGCCCCAGGTCCTGCCCTGAGCCCATCTGCTCAGATGCCCGTAGTGCTCTGTGATCTTTGTGCTGGCTGCTTTGAAAAACAGCACAACACTCCCCCTTTAATCCCGGCCAGCAACTTTCATCTGTGGTGTGCGTTCAACTTCCTGTCAGGTAATCCATGTAACTGGACGAATCCGCTGTCGGCCCGCCCTGGTTCCAGGCTCCTCCCGCTCGCTCCATCGGCCAATGGGATTGGTCGCCCTCGCTCACACGCTCCCACCCTCCACTCTTAATGAGGTGCGGATGGAGAGTCACATGTTCGTGTTTCGGGTCAACATGGACCTCCAGGTCACCTACTGTGAGAACAGGTGACGTAACACTGCAATGCTCATTAATTTATTGAGGTTTTACAATAAATAGATATTTAGTCCTCAGTAATGTTTATGTTTTCTTTCCAAACTGCATTTCAGAATTGGATATTGACCTGTGATCATGGCTTTATATTAATCTGCTACTCGAGTCAAATTAGAAGGGCAGCCTTGATATTTCCAGCATAAAATCTTGTTAAATTAATACAAAATAACTTTTTTGTAAATTCTTACAGAACAGTCAGTTTTCAGAAATCCTTTCCGGGGTATCCTGAAATTGCTGAATCTTTACAGATCTAACTGAACGTCAACCAGTATTAATTTCACATAACATGTATTTAACATATCTTAATATTGCGATGTGTTAAATATTTAAAACATGGACCCGTCCTGAGTGTGCCTGTGGATCTGGCTGTGGACTATTCAGATTGTAAAAGCACACTTGTTAAAACGCTTTGGCATGGAGCTTTTGTCTTCATTCAGAGTTTCCTTAATGTGCGTGTTACGCAGGATCTCGGAGTACATGGATCTGAGCCCGGCAGAGGTGGTGGGACACACGTGCTACCGTTTCATCCACGCGGAAGATTTAGACACCATCAGACAGAGCCATGAAGACTGTACGCTCCTCTCTTTCTACGCTGTAAAGTTTTTACTCTCTGAGTGCCAGAGGACCTTTCTCTCTCTTATCTCTCTCTCTGTCTGCTCACCATATACTCTGTTTCAACAGTCTATAGTTTGCTCCCTGAGAAGCTGATGTATTTCACAGGAAGCACAGTGAACGAGGGAAGCAGACACATAGATCAACCAAGGCCTTTGTGAGGCTGAAAGCAGCGTAGAACAGATGGCAACAGAAAGCGATTACTGCAGTTTCAGGAAAAGCAGACAGATAAGGAAAGCGCAGAAAACAGCTCTGACGTTTTGATTTAAAAAAAAAGGGACAGATTCACTCACTTATCGTTCAACAGCTTCAGGAAACCACAAAAACCCAGAGCTTTTGCCAACAGCGCCCCCTAGCCTTGATAATGGAGAAGGGATTGTGTGCCTTCACCCACAAGTCTATTCAATCTGGTGCATTTGTGTGAAAGTTTCAGGACTGTTTTTCATAATGCTTGTCCCTTCCCTAAACACACCCACCCTGTACCCGCAGTGCTAAGAAAGGGGCAGGTGGTGACCGGGTACTACCGCTGGCTTCAGAGACGCGGCGGGTACCTGTGGGTCCAGTCCTGTGCCACCGTGTCCATCAACCATAAAGCACCGCATGAACGCAACGTCATCTGGGTCAACTACATCCTCAGGTCAGCTCTCTGATCGCAGCACAGGACACACATCGGGCACTGTGTGCATTTCACTTAAGGAAAGGGTCACCAAGTGCCCTCTCTGCCTGCCGTGTGTGTGTGTGTGTGTGTGTGTGTGTGTGTGTGTGTGTGTGTGTGTGTGTGTGTGTGTGTGTGTGTATATTTGAATGCATGATTGTGTAACAATTATGGTAATAAGCTCAAACACACTAAACAACTCTTAGTCATTCCCTCTCTCTCCATATGTGTGTGTGTGTGTGTTTGACTATTTTTGTGTCTCTCACACACACATAAACACACACACACCCAAACACATACACACACAAATCTAAAGAAAAGTCAGACAAAAACAAGACGAGCAGGCTGAATTACAATGATAATTGGACTGGCAATATATAATTACACCAAATGGATGTCAAAATTTTCTGGCTGAATGGTGTTTTAGGTAATTAACGCTGTAATTATGAGAGCTAATTAACTTCTACAGCACCCTCCTGGAGCAGCTCTCTTAACAGAAGGGTTTTGAGTGTAGTTCTGTGTGGAGAGGGCGTGTGTGCGTGCGTGTGTGTGTGTGTGTGTGTGTGTGTGTGTGTGTGTGTGTGTGTGTGTGTGTGTGTGTGTGTTGTGGACAGGATAAGGGGATAACATGGTTCCCGCTCTTTCACTGTGCGATTCTGGTGAGGTAACGCTGTGTTGTTTATAAAATGATCATGGCCCCGTTGTGCTATTCAAGCACTCAGTGAAGTGCCAATGAAACAGCACCTGTGAAATGGCGTGATGTTTCCTGACCAGTCTGTATCAGCCATGACTGCTAATACCTGCTAAAAGGGTCAGGTTTGGATCAGCATAACCGCTTTGTTCACGTCCTGTCTCAGTCGGACAGAAATGCCAGACACACCACTGGACTTACTACAACTCCCAGAAACCCTTCGAGCTGAGCGTCTACGGGCTAACTCCTCTCCTCATGACATCTCCCCAAAAGCACAAGGTATGTCCAGGAACACACACACACACACAGCATGTGCTCTGTGTTGATGTAAATTGTACAAACACTTTATAAATCGATCCTGGACAGCAGCAGGGATGTAAAAGTTCGGCTTTGTCTGCTTTGCAGGACCTGCTGTCTCCCAGTCAGGAAAGGGAGGCAGAGTCACGTCTGAGCCCGAGCGCAAAGGGAGAGAACGATACCCACACCCTGCTGTCAACCAATCAGATGACAGGAGGAAGAGGCCTCACCGCTCCAGCCCAGTAAATGGTCCCCCAGAAACAAGGAGGCGAGTGGAAGTGTTCCAGAACAGAGCGGGCAGCCCGTCAGGCTCATCTGAGCTAGCCAGTGAGAGCGAGGTAGACGAGGAGGAGGAAGAGGAGAAGGGCAGTGAGTGGGACCGCGACGGCAACGGCGCACGGGTGAAGCGCGAGGAAGGCGCCGCCGAGCAGCCCAGCAGGGGGGGAGGCCTGGGGAGAGTCCACAACGGCCGGGCCGTGATCCAGCACCTGAAGAGCGTGGCCCCCAGCTCCAACGTTAAGACCGAGCAGGAGCTGCGTTCGGCCCCTGGGGCCCGATGGGGCCACACCACCCCAGGAGGCGTAAACGGCAGCAGCTCCCCTTCTCAAGCTCCAGACTCCGCCGGTACTGAAACCCCAGGCAAGGGTCTCTTTGGCCCCTCGTCTCCCACCCTGTCCCCGCCTGTCTCAGCCTCATCCCTGCCCAGGGAAGAGCGACCCCTTCATGGGGGCCGGGGCCCAGACTATGAGCTCCTCCAGAGACTAGCTGCAGGCGGGGCCGCCGGGCGTGTCCTGTTCCACCCGCTTGCCCTTGGCCCCCAGGCCCCCCAGAGCCTTTATGCCCCCAGCACCATCCGCTACGCCCCACCCGAACTGCCCTCCGGCCATGGCGAGGGGCACCGCGGGGACCACGCACCCAAGTCGCCCGCTTTCTTCCCGCACCTGCAGAGGATCGCGGGGCTGCCTCCGTTCAGCGGCTTCTCCCCATCTGAGCACCCCTTCCCCCCCTCCCTGTCCTTCTGCATGAACGGCTTGAGGGGGGCAACTGGGACAGAGGAGGACTAAAGAGACCCAAATACAGATACGGAACGAGGGAGAGAGAGAGAGAGAGAGAGAGAGAGAGCATGTGAGAGAGTGAGCAAAAGAGAGAGTGCGTGAGAAAGAGAGATTGAGAGAGAGAAAGAAATCCAGACTATCCAGTGAGAGATGAAAGAGGCACAGGTTTGTCATAGTCTTCCCAGCATGCTCTCTTGCTAACTCATGTGTACGAAGGTCTTCCTCTCTCTGAACACGCAGGAAAAGCCATAATGTAGAAACGGAGATCGCCATGCCACCGCACACCACATAGCAGGCAGAACTCCAGAAGGGAACGCTCACATGAACGAGGCAAAAAGGGACGTTGACATGCAGAGACGTACCGGGACCACGGTCACGCCTCAGACGTTTGTGCACTGATTGGCTGAAACAGGAAAGCACAGTCTCTTCGCGGAACGCTACTGGCTAAGCCCGTTTCACAGGTTTACATCCTGTCAAAACATGGTATTATTTTTTATTTTGTACAAAAATACATACAATACTAGTGTCTTACTCTCATGTCTTTGAGCTTGCAAAAAAAAAAAAAAAGAAGAAGAATTCTTTGAGTGATCTGTTTAAAAATTGCAGCCATATTTAAGACATTTGGGATATAAAGACCGCATAAATGCAAGGCGTCGAAGCCCTATACATGTCGAGAACTAATTAATGTCACAAACTAACTTTCTTATTGATGTTTGTTGGGTTGTTGGAGGGTGGGGTGGGGTTGGGTGTGTTTTCATCAGTCATTACGTCCAAGCACTTAAGGCTTTTAAACACAAAGCACTTCATCATGACCACATATTCTGTTTTTCTCTGCTGTATAAAAATTATTTAAGAAAAACTCTGGAATGTCGGTGGTCATAAAAAACAAACAAAAAACAAACGTTTAAGGCCAAACTATAAAATCCGGGAGCAAATGTTGATGTAAGATGAACCCTGTGACGGAGCGGGAATGTAGCCATTAGAACAACGTCGTTTAGAGGTGGGCAGAGCTGTGGTCCACGTGGCTGTAGGCGTTTGCACTCATATGGTCTTTACACGGTTTCACAGTTCAGTTCAGCCTGGGATGTCCAGTGTTTCAAATCAGCAACAAAGGCGCCCAAATCTCTTTTACTGTGTCAATCAAAAGAATCGGACATACTTAGCAAAGCACTGAGGCATTCATTTTGAGATATTTATCACTGTTAAAAAGATTGATCAGAGTTTGTTGTAGCTGTGAGACTACCTAGCTAGGATGGCGTGTTTCGGGGTTTGTTAGAGAGGCAGACTGCTTAGCTGCAGGGCTTTCTGAACACGACACGCCAGGGCACTGCAACCAAGCACACGTTCGCTTCTGAAGCACCAACCTCCACTCACCAGATGCTCTTGTGAATATCCAGGTGTCTGTTGTAAAGACTTTGATTCAGTTAACATTTACAGTGAGGCCTGTTTAAAAGCCTTATGTTGGATAAAATCAAAGTACAAAAGATATTCCAGAAAAAGCCCGATATGGCAGTCTGATATTGCAGAAACGGATATGTAATGCCCGATATGGCAGTCGGATATTCCGGAAACAGCCCGATATGGCAGTCTGATATTGCAGAGACAGCCCGATATGGCAGTCTGCAGATTCTTTGAAAACAAAATGATGTATCCATGCCAAAAAAAAGCATTTTTAAAACCCAAGTGGTCACAGATTTTCACTTTGACTAAAGGACAAGCCTTTTGTGTCTTACTTCTTAGTGCACATGTAAGTTGGTTTTGTTTTTTTTTGTTTGTTTGTTTTTTTTGTGTGTGTGTGTGTGTGTGTGCGCGCGCAGGGCGGGATGGGCGGTGGGGGTTCATACACGTGTGTAATATAATTCACGAGCTCATGACGTGGTCTCTTAACTTCCGCCATCACTGTGATCTAATCTTTTTATGTTAAAATATTTGTGAAAATACAATGACATCAACATTAAAGGAAAATCTGTAAAAAAAAAAATAAAATAAATAAATAAAAATATTATAACGACAATACAGATGACAGACAATAAACTCTATTCCTGTAGTGGAGTGTTCATTCCTGTCCGTGTTTAAATGATGTCACAAGACTCGCGCAACGCGTGTAGTTTTCAGTTGTCTGAAATGTCCACGCGCCGCGATACTGGACCACTTTAATAACATCACGACTTTCACATCCAAACGTGAGGCGTCGCAGAGCACGAACAAGATGCGAGCGTCTCAGTTTCATGACGAACTTCTCACATCTCCGAGCCTCTTCAAGGGCGGACAAAGGCACGCGGAACGACGAGGGGAGTCGGCCTGCCACGGCTCGAGCACGCTGCTGCCCCACGCACCGGCAGCTCGTCCCGTATGCAGCGATTCGTCGTCATCTGCATGCATAACCCACGGCCCCTCGGCTTTGAGGCTCGCCCGGTTAGCGGCCGCGCTGTCAAAGTCGCGAGCTGCGGGGTCGAGACAAAAGGCGCGCGAGTCACGGCGGCGGTGTTGTGTTGTTTCAGGGAACCCCAGGGAGGGGCTCTGACATTGAAGGCGGGTTAAGTCCTGTTTTACATTCAAGTGGCAGGCCCCAGTTCATTAGTGTGACGATCATTCGCTCTTGACGACTGAAGGAATCGCATACTAAACACGCGGGGTTGTTGGGGAAAAAACGGAGCGGCGCGCGGGCGCGCCTGCGATCGCGGAAGCGCGCCCGTGGCCCCGGCGTTCTCCTTCAGAACCTCGCGCCTGCTCGCGCGCGCACGTTCCCTGGATGAAGCTGACGCCCTCGGTAGTCTCGACCCAGCGGGGCAGTTCGTTGTAGCTTTTCGGCGCAAGTTTCATCTTTTGTCTTTGCGAAGTGAGGTTTAAATGGACGCTTCGCGTGGGGGGGGGGCGGTTGTGCTCCGCTCGTAGACGCGCCTCTCTTAGGAACTCAGGTCAGGTAGTGTGGGGAAGGTGAGGTCTGGCCAGAGCATGTGTTTGGGCGCGGTGCCCTTTAGGTGTGTGCTGGCCCCTGTAGACACTCTGCATGCCAAGCAGGGGTACGCAGCTAGACACAGCCAAGGGAGAAGTGGGGATGAGGGAGAGAGAGAGAGAGCGCGCGAGAGAGAAGCTGCAGGCCTTCTGCTGCACTGAGACACACCCAGAATGTGTAACGAACAAACTGCGCCAAAACGGCAAAGCAGAAAGAACATCAGAGGACCTTTAACGCGGCAGAGACTCGAGGAGCAGAGGGCGGAGTCGGGGGTTCGCACTCCAACGAAGCCTTGGCATCCAGATCGCTGCGAGCCAGACAGAAACGTGGCAGCGTTACAGACCCGTCGTGCCAGGGTGGGCACCAGACCAGCCGGACACACCTTCCTGGAAGATACTGGACTCTTACGCTGCAGTTTCTCTTTTCTTTTTTTTCCCCTGGGAAGGCTGGTTTGTCTCATGTTGAAAAATGACGCACTTCTCAATTCTGACACGCGTGTGAGTGAAGGAAACCTCAGAGGTGTGGCGAGATACTGCAGATTAGACTCTGAAAAACAAGATTATCTGGTAATCTGGTAAAATTCTCTGGCAAGTCTCTGAGGCTCGATATTTCTGAAAATTTCAGCAGTGGTGTGAGTTATAGCCAAACCTCGGTCGTGACATCCTCTCAGACCAACGAATCCAGATTCACATCATACATTTCTGAAACATGACTGGAGACATTTACACTGGCTGTGGGGCCTACATATTCATAGGTCATCCTGTGTAGAACTGAAGAGTGTGTATTACCAGTGTACAATCCCCTGATGATCACACACACACACACACAATAAACGTAGTAATACAGATCAAATAAAATACAGTATGAGCTCAATTTTCCATTATTATACATTTTACTATGAACCAAAGAGTTTTCCTGATTTCTGAAAAAAAAAAAATCCATTCTTATGGATTTTTAATGTTTGATATTGTCTTGCACAGTAGAATCTCAAAACAGCAAAGACAATAAAGTTTACAAACAGGACTACCAGGGGTAAATGTGTTTGAAGGTTTACTGGTCTTAATCAGAACTGAATTAGAACATTTGAGTATATATTCTGTCTACGGACTTACACTTTCTGTACAAACACTTCTCTTCTGCAGATAACAGAAAATATAAATAAATGGGCAGCTCATTGGAGACACAACAGAACAACCGATAGAGAAATAAATGGATCTTGACGTACAGCTAAAACTGTGTAATGCATATGTTCGGTATGACATGTTAATTTGCGTCTATCGGAAAAGTCAAGCTAGCAGAAGCTGGTTTTGCCGGCCTGTTTATGTGGACGCTGGAGAGGGAATCTTTCTGAACCCGACCCTCCACTGAACACCACTACACACTCCATCATTACTCCAACATGAGCCGTTCCCGGAGGCTGTGAAAGGTCAATTACAATCAAATGTGGACAAATTTGTATTTGTGTAGCTTCAGTTCAAATTGATGGTGAACCTGTCGAAACCACGGCTGATATTCGATCTGGTGAAGAGCAGACAGAAACATGCGCTCAGGAGCTTGGTGCTGGTCTGCGTCTGCATGTGCATGCGCAACGAGCGCAAGAGCCATGACCCAGGCATGCTACGCAAACAGGACACAACAGAAGCTAATGTTCTCAAGCAAACAGAAAAGTCCACGTTCCACTTCATCACCAAACTAATGAAGCTAGGGACAGAGAGAGAGAGAGAGAGAGAGAGAGAGAGAGAGAGAGAGAACACGTTTACCGAGGGAAGAAACTGCTCCAGTGAGAACACGGTGTGTTCAGTTTTTGTCAGATCTGAATAGGTAGGGTTATGTCCATCAATAATGGGTTAATTCAGGAGATGAATTCAATTCGCATGCTGAATTAAATTAACTGTTTGAAAAATCCACTTGTAAATGCATTTCGGTGTCAAATTTGAGCTCAGTTTTAGCCATGTCAGCAGAAAATGGCCAAATTTAATGATGCAACAGCAACATTCCAGCTTCGAAGCCTGTGGCATTAGCACACATCACAGCCTTTAGGTATCGGAGCAGACCATCTGTCTATCCGTCTGTCTTATGGTGTCTGAGGTTTTCTGGTAGCTCTGATCCCAATTCATGGTAAAACAGATGGGGACGGGGAAAAATACAAGCACTTCAAAAACACACACACACACACACACGACAACCCAAAACTCTTCTGACTTGCATGAATCCTCTGGCAGTATGGACTGAATCATAGTTCAGTGTTATTTTAGGACGGACTGCCTGACCCCATACACGTCTTTTGTGGCATGTTGCATGACTCATCGAAGACCGCAATCGAAACACCGCCAGCATTAATGCCACAGGAGCGAATGAGGTTTATACATGACAGCAGGAAACTGACAAGCACACCAATAACCAACATCCAACCCGCAGCTTCCAACACGATATTCTGGAAGAGAAAGAGATTTAAAGGGACATTTAATTCTGCACTCCTCCACGGCAACTCCCCCTAAAGTGAGGACGCCAAAGGAAATATATTTGCTTAAAAGTTTGAAGGGCCCTTGAAGGGTCATTTCAGAGGGAAGTCACCCACACGGACGGGACGTGCGGGACGTGCGGTACTCGGGAGCGCGGTTGGAAGATGTTTGCAGGGCCTTCGCACCTGTGAAGTTCGTGCCCTGCGGCTGGAACATGCAGCATGCAGCATAAGCCGTCTAACCTTGGTGAACTTATCTACAGTAAACACGTGGCTGTAATGGAGACATTTCTTTTATAATCCAGTACAGAAGAAAAGTAAAGACAGACATGCCAGACTTCCTGGCCTTTTCTTGGCCTTAGCTGGAACAGTACGCTCTCTACAGAAGTACAGACGTATGTCCGATGTCTCTGGGGGTATTCTGTGTCTTCTCCTGCCCCTCCACACTACAGGACACTTACGTATTTACCGTAGGATCTGCTAACAATTCAGCCCAACCACCCACCCACACACACACAAAATAATGATGAAATATTTCACATTTCAAGTGTCCAATCTAGATTTAAAATCCCTTGTTTTTTAATCATACCCATAAACACACACTAAGTTAAATCTGAGGATTTGCAGTCTTCATTCCCACGCACTCAGAAGGACAAAGTCCATTTTAGAGAAAATAAAACAACCAGGAAACCCACCCGTCCAACATAACCAGCACCAGAGGACTCCTGACTCTTCTGCTCTGATGTGTAAACAGTTTTTGCCTTTTGTCTTATTCTAATCCAAGTGAAGTGCAAAACACTGGTCCTGGATCAGTGCCGTCTCCATTACTTCTCTTGGCCTCTCTCATCCGTGCGGTGTCGGTCTCGCCGAGCCCTACATTCTGCACACTCGCCGCCTTCATCGCTGCCCTCATCTTCCTCAGCCTCGTCACGGATGATCTCCACTTCCAGCCGGCCGATGTAGAGCGATACCGCACACAGCCAGAAGAGGGCGACGCTGGACACCACAGCAGTGTGGAGCAGCACAGAAGGCAGGGAGAGAAGCATCATTCTCCTCAAGGACAGCAAGCTGCCGACGTAGGACGCACCGCCGAACGAGACGCATCCTCCTCCCAGGATGAAAAAGGCTACAGTGGACAATGAGAGAAAAGGAACGGTTACGGTACAGACCGAACCATTGCAGTACAGACTGGACATACAGACTGAATGTTTACGGTACAGACCGAACCATTGCAGTACAGACTGGACATACAGACTGAATGGTTACGGTACAGACAGAACCGTTACGGTACAGACTGGACATACAAACCGAACGGTTACAGTACAGACTGAACGGTTACGGTACAGACTGGACATACAAACCAAACGGTTATAGTACAGACTGAACGGTTACGGTACAGACTGGACATACAGACTGAATGTTTACGGTACAAACCGAACCATTGCAGTACAGACTGGACATACAGACTGAATGGTTACGGTACAGACAGAACTGTTATGGTACAGACTGGACATACAAACCGAACGGTTACAGTACAGACTGAATGGTTACGGTACAGACTGGACATACAAACCAAACGGTTACAGTACAGACTGAACGGTTACGGTACAGACTGGACATACAGACTGAATGTTTACGGTACAGACCGAACCATTGCAGTACAGACTGGACATACAGACTGAATGCTTACGGTACAGACAGAACCGTTACGGTACAGACTGGACATACAAACCAAACGGTTACAGAACAGACTGAACGGTTACGGTACAGACGGCTGGAAACTTCTCTCAGCACTAAAAAGCTTGTGCTCGCATCGTAATTTAAGTATGACTAGAAAACATAAAATAACACACAAGCTTTACATGAGTCTCTGTGAAGCAACAATCGCAAAGCTTCACCTCTCAAACTATAAACTACAGGATTTTTAAACCATTTACTGAAATATGACACGCGATATTAATGAAAAGAATGACCCCTAGCTGCCAAAAAATGTTAGTTCTTCTCATATCAGCGCATGCTGGGTGTTGGTGTTTGGTTTAATGAGACCATCTGAAGGGAGAGAGAGAGAGAGAGAGAGAGAGAGAGAGAGAGAGAGAGAGAGAGAGAGAGAGAGAGAGAGAGAGAGAGAGAGAGAGAGAGAGAGAGAGAGAGAGAGAGAGAGAGAGAGAGAGAGAGAGAGAGAGAGAGAGAGAGATTGACATGGAGCCTGTACCATATGCTGCTTCTCTTCCAACATCACTCTGTACAAAGGCGATGACTCCAACCCCAGTAGCCAGCAAGCCGTTACGGAACCATGACAGGAAGCCTATTTTAAAAACAAACAAACACTGTTATGTGTTATTTCATAATAAAGGTCCCAGAACTACAAACTACAGACCCCCGAGTACTGGGTTACGAGAACGGCCACAGCCCCGTTCTGACGCTGATCTCTGCCAATGGAATTACAGGCAAGACCTAATTAAGAACATTTTGATTACACGCTGTAAGTCTGCATTTGAATAAATCAAATAAATTCATTTAGGCTTTTGTTTACTTTATTAGTCCATCACAATGGGTGAATTATCTGTAACCTGTAGGAGGATACAGGTCATTTTTAGCACCAAAAGGTAGCAAACAATATTTAGGAAAGTAATCATTTGACATTTTTCCACACTCAAACTTCTTTGTAGTCAAATGAACCATAGATCTGGTCTTCACAAGGCGGTCGGCATGCTTAAAGGATATTTAGTATAGCATCTGTGAAGCTCCCGGGTCGTTAGGTGTCAGTATGATGTCTGTTTCATAATCAGGAGAAGACGTGTTGCAATTTTAAAGCTGCTGTAAACGACTTTACAGTTCCGGCTAACTTCCGCCAGACTCAGTCACGAGCATTTAATCCCACGCCGTGCATTCCAAGTTTTCTGCAAAGACACGCATGCAGCCGCTGTAGCGACATCCACCAGATGCACAGGTGGGGTCATCCAACTGGCTCGCGTTAGGACGCACGGACGTCTCACCTGTTTCATGCGACTTCCTCAGCATCTACGGAGAAATGAGAGAAATGAGAGAAACGACGAAAGGGGACGGTACCGCGGTTTTGTGACGTAGTTAACGTGCCGCACGTTACATTTAACGGCAACGTTGTAGCTAGACTTAAACCGAGCTCTGCGCTAAACGGAGAACACCCTTTTTAACCTGATCGAGTATTCGAGTAATCGGACATAAGCCCGTGCTTGGAGGAACCAGTGTGCTAATTTACCAGCGCGTCCGCCTTGTCCAGATCCGTCAGGTGCTGTTGCTCCGGTATCCTGGTTTTGGTCCACGGTCCCTTTTCAGCGAGCCACCGGTAGGGTCCGCGGTGGAACCTTCGCGCGGATCTAAAGCTATTCACTGGTGCAGCGCGTTTTAGGATCTGAGAGACCGGAGAAGCGAGCGGGTGCAGCCGCCTGGCCGTTAACCAGCTGAGAGAAGCCATCGCTCGTCCTAGGATGCCTCACCTCCGCACTCTCACCTCCGCACTCTCACCTCCGCAAACGACTCCTGCAAAGAGGCGCGTGCGTGTGTATTCGGTCAAAATGGCAGTAGCGCCATCTATCGTTTGTGTAGATTTCGCCTTATTTTTGCGTATAGAATATATTAAACTGTAGATTCAGTTCAACTATCGTCCTACTCGGTACAACAACTACTAACTGCTACTTACTTAGCCTAACTACTAACTAAGACTGACTGTGTCGTAGAAATTCGTAGAATGTTATTCTCCACGATCATATTTAATTCGTCCACAAGAGGGCGCTGTCTTACCATGAACGTGTGAAAAAATCAACCCGTTCTCCGGCTTGGATGGGAGCGCTGTACTTACTAGGCGTTTATGTGCAAAAACGCCCTGTCGTGCAAGTTGTCTCGCAAACATGCGACTGCGGATTGTCTGTACATTTTCATCTTTTAGGTGAGTTGTTCACCATGCAAGTCATAAGAATTCTTGGAATATCTGTGCTGGTGATTTTGGAAGCTGTTTGCGTCTTTATGTGTACCTTCATTTTGCACGATTGTCTATCTGGGGGATGTATGGAAATATAGGCTGGCTGGCACGCGTGTGTGGGCTCTTCCTCCCCGCTGCTGTGAGCTGGCTTCCTTTGTGTCCTGTTTCTCGGGGACACTGGACCCGCAGCCCTGCCCTACCTGATGGCTCCATAGCGTGAGCACGGGAGGAGGAAGCTGGAGAGTCATGGGAAAGCAGCAAGCGCGTGTGTGGAGGAAACGAGAGCTCTTTGATGTGCAGAGCTGCTTGAGCAGGCGAGTCGCGCGGGGCGCAGTTCAGCGCCTCCTCAAAACCAGAGCACGGGGCTTATTTGGAAAAGTCTGATGCTGTAAGGAAATGCAGCATTTCACGGAAAGTTAGAAAGATTTTCACAGACAGCTAAAATAACTGATAATGCCTTACTTAAATTGTATGCAAATAACTTATTATTTAATAACTACTAGAATTTTAATAATGAAATAACAATTATTTATATTAAGCAGATATTTCTTATAATCAGTTCTACTGCATTAGAAATGAACAAATCCACGATTGTTTTTACTATAGCTTTCATTACGTTAATAAAGTTCATTAAGACAAACCTAAAGACAACTATTCATCAAGCTATTTATTTTTAGTTTTGTAAATATGTCTCCTCTTCACCAGCAGTGCTTTTCCCTGAAATCGTAAACATTTTGTACTCTTTACGCCTTTGGGATTATAGTGACGTATGTGAATGTTCAATTATCCTGAGTAAGCAGCACTGAAAGACTAGACAATGTCTGTCTGACTGACTACTACCATTTAGTAAAAGTAAACCGTGAAGTGTACATCCAGACAAGTAGAATGTGGCGTCCCTCAGTGGTCTGTGCTTGGACCGCCACTTTTCACTATACGTTACCTGTTATTCATAAACATGTCCGTAGTTTCCACTGCTGTTGTGATAACAGTTGCATACGTCAGCTAATCTAAGCAACGGTCCTAAGTGTAACAGGACTGAGCACTGCGTAAAAGACTTTAAAGCAGACAACTGTCAAACCACGTCCCCTACTAAACCTTCCTTTCTTCTTGGTCCTAAAACAAATTCATGTAGAATGTGGGTAGCCTTTCTGTTGTCCCAGTCATTCCTGAGCTATATTTGATATTCTCCATTAATCACGCCTAACTGTCCAAACGTTCCAAACTTCTGACCATCTCCAAAAACTGCCACTTTGGTGTGCTTTGATGCCGATGCAAGCTTGACCCTGAAGGAGAGTTCCTGCTGTTCTTCTCTTGGAGCCAGCCTGACCACCATAGACCCTGCAGCTGTGTCTGGTTGGCTCTCATGACATTAGTGAACAGCTCCTCACCTCTGAGACTGCTCCTGCAGGACTGTCTTTAGGCGTTTCCTGTGCAGACTCAGACTAGAAATGCTAATTGGTTTTCAGTCTGAATACCTGTCAAATATTTCTCAGTCATTTCCTGTCATTAACTGTCTAGTTTTATGTTTTGACAAGTTAAAAGCACAAAGTAAATGTATTCAGTGTGTGTTATTAGTTTGCCATCCGGTGTGGACCAGAGCATGATGGCTTCCTCCCCTGGTTCCTCTCCAGGTGTCGTCTCCTGCTCTCTGGGTGTCTGTCCCAGCCACTGTGACTTTGGTTTGCTCTTTAAAGGGCGTAGATCCAGATTTCTGTAAATCTGCTTTGTGGTGACACGTTGTAAAACGTGCTGCATAAATACGCTTGCAATTTAATTTAAAGTGTGTGCATTGAAGGAGATAACTGTCTTAGAAGCATCATCAGGCTCCACAGGAACCTTTGTCTATGTTCTCAATCTGACCATGTCCTATACGATCCCAAACCTTGTTAGTTCACTTTTACATAACATAACCTCCCGCCAAAAAAAAACACCGCCTATCGCACTTGTCCCACCTGCCCTGTCATTACGTAGACAAACTTTCTATCAGCCCATTGCAAATAACAGATACATTTCATCCGGTCTCCACGCTGTGTGTGTCAGCAAGCCTGTATGTGATCCAGCCTTCAGCTGTTCTCCAGCTTAACTCAGATGGTGTGAAAGCAGGGCTAACTGATGACCCAGAAAACAGCTGTAAGGATGTGGAAACCTGCACATGCGCGCGCGCGTGCACACACACACACACACACACACACACACACACACACAGAGGTGATGAGTGACCAGGACACAAACCAGATAATAAAAACCGCACCAGCAAGCAAACCAGATAATAAACAATACTTCCTGTTTGTTAACCAACTGCGGAGCCGTTGCTGGATGTGTCTAATGCCAGTAATACTTCTTTGATCTAAAGGTAACAGCCCCTAGCAAAACAATCAGCGTAGGACCCACCTAGGCTGTATGTGAAAACCTCGAATTATTGTTTGAATATTTAATAAACCTCTAATATTTGGACATTTGTTTCTTCATTTACCTTGTTTGGTCTTCAGTGAGCATGCTCAAATCAGATTAATTCAGATTTGGCCAATCAAAAACATTCCGTGTTTTGTCTCTGAAAAACTCAGTAGCTTGTGTTGAGTGGCTGTGCTTCAGCTAGGTTGGCGCTCCACTGGGCTTGTGATGGGGTCGGAGCAGTTGAGAGGGTTCTGTACCCTTCAGAACGAATCCCCCTGCGTCTACTGGTGCCAGGGGCCGTGAGAACCAATGTCGCTGGCAGCTTCGCCGGTGTCACCGTGGGTCTCGGTTAGTGACGTGCTGTCCATTCAGAGAAGCTCTTACTTTTATGGCTCCCACTGTAAATATCTGAATAAACTCCAGCTAAAGCCAGTGTTCTGCATTTGAACCTCACATTTATTGTCTCCCTTAACAAGGAAAAAGGCTGGTCTTAAGAACCAAACCAACAAAGACTGTGTATCTATCAAATACTTAGTCTGCACTGTAGCCTTAAAGGATCCTACAGAAAACTTTATTCATTGTTTTTTTTTTTTTCAGTTTTGAGATAGCTGAGTGAAACTGGCTGTCCAACCAAGACCTACTGAAGAAGGTCCTGACGTTTTTCCCTTTTTAAAGAACTCTTGCGGAAGTCTAACAAATACGCACTTTCACAATAAACAAATTTGTGATCTGCATACCTATGTAGATTCATAACATGACATGAAACACAGTTAATTAGGTTAAAACTAATGTACTGAAATACCATTTTAAACATAAACATAAAGCACAGCAGACAGAGTCTACAATAATCATAGACGTTTTAATTAAACACGGAAAAACTGGGAAAAATTGAGCAAATGTTTCTTTTTTTTTAATCCCTTGTTTTAAAACTGTCTATTGAGTTTCAATTATTGTGTTATACACAGCACAAAGCATTTTCCTCTGATTCAAAATCACATTTTCTACAGTAAAGTGCTTTGACTTGTGTGACATTTGCGAATATACACAGAAAGCAGTAAAATGCACACCCTTCATCTCGCTACGTGGCGGCACAGTCTACCGTCGCAATCCAATTTTGATTTTAAAAGATTCAGGTCGACACTGACTAGATTCAGACAGGAGTTTTTTGGGTTTTTTTCATTGCTTCACGTAGGTTTCGTCGACATTCTGCTTCTCTCGAGAACATTATAAGAAAATCTCATAATTTCTAACGCAAACAAATCGGAATGGGAGACAGTCATGAAGACACCGGCCTGGATATCTAGTCCAGAGCTTCCTGTGGTAACTGCATGTTCATTTATGCGAGTGAGCAGATTTTGTAGTGATAATGCAGTAACACACAAGCTTTGCTGGTGAGGAACTAAGACTTTAACTGATCGTTAGCTAACTGAGAGACTCCATCATGACTCAGACAGTAGCCTTCTTCAGAATGTTGTTTACTCTGCATGCTTTGTTTTCTGATTTTGGATGCTATGCAGAATAAATATAAACATCAACATCTCGAGGGGTAGCAAGTTTGTTACCATTCTGCTAAGCTTCAGTATGATTCAGCAAGAAGGGTTTGTAATGCCTTCTGGGAAGTGTAGGCACAAAGATTATAAAGTAGAATTCTATCAGAATGAGAATGTACTCTCAGATGAGAAATCTTATGAATTACATCATTCTAATTTGTGTAATTTTCAGACAGTTTGTTGTTTTATGACCCCTTGGAAAAAAAGATTGTTTTCTCTTTTTTTAAAAGGTGCATCACCATGGATACATAGATAGACCTTTTAAAGGCATATTAGCACGTATCTGTTCTGATCTTCTCTTAGCCTGGTACTCCCTAATCAGAGAAGACTGTTCAGTTTAAAAGAACATTGTTACAGGCAAGGCAAAGCCATGAAAGTGTAGCTGTAAAACACACACATACACACGCGCACACAATCTCTCACACACACACACACACACAAAAAGGAGACATTCAGCAAACCCTGTGTTGACCCTCCTGCTGTGTAGCTGTAACACACACTGGGTGTGCAGAAACGGAGGCGCATGGAAACTGACCAAGCGGACTCCTCGGTAACAGCAGTCATAAGGTCCTCACGTTCACTGTGAAATGTCCAGTCCTCCTGTGTCTTGACGTTTCCGTGTTAGTCTGCTGAGCACTGTTCAGTGCTGCCTCACTCAAAGAGGCTATGATATGGTTTTAGAGCAAGCCTGATGATGTCACTTCCTCTTCCCCATTCAGCCAGGGAGAATGTGAACTCAAGCTCAGACTACCGACGTCTTTGCCTTCTACAGGAGGTCGTGCAACTTTATTTAAGGAAAGAAAAGCTGATTCCTTACGGTGTCAAAACAGTTCTTATAGAAAGAGGTAAAAGTCCAGTCCCGGTTCACTCTTAGACATCTCCAAACGCGGCGCAGTGAGAGAAACTTCCGGAATCGGCCAATCCAACAGACGTGTACGCTTAGGGTCCATCCCCCTCTCTTTCTCTCGCTTTCCAATGGCCAATGAAATCTGTGATAGGTCAGTATGTGACCAATAGGATGTGTCGGGATTATCTCACTGCTCGGGCCTCACCATGGAGGGCTGTTGCAAGAGCAGCACAGCTGGCCAGGTGCACGGGGAGGACATGGTGAGCTGAGCTGCTCCAGGACTTTAGGGCTTATTTAGGTCCTATCCAGGACTTTAGGGCTTATTTAGGTCCTATCCAGGACTTTAGGGATTATTTAGGTTTTATCCAGGACTTTAGGGTTTATTTAGGTTTTATCCAGGACTTTAGGGTTTATTTAGGTCCTATCCAGGACTTTAGGTCTTATTTAGGTCCTATCCAGGACTTTAGGGCTTATTTAGGTCTTATCCAGGACTTTAGGGCTTATTTAGGTCCTATCCAGGACTTTAGGGTTTATTTAGGTCCTATCCAGGACTTTAGGGATTATTTAGGTCCTATCCAGGACTTTAGGGATTATTTAGGTCCTATCCAGGACTTTGGGGATTATTTAGGTCCTATCCAGGACTTTAGGACTTATTTAGGTCTTATCCAGGACTATGGGGCTTATTTAGGTCTTATCCAGGACTATGGGGCTTATTTAGGTCCTATCCAGGACTTTAGGGCTTATTTAGGTCTTATCCAGGACTTTAGGGCTTATTTAGGTCTTATCCAGGACTTTGGGGCTTATTTAGGTCCTATCCAGGACTTTGGGGCTTATTTAGGTCTTATCCAGGACTTTAGGGCTTATTGCTTTGAGTGACTAGCACCTCCTCTCCCTTCTGTCCCACAGCTGTGGAAGAAACGCACAGGAGAGACGGCATGCAGTCAGCACACTCACACTGTGGGAAACACATCAATACGACAACACTGTTTCTCGAGTCTCATTTTGTTGATAAGAAGATAACATCAACACTGACAGCGATGTTTGTGACATAGGACAAGCTGAACAGAACTACTGTATGAACACATGGTTGGTCTTAATTTCAGATCCAACCCTAGTGAAGACGTTTCTGGAGCATACCTAGCCGATATTTTTCCTTGGCTTCAGCCCGCTCCTTCGCATCAAAGTACCAAACAGTGATGGCATAGCTGTGGGATGAAGAACAAGGGAATTGAGATTAATGATTAACGGGACAGCCTTGTTAAGATTAACAGTCTAGCCCTGCTCAGATTAATAAGGAAGTCATGGTCATATTAACCTGGCAGCCCTGCTCATATTAACAGGGTAGCCATGCTCAGATTAATAAGGAAGTCATGGTCATATTAACCTGGCAGCCCTGTTCAGATTAACAGGGTAGCCATGCTCATATTAATAAAGAAGTCATGGTCAGATTAACCTGGCAGCCCTGCTCAGATTAACAGGGTAGCCCTGCTCAGATTAACAGTCTAGCCCTGCTCAGATTAATAAGGAAGTCATGATCATATTAACCTGGCAGCCCTGCTCAGATTAACAGGGTAGCCATGCTCAGATTAATAAAGAAGTCATGGTCAGATTAACCTGGCAGCCCTGCTCAGATTAACAGGGTAGCCCTGCTCAGATTAATAAAGAAGTCATGGTCAGATTAACCTGGCAGCCCTGCTCAGATTAACAGGGTAGCCCTGCTCAGATTAACAGTCTAGCCCTGCTCAGATTAATAAGGAAGTCATGATCATATTAACCTGGCAGCCCTGCTCAGATTAACAGGGTAGCCATGCTCAGATTAATAAAGAAGTCATGGTCAGATTAACCTGGCAGCCCTGTTCAGATTAACAGGGTAGCCCTGCTCAGATTAATAAAGAAGTCATGGTCAGATTAACCTGGCAGCCCTGCTCAGATTAACAGTCTAGCCCTGCTCAGATTAATAAAGAAGTCATGGTCATATTAACCTGGCAGCCCTGCTCAGATTGACAGGGTAGCCCTGTTCAGATTAACAGTCTAGCTCTGCTCAGATTAATAAGGAAGTCATGGTCATATTAACCTGGCAACCCTGCTCAGATTAACAGGGTAGCACCTGCTCAGATTAATAAGGTAGTCATGGTCAGATTAACCTGGCAGCCCTGCTTAGATTAACAGGGTAGCCCTGCTCAGATTAATAAGGAAGTCATGGTCAGATTAACCTGGCAGCCATGCTTAGATTAACAGGGTAGCCCTGCTCAGATTAATAAGGAAGTCATGGTCATATTAACCTGGCAGCCCTGCTCAGATTAACAGTCTAGCCCTGCTCAGATTAATAAGGAAGTCATGGTCATATTAACCTGGCAACCCTGCTCAGATTAACAGGGTAGCCCTGCTCAGATTAACAGTGTAGCCCTGCTCAGATTAACAGGGTAGCCCTGCTCAGATTAACAGTGTAGCCCTGCTCAGATTAATAAAGAAGTCATGGTCATATTAACCTGGCAGCCCTGCTCAGATTAACAGTCTAGCCCTGCTCAGATTAATAAGGACGTCATGGTCAGATTAACAGTGTAGCCCTTCAACTGTGTATGCTACAAAGACAAAGCAAGCATGCAACACATGCACATCTAACCATCGCTCTGCAAAACAGATTAATTTTATCCAAAGATGGCTGTACTGTTCTGTGCAAGTTTGCACATTTCTTACTTACTCAGGCTAGCCGAGCTCCGAGCTCCCTGAGTCATGCTAGCCGAGCTCCGAGCTCCCTGAGTCATGCTAGCCGAGCTCCGAGCTCCCTGAGTCATGCTAGCCGAGCTCCGAGCTCCCTGAGTCAGGCTAGCCGAGCTCCGAGCTCCCTGAGTCAGGCTAGCCGAGCTCCCTGAGTCAGGCTAGCCGAGCTCCGAGCTCCCGAGTCAGGCTAGCCGAGCTCCGAGCTCCTGAGTCAGGCTAGCCGAGCTCTGAGCTCCTGAGTCAGGCCACTCAGTAGGACTTATCTGTTTATTCCTCTCACTCTCTCTCCTATGTTGCAGCTGAACTCTCACACTCAGGAAAAGCGTACTTCCTGTGCCCTGCCTTCCCTCCAGGAGTCAATGTTTCATACACACACACACACACACACATACACACACACCGTGCCCTACTTCCCCTAACCCTGCCTCCAACACATACACACACACACAGATACATAAACACACGCACACATACACACACACACGCACACACACACACACACACACACTACATACACACACTTCGGCTCATACTATTTGCACTCAGCCAATTAAGTAACAAAAACACTGTGTTTTTTTGTGCAATGAAGGAGCCAAAAATACAGTGTAAACGTGTTGGGTTGGAGGAATAAAGCTCTCAGCAGAGAGAGTCTTCCTGAGGAAAACCTGCAGCTACGAACTCTACAGGACATCACACGAAACACAACTGTGTGTGTGGGAGCCTGCACAGGTGGCCAGCTAAGTATACAACTACACTGGTGTGTGTGTGCTTAAACTGTCCTGCAGTTGAACTCACTCACTCAGTCAATCACCCAGTCATTCACTCACACTCATTTATTCTCACTCTCTCACTCACTCAGTCAGTCACACTCACTCGGTCACTCTCTCTCATATTCACTCACTCACCGCCTGGCATATGCAGGTTTCACCTCATGGGGATTCCGCCGGTCGGACCAGAAGATGAGCAGACGATCAAACAGGGGCTCGATGTTAGCCACAACATTACGGCCCTCGGGGTACAACTGGAGCATGCCACCGTGGACCTGCTCTCTCACACACACACACACACACACACACACACACACACACACACACACACACACACACACACACACACACACACACACACACACACAC
>NC_137513.1:19695000-19755000 GCF_041902795.1 Electrophorus electricus
TGAGCATGTACACATGCATAAGAAGATTTGATCAGTAAACTAACAAATAATTTAACTGCTTTTTAAGCCCAATAATAAAAAGGCAACGGTAGGATATGGACATGTAAAGACTCCAGTATCATCTGGTCACATGAAATTACAGGTATAAAAATACAAATTTAGAGTTTGCCAAGGGGGCAGACAGGGTTATTCCCAATGCTTGTGTTTCCTTGACAGACATGTGCACCTAAAATGGACAGCATAAAATCCTGCTTCCCTCACAGCCTTGCAACACTGAATAAACTGTTTTCCTAAAGAAGAAGAAGCCTTACTGCCCACGTATCAGGGGCGCGGTAAGACGCTGAGACAAGAAAAAATGAGGCCATACGGTGTAGACGGACAGCACGGCATCTCTGCGCACTCAGGAATCCTGTCAGCAGAACGGCCTCTTGGACGAAATTCAGGAGAGACGATAGTCTGCTATCAGCAGCTCTGCTTCCCTTGGTGTAATCTGTGACTCCCGTGGTGTAATCCGTGACTTATCTTGGGAATCATGACCCATTTCTCTGGAACCGTCCTTGCTAAATGTAACTAGCAGTTACTACATATACTATTTATAGCTAATATATTAGATAGTAATATAATAGCATCCAATATACGACAAATACATGCCAATATAAGAAGTAAATTATAAGGTCGACCCAAGTGCAGTAGAATTAGTTTAATTTTAGCTGTAGGAGCAGTGAATGTGTGTGATGCATGAGTAAAGCTCTGAGACAATGGTCTGGCCAGGCGTCATATGAATGACAAACACTGCCAAGTCCACACCCTGACTTGACCTCACATGACCTCACATGGCCTTAAACGGACCCACTCACATTTCACACTGGCATCGGCTCTCAGAACAAAGAGGCTGTCCCGGAGTCAGCCCAGTGTGCTCTCAGCTCGGACCTCACTGGGACAAAACCCAGTGACACCCTGGAATCTCTCAACTGCCCCTGTGCCCCCTGTCCTGATGCTGGACGGCTGACTCAGTCTCTGCTAGAGAACTGTGGCCACAGTCTTTTGTTTCCTGCCAAACTGAAAGTTAAAACAAGCCTACTGTGACACCATCACCAGCGATAATGACATATTAGATTATTCAAAACATCTACTGATAGGAGTGAAAAGGCTTGATTTATGTTCAAGGCCATTCATGGCATAAGTTCAAGGTCGGTGTTCTGGCCCTGTTTTTGATGTGTTTGCATAGCCCTGTGTTAGGCACCTAATACTGTAGCATTGAGGCTGTGTATGTGCCACGGTGACTGTGTATTTGCCACTGTGACTGTGTATGTACCACGGTGACTGTGTATGTACCACCTTGACTGTGTATGTACCACGGTGACTGTGTATGTGCCACTGTGACTGTGTATGTACCACGGTGACTGTGTATGTACCACGGTGACTGTGTATGTACCACGGTGACTGTTTATGTACCACTGTGACTGTTTATGTACCACTGTGACTGTGTATGTACCACGGTGACTGTGTATGTACCACTGTGACTGTGTATGTACCACGAGGACTGTGTATGTACCACTGTGACTGTGTATGTACCACGGTGACTGTGCATGTGCCACCTTGACTGTGCATGTGCCACCGTGACTGTGTATGTGCCACCGTGACTGTGTATGTGCCACCTTGACTGTGTATGTGCCACCGTGACTGTGTATGTGCCACCGTGACTGTGTATGTGCCACCTTGACTGTGTATGTACCACTGTGACTGTGTATGTGCCACCTTGACTGTGTATGTGCCACGGTGACTGTGTATTTGCCACTGTGACTGTGTATGTACCACGGTGACTGTGTATGTACCACCTTGACTGTGTATGTACCACGGTGACTGTGTATGTGCCACTGTGACTGTGTATGTGCCACTGTGACTGTGTATGTACCACGGTGACTGTTTATGTGCCACTGTGACTGTGTATGTACCACAGTGACTGTTTATGTACCACTGTGACTGTGTATGTACCACGGTGACTGTGTATGTACCACGAGGACTGTGTATGTACCACTGTGACTGTGTATGTACCACGGTGACTGTTTATGTACCACTGTGACTGTGTATGTACCACGGTGACTGTGCATGTGCCACCTTGACTGTGCATGTGCCACCGTGACTGTGCATGTGCCACCGTGACTGTGTATGTGCCACCGTGACTGTGTATGTGCCACCGTGACTGTGTATGTGCCACCGTGACTGTGTATGTGCCACCGTGACTGTGTATGTACCACCGTGACTGTGTATGTACCACCGTGACTGTGTATGTGCCACCGTGACTGTGTATGTGCCACCGTGACTGTGTATGTGCCACCGTGACTGTGTATGTGCCACCGTGACTGTGTATGTGCCACCGTGACTGTGTATGTGCCACCTTGACTGTGTATGTACCACCGTGACTGTGTATGTGCCACGGTGACTGTGTATTTGCCACTGTGACTGTGTATGTACCACGGTGACTGTGTATGTACCACCTTGACTGTGTATGTACCACGGTGACTGTGTATGTGCCACTGTGACTGTGTATGTACCACGGTGACTGTGTATGTACCACGGTGACTGTTTATGTGCCACTGTGACTGTGTATGTACCACAGTGACTGTTTATGTACCACTGTGACTGTTTATGTACCACGGTGACTGTGTATGTACCACGAGGACTGTGTATGTACCACTGTGACTGTGTATGTACCACTGTGACTGTTTATGTACCACGGTGACTGTGTATGTACCACGAGGACTGTGTATGTACCACGGTGACTGTGTATGTGCCACCTTGACTGTGCATGTGCCACCGTGACTGTGTATGTGCCACCTTGACTGTGTATGTGCCACCGTGACTGTGTATGTGCCACCGTGACTGTGTATGTGCCACCTTGACTGTGTATGTGCCACCGTATGTGCCACCGTGACTGTGTATGTACCACCGTGACTGTGTATGTGCCACCTTGACTGTGTATGTGCCACCTTGACTGTGTATGTACCACCGTGACTGTGTATGTGCCACCTTGACTGTGTATGTGCCACCGTGACTGTGTATGTGCCACCGTGACTGTGTAAGTCCAACTGTGACTGTGTATGTGCCACCGTGACTGTGTATGTGCCACCGTGACTGTGTATGTGCCACCGTGACTGTGTATGTACCACCGTGACTGTGTATGTGCCACCGTGACTGTGTATGTGCCACCGTGACTGTGTATGTGCCACCGTGACTGTGTATGTGCCACCTTGACTGTGTATGTGCCACCGTGACTGTGTATGTACCACCGTGACTGTGTATGTGCCACCGTGACTGTGTATGTGCCACCGTGACTGTGTATGTACCACCGTGACTGTGTATGTGCCACCGTGACTGTGTATGTGCCACCGTGACTGTGTATGTGCCACCGTGACTGTGTATGTACCACCGTGACTGTGTATGTACCACCGTGACTGTGTATGTGCCACCGTGACTGTGTATGTACCACCGTGACTGTGTATGTGCCACCGTGACTGTGTATGTACCACCGTGACTGTGTATGTGCCACCGTGACTGTGTATGTACCACCGTGACTGTGTATGTGCCACCGTGACTGTGTATGTACCACCGTGACTGTGTATGTGCCACCGTGACTGTGTATGTACCACCGTGACTGTGTATGTGCCACCGTGACTGTGTATGTGCCACCGTGACTGTGTATGTACCACCGTGACTGTGTATGTGCCACCTTGACTGTGTATGTGCCACCGTGACTGTGTATGTGCCACCGTGACTGTGTATGTACCACCGTGACTGTGTATGTACCACCGTGACTGTGTATGTACCACCGTGACTGTGTATGTACCACCGTGACTGTGTATGTACCACCGTGACTGTGTATGTGCCACCGTGACTGTGTATGTGCCACCGTGACTGTGTATGTGCCACCGTGACTGTGTATGTGCCACTGTGACTGCATCTCTCTGGGAGGGGCACTGAGGACATACTGCAGCAGATACCCGTTACCATGTGGACAGTGTTGTTAAACACTCCCTGCCTTCACTCTCAGCCTATTACTCCCTCCCTCCCTCCCTCTCTCTCTCTCTCTCCACCTCTGTCCATCCAGCATGTGTTCCTTTTCCCCTCTGTCCTGTTTTGCGGTGGTGCAGACAGAGAGATTTCCACAGCAGAAGCTATTTTTTTGGAAACGTGAAGGACTGCAGCGGTGGGAGCAGAGCACGCCGCCTCACTCTCGCTCAGCATCAGCCGGCATGCCTTGTTGCCAGGGAACCGGTGGGGAAATATTTTGGCCAAGTAGCAATATAAGGGCTGATAAAGAGATGAAAAAAAACAGAGAGAGCGAGTGAGGCAGAGGGGGAGGGGCAATTGCAGGCACAACAGGAGGGAAAGAAAGAGAAAGAGAAAAAGAGAGAGAGAGAGAGAGAAAGGTGTGTAAGGGAGAGAGAGACTCCATGATTAAGAAGTTAATAGACTGTAAGGATGACTAATTCTGATGAAACAGTCCTGAGATAAGGGTAAAACCAAGTTCTCTCTCCTTCCTGTTGTTTGATCACTGATAGAGGAATAATCTCATCAGAGAGTCTGTGTAAAAACAATAACCGCTCTGTCTGAACTGTACCCACTTTCATAAAAATCCTTACACTGTATGACTGGATGCACCTGTCAAAGCTTCACAGCGGACAGTCAAACTGGTAATTTTCCCCTTGTGTTCACTGATAGGAAATACTAGAAAATACACAGAGAATAGAGTACACAGAACAGAGAACACTGAGTTTGGCAAAATGACACTGATTTAAATCAGTTCATTTCTAATTTAACCATCTTGGAATGCTGTTAAAGACTGAGGTTGAATGTTTTATGCTACAGAAATGAATGTTAGGGGGTTTTGATGAAGTGATAAAAGCTACAGCATTTAAAGTGGAAGCGGCCGTAGCCGTGATCATATTTCATCGTCCAACACTAAAAAGCTGAGTTCCTAAAACAGATACATTATACCCCCCCGTGCTCTTCCTGTCTGATCAGACAGAGGGGGTACTTATCTCATCGCTGTCCTGATTATCTGGGTGCAATGTTTACCAGAGTTTAGGCCTCAAGGTTTCTGGTTGTGAAGCCTGCTGTCTTTTCCACAGTAAACGGACATCTGATCTCAAACAACTGGCCGTTTGCAGACAGTAGGAGAGTTTGCCAGTTGTAAAAAAAAATAATAATAATTATATATTTTTATATTCAACATTATATTAAAAAGTATTTTAGCAAGACAGTCTTGTAGGAAATAGATCTCACACATTTTGTATATAAGTCAAAACAATCAGATACACTTCAAATAGTTCTGTTGGTTTAGCATGACAAACATGTAAAAAGGACCAAGCTTTACTGAGTTGGAGAGCCACTGGAGAGACAATTACAATCAGAAACTCACATGGGGAGCAGGACAGACGCCACATCTGTTATTTAGGGGAAGAAGTGGCCGGCTGTGGAGGTGGTGACCTCACCCCAGCGACTCACAAACGTCCCCTTCAGGTTTACACTCACAGCTCGGGTTTCTCTCAGGAAGCTATGCAGGACCCTGGACGTGCGCTGGCAGGTGGCTGCATCCTCTGTTGTCAAAGCCTGTTTATTTGTTGCTGATTTGTCTTGGGGGAAATGGGAGCCACTTTAAGGTCTTAAAAATTACACACTAAACAATGAACGTTTGCACATGTGTGCTTATTCTATGTTATCATGAACTGTACAGACTGTTACAGCTTTAGCCTGTTGCATACCTACAAAGTAAACAGACACACTAGCTTTATCATTCATGAAGTTCAGTGGTATTTTAAATGTTTAAGTGTGTATTTGAACAGTAGCGCTCTACATTAGAGTAAGACATAATAGGAGCGCATGCACAAACACAGAACAAGGTTCAGTTCAAAGATGGAAGGAAATTTGGTTCCCAGCCAAATAAATCTAGAAAAATGTCATGGTTAGATTCAGTCCAGGCTGAATATTAGTACAGACGTTAGACTGCTAAATTCTGGACGTCTGATCACAATATGCACAAAACAGACGAACCTTCACTGGCTGGAATTATATTGACCAAAATTATTTTGCATCTCGTGAGTTCGATCCCGTTGACCAAATCCCCCCAGAACACTCAGGACTGCCTGAGACTGGTGAGGTTGCACACAGTATGTGCTCCAACACATCAGAGGAAATCTGGGTATCCCTGCCTGCGATATCCACACCCCAAACGCCATTACTGCAACAAAAACGGACCAACCATTTATTCTGCACTCCTACCAGCAAACTAAACAACCAAGCTGACTACGCGAAAAGCGTCCAACAGTTGTGAACGTGTGCTGGGATCAGAAAAATCGGTGAACACAACTGGGCATTTTATGTGGTACTCAGGTGATTCTTTGGCACAGGAAATAACACGTGTAGAAGCCTCCAGACAGCACGCGCACAAAGGGAACGTGAGCCGACTAGCTCAAACACGGAGGCCTCCTGCCTCCCCATGTACGCTGTCCGAAACGCTGGAATGCATCTGGGTCACTGATACCATCTTACACAGTGATGCCTTTGGTCTCTACGCAAATGTGTTTTCTGTCACGGTCATGAGGTAACATGATTAAGCTTAAATCACACTTATGTTGTCAACAAATGTCAAACTCTGGCTGTGTAAGTTTTAAGTGTTATTACATGTTACTTAACGTTATGTTATTACACATTACTGAAGGTCAGTTCTTTAAATGTACAGCTATCTAGTGATTTAAGCTAAGACAAAAACTAATTACACCCCACTGAATGCTTTTTCGAAGCTTACCAGTCATTGCTGAATGTACGTTCTATACGTGAGTGGAGAAGGTTGATACATGTATTACAGCTGAGGAAGCAGAACACATCAGAGCCACGTTCTTTCTTCACCGCAAGTCAGGCATTCACAAGCATGTGCAGAACGCCAAAAGGACGCCTACCAAACACGTGTGCGTGGAAAGAGTATGGATACGAGAAGCACCAACACACATGCACCCAGACACACATGCGCACACACAGCCAGAAGGCGGCAGCAGCAGTAAGAATGCATTGTTTGGTAGGGGTTGCTGGTAGTGGAGAGGAGAGGACTCTTCAAAGCTTGGGAGCCACTGATCCCGAGAGCTGATAGGACACTGAGACACCATACAGGAACTGCCAGCGTGCACTAGCCTAACTGCAGCAGAGCAGGACCAGAGCTCTATAATGTCATGTGACTTACCAGAGCTGCCCATAAACGCTTCACACAGTCATTAAAACGCTTTTGGTCTGCCTTTGTTTCTGATAATCACTATTACTAAATAAAACATACGTTCAAACAGCTTTAGGCCTGATTCACCAAATGCATTGTAGTGTACCAGTACTCATAAAATAGCAGAGTGAGTATCTGAACACCGTGTTACAGTGATCACTGTACTGAACACTCTCCATTGTAATACAATGATCACTGTACTGTTTTGAAACAGTACAGTGGTATTCATCAACAAGATGCTGTATGCATACCACCTACATGCCGTGCGATTGACACATAGAGCAGTACATATGTCAATAGGCTCACACAGTTACACACACACACACAGAGGCCCATATCTTACCTTGGTGCGGCCGTTAACAACATAATTCCCAAGCTGTCCATTTGCTGAGCTGTGCATTATGGCCTCGTCCACGTGTGCCATTAGCATTCCGATGCTCTTGCATCCAGGCTCCTTGCCCTCCACCCAAGCTATCTGGTCTCCACGGATGTTCTTAGATGGAATGCTCCTCTGGCTGACCAGCTGACCACCACAGAACTTCCCACTGTTACTCAGGGTCTCCACCTCCTTCAAGATCTGCTCGCCGAGGCGTGGACCCAGGAAGCTGTCCTTAACGCAGATGCCGTAATATTTCATACAAGGCACTATATAGAGCTGGGCAATGCGCTCCGCTGACAGGCGAGCACCTCCGCCCACCGCGATCGGCATGGAAACCGCCTCGGCCGGAGCTGCGCTCCCAGGCAGGGGGCTCCAGGTGACCTTGTGCCCGTTGTGGTGGAGCCGGCCGGGTAAGGAGTCAGGATAGGGGGCGCCCTCCGCCTCGGGGGGCACTGCCTGGCTGGTACTCCCGCTCTCTATCGTCGCGTCTGTCTCCAGCCGCCTTAGCTTGCCCCCCGGAGGCAGACAGGCGTCCGGTCCTTCTGCTGCTTCTGGAGGCAGTGCTGATCCAGCCCAGGTGTCGGGCAGAACCCCAGAACCAGTGCCTCTCTTCTCCTCGTTCCACCTTCTGGAATGCTGCGTCTGCCTGCTGCTTGCGCGCTTCGCTACACCTTTGTCACGTGCAGTCCTGTCCGGGCTGTCCAGCGTGCTACCTGGCCGCGTGAGGCCGTTTGGCATCTCCGCCGGTTCTCTATGCTGCCTGTAGCCGTTTGGTGTCTGCGCCGAAACGCCGCTGCAGTTTCCCTCGGTGGTCGCTGACGGGGACACCATCCAGCCGTTACACCGCGGTAACCCCGTCAGCGACTCCTGCTTCAGAACTGTGACTCCCGGACCGAGCGTTTTGCACGCGAGGTCTGTGAGAAGCTCTGCCGCTGTAGCTGCGCCCGGTGCCGGGGCGCAGTGCGCGTTCAAGCCCATGTTCGTCGCGTGCAAATCAGCAGAGCCGCGCGTGACTTCGCCTTGTGTGGAGCATATACCGTCGGGCGCGTGAGAACAGCTTTCACTTAAAAGGTCCGTGCCGTCCAAACTCTCCATTTCATCTCGTCTACTCCTGCATGCGCACGTAGCTCACGTCCAAGCCTCATTTTCTACCAGGTCTCCCGTGCACATAGTTGCGTGCGGCGCGAGCGGCACAACTGGCGGCGCTGTTAGCACTAAGCGACGTGACGAGGTCCAAAAGTTTCATACTAGGGAAAAAGATAACAGTGCTTTATAGCTCTGGACTGAACCCTCGCCGTACTACACAGCGCAAAATTACACTTTCTACAGATAGGGGGTTTAAACATTTAGAAATATCCCATAATATTACTCTGAAAAAGGTCTAGTTCCACTGTTTTTAATCAAATAATTTAACAAAACCACATTACTGAAAAATTCAAGTCAATTTGATACATTTATCTACGACCTTCATGTTAAATTATTTTAGGAAATTACCTGTGATTATTGCACACTGTAGGCCACACAAGGCCAATACGGACGGCTCGTGTGGGCCAGCAGCTGTTGCAAAACACAGAAGTGATGAGTTTGTATGAGGACCCCGCGAGCTGGGATCACATACAGGCAGAAAGCCGCGTGCGCCAGCCCCCAAACAGGAGCAGGTTATTGCGGCTGGCTTTTGTTTGTTTTAACTGCATAATGTCTATAACGGCATTTAAAAATGTTAGAGCCAAAATAGCTTTGAAACGGCCACTTATGGACTTTTATTAGTATTAATAAGTGTATGTTATTTAAGAAAACCAAACTGAGGCAAGTAGGCTAAACGTGACCGGGGATAGCTCGCTAAGAACCTGATGGGAAAGCGCGCGGTGGGAGTTAGGCTCCTTTAAAGCTGCACGTTTCCAAACGCGAGTTAACAGTCGGCGGATGTTATCCGAATAACGCAGAAAAGCCCCAAACACATCACAAACGTATTCTTACCTCTACAATCCCTCGCTCACAGAGTGTGTGGCGTGAGGGTTTAACACCGTATCCGAAATTACTCCGCACATCGCCAGTCCAACTTTACCGCAGACACAAATATTTATTAGCAAACGCACGACCGTGAAAAACAAACGCGTTCGGCGGTGAAGTTGGGCGACCTCGAGTCGGTCCCGCCTGGTCGAGTCGCGTCTGCTCGTGCGTCTCCGACGTTTTTCTCGCGCTCCGGTCCTCCCTCTCGCTCATTCTCCATGAGCGTGTCTGTCAGTTACACGTGCGCACATGTGTCACGTGACGCAACGAAACGCAACAAAAACAAAATGTTAGCGGCAACATAGTAACCTCAACACAGTAACCTCAACATAGTAACCTCAACACAGTAACCTCGTGTTTATCTGCAGATTGCTTCAGTGATCGATCTGAGTTTTTCTAAGGAATTTTATTGTATGTGAGGATTTTCTGAGTTATCACAATAAACTCAGTGACAGCATACGCTTACCCGCGGTCTCCAACCTAAACATATTTAGAAGGCTATTTGAATCACACACACACACACACACACACACACACATACACACACACACACAAAACAATTCTTACCTACCCGGCTTCCTCTGTTTTTCTACTGTGAAAAGAGATAAACAGATAAAACATTCCATTGTCTAAGATATATTTCAAAACTGGTTTGGATTTCAGTCAAATCAGTCATATGTGTGTTGTGTCCTACTACAATCACATCGTTTAACACACAGACACTAAAAGCATGCACAGCTCTGTAGATGTCTGCTTTGGTAGTGTCACACCAAACCTCGACAGCGCTTCAGTCCAGTTGCCTTTAGGACACGCATGTCTTTGTCGTGTTTACTCTCCACCCAAATATAACATTTGTTTAATCAAGGTACTGTAATGATTTTACAGAGGAAGTGAGCAGCTCTGACTCACACAACAAGAATGAGTCAGCAGAAATTTCGCTAAAAAAACAACAGGAACCTGCACGGGTTCCCAGCGGTGAAGCTGTTGCCCTCGCGACCTTCTCGAACAGCACGGCTGAGCAAAACTGAGCGAGTCTGAGTGAGACTGAGCGAGACTGAGACTGAGCGAGACTGAGACTGAGTGAAACTGAGCGAGTCTGAGTGAGACTGAGACTGAGTGAAACTGAGCGAATCTGAGTGAGACCGAGACTGAGCGAAACTGAACAAAACTGAGCGAGACTACTAAACACTCACAGCTCTTATTGATTCATTGTGTTACTGGACAGAGAAAAGGGAGAAATATTTACAAGTTAGGGTCAGATCAAAGGGCAAACGTTTTTATTGACAATGACAGCTCTCCTGAAAGGTCAGATGACAGTCATGTCAGAGGTTTTGCCCTGATTTGTGAAAGTTCCTTGCAAGATCTTTCAATTACAACACAAAAGACACTTAAAAGCACAAACTGCAACTCAGCAATAATAGGCTTTGGTTTATGTGAGCACTGAAGTGGTTTTTTTTGGTACAGTTAACAAGCAAGTCCTGACAGAATAAGAGGCTTGTAGATTCCAGTTCATTCTCATTCAGTGGGATTCTGCTTTCTGGGAAAGTGGTTATAGATAATCAGGTGACTCATCACTTCATTCATGCTAACACTATAACTAATTATTCCAGTGAAATCAAATAATGTGAAGGTGTGGTTTCCTGTTAAATCAACAGAGAGTTGTTTGAGGATGTGTGCACTGTTAAAAGGAAACATTTAAGTAGAACCTGGAACCTGGAACCAGTTTTAGTTGGTTTTCCAGCTCTGTCGGGACCACTGTTGTCTTCTTCTACTGAATCAGTGGTCTGGTGAATCAGTGAATGAATCAGTGGTCTGGTGTCGTGGTGCAGACCTGAAGTGGGTATGCGCCTAACAGAATTCTGTGAATTCTGGGTTTCCTAATAACTACGCAGAGAACAATTTTCAGTCACACCTTTTGCATAATTTAAACTGGGTACATAATCAACATGTATGTCGGAGGCTGTTTCTAAACTCTTAGGGTCCCTACCCGCAGGCTCTCCAGAGTAAGCATGGCTTTGAGCAGTCTGCACACATTGTCCAAGACTGAGACACAGACACGTGAAACACGCGAGTGCAACACCGATAAGAACGTCAATTACACGTCACATGATAAAACCCGGGAAACATCTGATCGGCTGTTTGCGCGTTTATTGATTTATTTTCTGACGGGATGTAGACTACACAACTTTGGAAAGAACCGTTTGCTACGTCATTCCATAAATAACTTTTTAAATAAATCTATAATAGCTGGCCCTATAGAGTGCAGTAAATAGACCTGGATTAAGCATTCAATCAGTAAATCAAACTACGCTCAGATGACCCCAGTTTTTCTGGTCACATCGTTCTAAATGATAGAAAAAAATAAGAGGGGAAAAAAAAAACACAGTGGAAGTTAAATGGTGCTCGCATCCATAGCGGTGTTAAGCGCGACCTGTTACAACTAGGAGCGGGGCTCCGCGGCGGGGTTTCGGAGGAGGATGGCTGGTAACCAGCGCCAAGGTCATCGCTTTCGCAGCCGCCCGGCATGCATCACGAGGAAGAGTGCGAGACTGCACGTACACATCAGCGGGGCACGCTCCATTCCGCCGCGCGCTCACTTCCCCCGTCCACTTCCAGGGGGGAGGCTACAAGTGACGCGCGTGCCTACGTAATATGAGTGGCAGCTGCAGAGACGACCGCTCGCGATTACGGGGCATCCGTGTGGAAACGGCCCCGAATCCGCTACTGAGCACGTTCCAGCAGAGAGAAGGTTTATTTGTTTATTTACTTTTATTTTAATCTTATATTAAGAAAATTTACATTGTGGTCTCCCATGATTTCCCAAGAGACTGTATTGAGGAGAGGAGTGTAGAAGGTAAAGGGGATTTATATTCTAGGAATAACCCCCCCCCCCCCGCCAAGTTTAACTTCACTAACATCCCACAAAGTAAAATAATACCCTCATCCTTATGCATAGGGTATTTATAAAACTGCAAGATAATTATTCTTATATTTAGCCATTAGCCTTAATGGACACATTAGGCCTATTTGATTAATTGAGTTTATCTGAATGGAGCTTGTCATTGCAATGTAAAAAATGTCAAAACATTAATGCAATTCCAACGGCCCCTTCAGTATTAATGCATAAATAGAGAAACGGAAGCCTCTCTGCTCCACCTTGTTCAACCCCTGCCGTCTGGCAGACAACTATCAAAACCAATACAAAACCCTCCCAACCGGACACCTGTACTGCGTTTGGCCCCGGGGCTATGCCTCCCACTTTAGCCTACAACTTAGCATGTCACCTCACTTTAAGCCATAACTCTACAGCTGCAACGGTCAACGTGTCGTGCCAGCTAGAGTTAGCCTGCATCCTATGCACAAACACCTGTCACGTACTGTAATAACCTATTATATATATATATAACAGAAGATCATATGTGTCCCCAGACCATGCTCATATACACACAAACAATGTTGCTGTTTAAACCTCTGCTGTACATAACGTTTATTTTAAACTGGGTGGTCACTAGAAAGCCCTTAAGAGGAGAACTGCTAAAATGAAAGCGAACCATCCATTAACACCTGCCCCGAATGCTGCGTTGTTTAATGTAAAAATCGTTTTTGTTTGTTAATGTCATTTTGCATTAGCATTTCTTCATCGATCATGGGGGTTCCTGCGTCAGTTTCGTGTTGGACATTTCTATTGGACAGATTACGTATTTTCTTTACTTTTTTTGTTGAAGTTACAAAGTCTTCACAACATTCTCTGACAGAGAGCTCTTTTGTCTCACACACTGTGCGACACAAACTTGTTGAGATTTTAGCAGAGATTTTAGTCAAAGGTGTAGGCGTCGACAGAGACTTGAGACTGGGGGTCGAGGCCCCCCAGGAGAACAGCAAAAAGGAAAAAGAACAAACCGTCCATTACGGCCAGCACTAAATGTGGAATTTTTTAATGCAGAAGTCATTTTTAGTTTGTTTTTAAGGAACATTACATTAGTATTTGTTCATCAGTCATCAGGGTTCCTCTGCTAGCTTAATGGTATTTTCACTAGCATGTCAATGTGATTTTATTTCAGACAGTTGTAACAGGTAAAAGAATAGAACAAAATAGACTTTATTGTCATTGTACAATGAAATTCAGTGTGCTTTCTCTGCTGAGCTACTTAGTATATATATATATATATATATATATATATATATATATATATATATATATATATATATATATATATATATATATATATATATACACACACACAAAATATATATAGGTGGTGAAGCAAGGTAGTATAAAAATATATAAAATAAAATATAATACAAAGTAGTCCAGTGGTGAAAGTGCATAGGTGCCTTGCTTTCATATGTGCATATGGGCATACAGGAAATATGAGATATGAATAAATGTGTAAGGTAGGTAGTAAAATGCTTTGAGAGGGGAAACGTGGCAGTAACAATGCGGTACTAAACTATGTGGTACTGAACAATGCAGTACTGAACTATGCGGTACTGAATGACGCAGTACTGAACGATGCGGTACTGAACTATGTGGTACTAAACAATGCGGTACTGAATGATGTGGTATTGAACGATGTAGTATTGGAACTATGTGGTACTGAACTATACGGTACTGAATGATGCGGTACTGAACTATGTGGTACTGAACAATGCGGTACAGAACGATGCAGTACTGAGCTATGCAGTACTGAACTATGCGGTACTGAATGACGCAGTACTGAACGATGCGGTACTGAACTATGTGGTACTGAACAATGCGGTATCTGAATGATGTGGTACTGAATGATGTAGTATTGAACTATGCGGTACTGAACTATACGGTACTGAATGATGCGGTACCGAACTACGTGGTAATGAACAATGCGGTACTGAACGATGCAGTACTGAACGATGCAGTACTGAGCGACAGTGACCAGGCTAAGATTCCAGTATGAGCTGTGCTAACAACAATATCAGTGTTCAGTAGCGACACCATCAACCATGTAGTAAACCATGTAGTAACGTCAGATGCTACCAAGGTGGACAATGTGCAAAAAGATGATATATATTCAACTATACAATACTATGCATAATATACATTACAAAAATGCATACATTATGTATCCTCTGTACTTTTATGTTGAAGTTACACAGTCATCAGCTGCATTCGCTGACGCAGGGATCCTGTCTCACTCAGCGCGACACAAACTGGTGAAGATTTTAGCAAAGCAGTGCAGAGCGATCGGTAATGATCGCCATGAAACGTTAAATCCTTCAGACTTAAATTGTTGTTCAGGTTTCAGGGCTGTTATACGGCAGGAGCACCTCTCCCAGGTCCTAGTGCCTCCCCTTTTTTCTCAGTATTTTGTGACTTTTGAGACACAGCCCCACTAAAACAGTTCCTAATGACAACCCTGATTTTGTTTTATTGATTTATTTATTACTTGATTTTATTAACGCTAGGTTATTCCATATTCTGTGTACTCAGTGTGGGCTATGTCTGTAAATAGGTCGGTCTATTTGGAATGGTACGTGTGCACTGAGACAGGTTCCCTGAATGTGTAATGTAAAACTGATAACTGATTCTGAGAAGTGTGGGAGTGATTCTGCGAAGTGTGGCAACCCTGCTGTAATCCTGAGTAGAGAACCGCAAAGGAGTTCATCAGTCTGTAAAGACGGCATGGCCAGAAATAGCCCAGAAGATGACGGACAGCACGTTTAGGCGTCCAGCTTCTTATGCACACAAATCACAGTTCTTTTTATAGGCATTACAGATGAATAATAAAGCTTGCCAAAAATAAAAAAGAAAATGCTACAAAAACAATGTATTAAAATAAAGTTAAATATAGTTGATTTAAATAGTATACTAAATTTGAATAAAACAAACCAAAAATTAAATATATAAAAGTTAAAATAAATATAATTAATAAAATATATAAAGTGTTGAGCTCAAAGAGGAAAACAATAAAAGAATAAATAAAACATTGAAAGAAATAAAAGTGCACTGTAGATTTTAAGATTAAGAGGTGTTATTCTGTTACTCATAAGTGTCTTGTGTTAAGATTAAGAGCTGTTATTCTGTTACTCATAACTGCCTTGTGTTAAGATTAAGAGCTGTTATTCTGTTACTCATAAGTGTCTTGTGTTAAGATTAAGAGCTGTTATTCTGTTACTCATAACTGTCTTGTGTTAAGATTATGGAATGTTATTCTGTTACTCATAACTGCCTTGTGTTAAGATTAAGAGCTGTTATTCTGTTACTCATAAATGTCTTGTGTTAAGATTAAGAGCTGTTATTCTGTTACTCATAAGTGTCTTGTGTTAAGATTATGGAATGTTATTCTGTTACTCATAACTGCCTTGTGTTAAGATTAAGAGCTGTTATTCTGTTACTCATAAGTGTCTTGTGTTAAGATTAAGAGCTGTTATTCTGTTACTCATAAATGTCTTGTGTTAAGATTAAGAGCTGTTATTCTGTTACTCATAACTGTCTTGTGTTAAGATTATGGAATGTTATTCTGTTACTCATAACTGCCTTGTGTTAAGATTAAGAGCTGTTATTCTGTTACTCATAAGTGTCTTGTGTTAAGATTATGGAATGTTATTCTGTTACTCATAAGTGTCTTGTGTTAAGATTAAGAGCTGTTATTCTGTTACTCATAAGTGTCTTGTGTTAAGATTAAGAGCTGTTATTCTGTTACTCATAAGTTTCTTGTGTTAAGATTAAGAGCTGTTATTCTGTTACTCATAAGTGTCTTGTGTTAAGATTTAGAGGTGTTATTCTGTTACTCATAACTGTCTTGTGTTAAGATTATGGAATGTTATTCTGTTACTCATAACTGCCTTGTGTTAAGATTAAGAGCTGTTATTCTGTTACTCATAAGTGTCTTGTGTTAAGATTTAGAGGTGTTATTCTGTTACTCATAACTGTCTTGTGTTAAGATTAAGAGGTGTTATTCTGTTACTCATAACTGTCTTGTGTTAAGATTAAGAGCTGTTATTCTGTTACTCATAACTGTCTTGTGTTAAGATTATGGAATGTTATTCTGTTACTCATAACTGTCTTGTGTTAAGATTAAGAGCTGTTATTCTGTTACTCATAAGTGTCTTGTGTTAAGATTAAGGGATATTATTCTGTTACTCATAACTACCTTGTGTTAAGATTAAGGGATGACTTGCTTTGGTATGTTTGTGGGTTTTTTTTGCCTTGAGTACAGTATTCAATACAAATAAATGCGACTTGAGTACTCATGTAGTAATATGTGTTACAAAGCTCAACAGAGTCAAGGTTATCTTTTAACATTACTGTTGTTTAAACAAACCACATGAAAGGCTGCACTACTTGTATTACCTATATGAGGCACTCTCACAGTTACGTCAGCTCAAGGCAAGTAGAACACAGGTTACAGAGTGGACAAAACACACACACACACACACACACACACACACACACACACACACACACACACACACACACCAAGCCACCTACACTTTACTATCAACCTATACAATATTCTTGTACTAAATTGCACACTAGATACATTGCACCATTGTTACAGGCATGTCTCAGTGTTAACCAAAAATGAAATGCATAATACATGTTTTCAAGGTACATACACAATTGTCACTTATTTCAAATGAGTAATTTCAGAACACCACCAGATAACACTTATAACAAAACTAACAATACCACACAACACATGAACCAAACAAAAGTAATAATTTATTGTACCTTTATCAAATTTAGCTGATATTAATTGGGGTTAATATCAGTGTGGTGATGTACAAAAGTCACTCTGAGATAAGTGCTCTTTGGACACAACTCTAAAGATATGGCCAGTTTTAGTATATAGTTACAGTAAACAATTATTAATATCATAACATCCGATCATCTCTACAGAATAAAGGTATAAAAATAAAAGTCCCTGGTGACCTTTGTGCCTGAGGGGGTAAAAAACAAAACAGTCACTTTTATGTCACTTTTCTGGGGGCATTTGGTATCTCTCAGCCCACTTTTAAATATTTGAATCATACGCAATGACTAGACCATTAAGAAGCTAAAAATAAACTAACAGGATTAAATGAATTCTGCAAATGTATCCCAATTGAAATCCTGGCAAAGAAAAACACTCTAGAACAGATTTTACGTTCAATATGTTCATTATTTATTAGAAAAATGCTTCACAGCAATGTGTGCATGAGAACTTAAAAACAAAACCCTCAGGGGGCGCCACACCTGAACGCGTGACTCTTAAGAGACATCAAACTGGCACTCTCTACATCACCACTCACAATTTTCAGCTAGCTACACTGGATTTAACTCCATGCCCTTTTGTAAGTAAAAGCCATAGGTTAACTACGCAAAGTGATTTGAAGATGCACTGGGAGAATAGGTTAAGTAGCCAAGTTTTGCTATATTTTTTCTCTTTCTGTTAAAGTCTACAAGCTGGACTCACTTGAACCGTCTTCCTTGCATAGAAGGGGCTACAAATGTACAGTACCAGACAAACATTTGGACACACTGGACTGAAAACATTTTTCATAGTCTTAAAGGCATTTTGTTTATGCTTAAATATGATTTTAAGGCAAATATATACAGTGAAAGTTATTCACTGCAGTTATTCATCTGGAATCTTATACATATGGAATCTCTACATCTGTTACTACAGTACATTGCAGTTACTCACCCAGAATCTTTTTTGGTTATAGAGTCAGAGGACCTCTGTCCAAACCATCCTGTTTCTCTGGAAACCTTGTGTACTTCACTAGAATTTTGAATAAATGCATATTTGTCTATCTAGCTATCTATAATAATAAGAAATTTATAAATTAGAAATTATAACTTAATGTATTTATAACTTTACTCATCCTGTCATTGTTTTTATACCTGCATTTATTTTCTACAATAGAAAACAGTACAAATAAAGTCTGACAAATCTTCAAATTTCTTAAGGGCATACAGAGAAATCGAGGAATTAAATCAAATTTGAACAAACTTTTATATTGTGTCAATGCTCAGTGCCTATCCCTCCAGAAAATGTGCTGGCGCTCTGGACTCTGCTACCATCTAGTGGTTGTGAAGAGTCAATACATTATCGTCATATGCACAGTTGCACTGTACAATCAAGTTCTTATTTTACACGTCCTACTAGCGATCAATAAAAATAAATAAATAAATAAATAAAAACAAGAAACAATAAAAACACCTCTGCACTATATGTTATAAATATTCATACTACATAAATTCAAAAAAATAACATCACAGAACCTTCGGTAGCCTAAATCACGCAAAAATGTTAAATACAACAGGCTAAAATCAAACCTCTGAAACCAAACCACATTACCAGAGTGTTTGTAAGCCTTGGTTTGTATGACAGGCTGTCATAATCAAGACTTTGAGAGTACCCAGACCTTTACAGAACCTGAAGGTCATTGAAGGTTAGCTAATAAAAAAAGGGCTTGAAACATTCAACTTCAGTCCTCTTTCTTGCAGACAAACCTGACTTCAGGGTTCATCCACAGCCTTTAACATGTATAAACCCCAATCCCAAGACAGCGCTTAAGCTCTGTAGTGCCCCGTCCAGCTGTTCGGCGGCTGCAGTCTACAGCGGCAGCCCTACTGGACAGGGAGACGACTTCACACATCCTCCTGCACCACGTCAAACCTCACAGAAGAGACAAACACACCTCACGCTACCAATATAAGTTCTGTTTATTTCACTTTCATTTTGTTTCAAATCATGATCCAATTTGGAGAAAAGTAGAACATCATGTCATTAAACAGATACAGTGTTTCATTATCTCATTAAAAAAAAGAAAAAAAAAACCCTGGACAAAATGCAAAATACCCTGTGAATAAATAGCATAGTTTAGAAGCCCCAGTTTAAAATGGAGGCAAAGCAGACAACATATAGAGCCAATTGAAAAAGATGGCAGGTCTCGGCTGGCCAGTAGAGTGAAGGCTGATTACCACGACATACATTAACCAGGCTGAAGTTACGTCATGTAAACACAATTAGACCACACTCCTCAGTCTTCCCAGGTCTGTACAAACACAGTGAAGGATGTGGTTAGGAGTCAGTACCGCCGTAGGTCTGTATCCATGGAGACAACCTATCCAGACATACTCTAAGAGGAACCAGACAACGGCACCGCAAGGCAGCTTGGGAACACACAACAGTGGAGTGAAGGCAACTCAGAAGTGAGCATAGCCGCTCGGAGTGCTGTGGTTATGACAGTGTTGTGGTTTTGACAGTGATGATGCAAACTGTGTGATACATTAAAGTAAACCAAAACAAACAAACAAACAAAGTTTTTTAAAAAATGATAATAATAATAATTGGTGGGGGGATTCAGGTCAGCAAAAATCAAAACAAACAAACAAACAAACAAAAACAAACAAACATTCTTAGCAGTGACATTGATTAGTGTAAGACGTTGGGGTCCCTGTGCAGCATGTACCAACTCCACAGTTCAGGAGACTGGACATGGAGCGGAGTCATGGGGCGGAGTCTCTCTAACACCACTGTCCGAGAGGGGAACAATACTGCTGCAGGTTGGACAAAATCTGAAACACGACAGGACAAACAAGGACAAGAATGAGACAGAATTACTCAAACATTTAACTGTGCTACCTTCCCCAATGCAGACGAGAAAGTAGCTTTTATTCAAATTTCTAGTTGCTCAACAATCAAATCCAGTTGGACGTAGAGCACGGTCTCCCCTAGAAGCAGGAATCTGCACACCAACACTGTCAGAGGAGTCGTACAGCGGAAGCCGAGTGTGGTCAAGAGAGGATGGGCACTTCCGCACAGGCAGTTAGGGAACAGAGGGGCACATACACACCGCCAGCTGCAGAGCCTTAGTCGTCTGTAGCAGACATCCCTTTGACTGGGTCCTTTTCTCTCATCTGGAGGCAGAGCATAAGGGAACAGGCGTAAGGCGTAGGTCAAGGCCTACATGCTGAAAGCCTTCAGCATGCTATAGTGTTAATGTCTCAAGGGCTTTGATGAGCACAGCACTCAGGTTAGTTGATAAATGATGAATACAACATGGAAATATATCACTAATCAATAATGTTTTGGGAACGACACTCAAATGGCCATCAGTTAAAAAGCCATTTCATTAATAAAGGACCTTATCAAGTTCCTTCTGTGTCTCGTCTTCCATCCGCCGAATGTCCTCCATCGTCAAATCAACCCACTTATCAATCCAACAGAAGAGCTGTCTGTGGAAGTTGGTAAACAGACGCTTCTCTTGCTGGGAATCACAAGACACGCGCACACACACGCACAGGCGCAGACATGTGCACGCACGCACGCAGACACGCGCACGCATGTGAATGAAAAGCCTCTATAAGCCTCTACGATGCAGGACCTGCACAATCCACCTCCTACCTTGTGGATGAAGCCCTCTACTTTGTTCTGCAAGCCAAACCACTTGAACTTCACAGTGACGAGTTTGTAGGCACACATGTGAGGGCAGTCAGCCTTCTGATGAAGCTCCATCTACAGCAGAGCAACACACAGCTGGAGGTTGGACTCAGAGTGAACGCTTGGGAACCTTTCCACCACTACACATCATGCCTTAGTTCATGACAGAAAGGTTAACACGCAGCCTGCATACCTTCCAGTCCGACCCTAAAGGTTAATGTGCACACCACATACCTTCCAGGCAGGCCCTAAAGGTCCACGTCCGGTTTTTGCTGACTTGAACGTAGCTGGGTCCTCCTCTGGTTTATAGTCCTGTGGAAAGACGAAGCAGGAATGAGAGGGAAAGGACCAAATCTACAAGGAGTCAAAGGTCCCTCTGTGCAGCGGACAAGCTCGGGCTAGCTGTGCGGGACACGAGAAAGAACCAGGAGATTTGAGAAAATAATAGCCAAGACATGACTCATTTGAAGTTCCATGTATGAAACACACATGTGCCAACACCTGCCAAGGAACAGACATACGGCACACGGAAGCTTGCTGATCTAGATTTTCCTGATGTTCTCATGGAAAAAATGCACAAGTTCTACTACAGAAGAATCTCTGACACCACGTGACGAAACATTGTGCTGGACAGGGACACGTTTGTAGGCCTACATTCACATTTGAAGGCCGAAACAAAAGTAATGAAAAGTTCAGGAGTCCGGACGGCTCCGGACTCGTCGCTGATCAGTCAGTGTGCATGTGCAGTGAAAAGAACAGAAACCCACCCACTCACCTTAGTGTCTACCTGACTCCTGTCTGCAATGTTGATGTGGACAACCTCCACCTTTTTCCAGGCATCTGGGTCCAGCTTATGTACCTGTGCAAACCATGTTCAACACGGGACACAGCAGAGAGGACAGATGGTCTGTGGTTAACAGCATACAGTCTCCTTCCCTGTACATGTGCAGCACACTCTACCAAGCTTGTTAGGAAAACTCACGTTTTCCTGTTCACCAAAGTCAGGCTTGTGCCATGTCTCAATCTTGATCATGAAGTCATCCTTCATGTACTCGTTCTAGCAGGAGGGGACAAACACAGACACATACAGGTTGAGCTGGTTTTGTGTTTCATTTCATGGGAAGGTATGATAATCTAACATGCTCTGTTTACATATGCACAAACCTGGTATGTGTTTGGTTAATTATAAGAACCACAAACCAGAAATGATCGCGGGTGAAGTCAATGGTATATGACACTACTTACTGTGAGAACTACAGATGAAGATAGGAACAGCAGCACATGGAAAAGAAACAATTTAAAAGAGTTTAGTGTACACTTTGTGAAGACCTTTTTAATACATCTTATTTGTGCACTACCAAGCAACCTTGTTTAAGTGCATTTGTCATTTATGAATGTTGTAAATATCTATTTATTAACAGTACTTGTTTTTGGAGATACTTGGCAAGAAATATGTAGTGCGGTAGTGTACATTTACTAGTGTAGTGTACTATAGTGCAGTGTAGTGCGGTAGAGGCATTTACTAGTGTAGTGTACTATGGTGCAGTGTAGTGCGGTAGAGGCATTTACTAGTGTAGTGTACTATGGTGCAGTGTAGTGCGGTAGAGGCATTTACTAGTGTAGTGTACTATGGTGCAGTGTAGTGCGGTAGAGGCATTTACTAGTGTAGTGTACTATAGTGTAGTGCGGTAGAGGCATTTACTAGTGTAGTGTACTATAGTGTAGTGCGGTAGAGGCATTTACTAGTGTAGTGTACTATAGTGTAGTGTAGTACGGTAGAGGCATTTACTAGTGTAGTGTACTATAGTGTAGTGTAGTGCGGTAGAGGCATTTACTCGTGCGACAGTAGGGGTAAGCATTCCAGGCCTTCTCATGGATATTCAGAGCAGAGGACGGAGCGAGCACCCGTACAAATGTGGGTACTTTACTACACGAAAGATAGACAGACAGAGAGACATACCAGACAGAGAGCAAAAGAAACAGAGAGACAGAGAGAGAGCCATCAGAACAAATGACCATGGTTTGAGTGTTTATTTCCCCAGTCCGTGACTGAGGAGTTCTGTGTATTGCGCTGTGGACAGTGGTGCGTTTACCTGTGTAGGTGGTAAATCTTGTGCGTGTACTGCCCTTTCTCTCCATCCTCGTTCTCATACGGCTCGTTCTTCAGCACCTCCACCCCCTCTCCTCCACCAGTCTCATTTTTACTGGCCTCAGCCACCGAGTACAGCTGTCCCACCTGGTACTGTGTGTAGAAGAGTACAAACAGCACCGTTCTGTCCCTGTGCCCACAGCTCTGGCGGTTTTACAGTGCGCACCACACTTTGAGCAGTGCACCGTGGGAATGTTCTATACTGTAGCATGTGGTACACTCACAAAAAGGTGTCACGACAATGCATTTAAAGTTAAGATACTGCCCAAATCTAATGACATGTTGTGAATGCTCCGTCAGAGGGTTCTGCAGTAGCCTCCTAGTCTAGAGTAATGCCCAATGTGACCTCTGACCAGCAGTGTGCTGATCCATCACGTGCATTGATTAGCACGGATCTTGGGCTAATTCTACTGTGTGCACATCATAAAGTAACACTCCTAACAGGAAGGCCATTGATTCAAAAATCAGTGTCTGTGTGAACCTTGTGCTATTCGGTGTGAAATCTGTGTGACTATGTGAAGCCGCTGGCTACTCAAAGGAGCCTAATGCGCTTGTAAAATATCAAGATACTGAACTATCAAGCCACACCAGACTTGGAGTGGGCACGGACCTGCTTAACCTCACAGTCAGTGGGCCTTCACTGAGGACTCCACTTACATTTACCACTGTAAAGAATGACTAAGGAGTGGATCTGATTTACTGCTGGCTATTTTGATCCTGAGACTACGCACAAACAAGACACCCAGTCATACTGAGGGCCCTGTCTCTCAACAGTTTGTTAGGCTTGTACTCCAATTCGTATGCTGCACCTAGCTTTTGTGAGCCATCTGGTCTAGTTTAGGCAGGCCTTATGAAAATATGCCACAACACAGCCTAAACCAGAGCATTCTCACAATGTCAAACAATGAAAGACATCAAGTTATTCAGGTTGGAGACTGGCAGAATGACAGAACATTGATATTTAAAATGCTGCTACCAAGAGTAGGAGAGAGAAGGCGACTTCACGTCACCAAGTACAAAGTCTTTGTTGGATAAAGTATTTGTGCAAAAGAATTTGTGAAAAATTTCTCGATAAACTTAATGCCATTCATATCCAATTAGACCTGATGAAACCAGTTATGGCTGTGGAGCCGGTGACCAGGAGCTGCTGAAACCTGCTCATCTCTTCAGAGGTGTAACGCAAGTAACACAGCTACAGAAACACAGAGATGACATCCACATCTTAATTAGGCAAAGAAAACTAGCACTTACCTCTTCAACGGAAATTGGAAGGAGAACACGGCTGGAAGACAGAAGTAATCCATTAGAATCAGCGAAAACACAAGAAAGTGCACTTTAACCTAGTCATTAGTACAGGTAACCACCGTGACACTACGCCAGGTAGCCATGGCGTTTACTTGGACCGAGCGTGTTTTTAAAAAGCAGCCCCGTCGCGTTTGAAATCAAGTGGGAAATCCAATTATTATAAGTGCTGCCATTCCAGCTCCAGTGAAATTTTGACCATAAGGGGAAGTGGGCGCCCGATCAGTGTGTAGATCGTGATCCACAGCACTGGGGCCTGTTTAACGGCACGTTAATGCTTTAACATGTCCACAGATCGTGTCAGCATTCGAGATTAATCTAAAATAAAATCTCCGGGTCATAACTAAACACTTGGTCCGTGTGATGAGGAACACTATAGACACACACACCGCCTTACATGAACACACGCGTGACAGAATGGTGCCTGACATGTGACGGTCATCCACATACAAAACGAAGACATAACAGCTCGCCAATCTCAGCTAGCTAGGATCGTTAGTTAAGATCATCTGTTGGGCTCTCACTACTGCAGCGCTGGCTCTCTGTCTTATCTCACTTAGCCAGCTAATCTGATGATCAGATGTCAACAGCATCAACAGGCTAAAGTTAGTTCAGCTAGGCTAGGAGACAGCTCAGGTTCATCAGTGTCGCTTCGGCCTTAATCAACCCCTCGGTTTAACGTCAACCAGAAAACACGACAAAAACCTGCATTAAATAAAGCGTTTCCAGTCCTGTATCCCACCCAGCTAAGGCTAACCCACCGAGCAGGATAATCGAGCCATTTCTGCTGACGCCACCTCATATCTCAGCTAGCTAGGCTAGCTAGGTTAGCTAACAGCTAAGGACTGTTGACTAGGATATCTTACTCTCTTAAAAGCAGTTTTACTTACTATTCTTTAACAACCATCTTCTCGGCTTTGGTACTCGTCCGCAACATTCTCCGGTTCAAACTAAACTTCCCCCTCGTCGACTCTCCTCCGCCTTCAGAGTTTTCTCCTGACAAGTTCCTGGCTTTCTCGCTTCTTTAAACGCATTTCCTGAAAGGGGTCGAAGGGGCGGCAGAGTTGTCACGGCAACCACCCTCGCCTACTCGAGAACGCTCGCGGAGAACTCGCTCGCGATAGGACAGTGCGCGCAGTGCGGCGCTCACGCGTGCGAGCGCCACGCCTCGTGGTGTCAAACATCAGTTAAAGAGACGCAGGCCTGATGGTTGCCATGTGCTCTGATTTAATACCTAAAACAGTGCTCGTTAAAGAGACTCAGGCCTGATGGTTGCCATGTGCTCTGATTTAATACCTAAAACAGTGCTCGTTAAAGAGACTCCGGCCTGATGGTTGCCATGTGCTCTGATTTAATACCTAAAACAGTGCTCGTTAAAGAGACTCAGGCCTGATGGTTGCCATGCGCTCTGATTTAATACCTAAAACAGTGCTCGTTAAAGAGACTCAGGCCTGATGGTTGCCATGTGCTCTGATTTAATACCTAGAACAGTGCTAGTTAAAGAGCCGCAGGCCTGATGGTTGCCATGTACTGTGCTTTTAAACTTGTATGAACATTATTGGGTGGAGTGTATTTAATGCAGAACTTCAGTTTGAACCTGTTCCTGACTCCAACTACCCCATTGCCTCTGGCTATCTGAATACATATAGCAAACAGGTCTTACTGCATTCTCCATCTTGTACTGACAGTTTCAGAAAGATATGTTGCAATTCATTCCAGTCAGGTTTATAACAAGCCTTAGCTATAGGCACAGCACATATATCCTCAGCTCAAACATGTTTGAAATATTGAAAGATGTAGTTATTTCACTAATTATCTACTTACTGTGAGTTAGTGAAAGGTTTTACCTATAATATTTACTATATTAAGGCTATATCTTTAATCAGTTAAATGACATTTAAAGTCTATGTAGATAATTCATAGACTAGATTATCTGGGACATACTCAACACCCATTTGATTAGAAACCATTATTTATTTATTAGCAATACCTGGTAGATGTTCAGTTAGACAATATAACCCATGTATTACCACTGCAGCTTTTCATCAATAGTACGTTTCTGACCACCGTTGCATGGATATTTCTTTCACCACCCAGCAGTAATAACTCCAGCAGTAATAAATTCAGGAGTAATAACTCCAGGAGTAATAACTTCAGCAGTAATAATTCCAGGAGTAATAACTCTAGCAGTAATAAATCCAGGAGTAATAACTTCAACAGTAATGTAATATACTCATAGGACAATATCCACTACCATGTTAATGTCAGTGCTGTGATGAGAATGGTCTCTTATCCCAGTAATATCCATTCAGTGGTCTGACCATTGAAAAACCTAAAATGTTTCTACAAGACAGCTAATATAATGACCAGTGTATGTAGACGGTCTGATTGTAATAAAGCCAGTAGTGAATGCATATATGGGTTTGGTTGTATATGGGTATATATACCTTCAAACTCTATATTATTCGCTAGAGTTAGAACCTATGTATGTAGTATGTATGTTTAATATGTATGTAGTATGTATGTTTACTACGTATGTAGTATGTATGCTTACTTTTTATACTTAGTAACATTAGAAAATAATACATTAATAATACAGTAAGTTTTCATGATGTTCAGCACATGCAGTCAAGACACAGATGGACATAGGTAGACATTTTTATAGAAATTATTTTGAGTTTATGTTTATTTTTCATATATTTGATTTTCTGAACAGATAATACAAAAAATCAAGAATTGCTAAATATTGATATACATAACAGTAACAGGAAAAATACAATATTGAAACAAAGTATTTTAATGCACACAGAACAGAAATGATATACATTCAAGGCGAAACAGTTAACAAAAAATGCTACATTTAAATGTGTTGGGGGAACAATTACATTGTTGTATCAGCAGATATATATTTATTTATTTCTACACCCCTAGGACAAAAATATCATCTTTACACATTTGTAATTTTTATAATCAGTCTGTTTAATCAAATATACAGACTGTGGCAATTCAAGGTGATTATAATATGAACAAAGGATGAGATTTAAGGTATGGCAGTGAAGTGTTTTTTCTCCCAGTCTGAGGGCATGAAATTCCTACTGCCACATTCATTGCACTTCAGTACAGTACTGCGTTGATGTGAAGTTCCACCTGCAATACCTAAGCATGTTCAAGTAAAAACAGTCCAGCAGGGACTCAGGCACACCCTATAGCAAGCTAACCTCCTCTTAGAGAACATACTCATGCAAAGAAAAGCAAGAAGGGTGTAAGGTGTTAGGGTTAGGGTGCAAGACATGAGGGTTAGGGTGCAAGACGTTAGGGTTAGGCTGTAAGGTGTTAGGGTTAGGGTGTAAGATGGATTGAACCTGTTTAAGTGCACAGCTCTGTGTGATTAGCACAATGAGAATGTAACAGAGAGAGACTAAAATTGGTGACAGAAAATCACAGTGAAAGAACTCCAGTCAGGGAAAACACGGCTAGGCCGTAGGAGCTGTGGCAGCCTGCCTGGAGGTAGAGGACAGATGTGGAGAAACTGCACGGATACATTTCTGCCCAAATCCTCCAGGAGCCTGATTTAAACAAGGTGAGGTGTGCTAGTGTCAAACGTTTTTACCACAATACCCATTGACTAAGGCCCAAATAAGGGAGGTGTCTCTCTGTGACCCTCATATCACCGTACAGAGCTGGTCCCATGACAAAGAGGCCAGTCTAATTACAGAACGAACACGACAGGCATTTCTGTAGCAGGAGGGTTAACATCGTGAATGTGAGACTTTCATTTCAAATCTCATCTCAGATCACGTGACTGCTACGGGAGAGGGACACACAAGGGTGCGGAGGTAAATAAAGGAAGTTTAGCACTTCGGCACTGAGAGTACTTTGCGTCAGGTGTGGAGCTGAGCTCTTAAAGAAAGACACCGAGTCAACCGTACTAACAAACTGCACTCCAGCCTTAGAATCAGCTACAGGAACAAGGGTCAAGGCCAGAGGCATTCTGGGACGGAGACACAGCATTGTGGGACAGAGACTCAGCATTCTCAGGCAGCTTCTCACACTTTTTTGATGATCAAGAAAAAGTTTTTTGTTTTTTTTATTTAATACAATATTTCATTACTTCTCTACTGTACTGAAGTTGAACACTTGGCCATGATATATAGTGTAACTATTCCTGTAATTGTTTTTTCAAAGCACCATGTAGGTAAACACTAATGGACCAACCCATCTGAGCAGACACACGAATCTTGACTGCGTGTGTGGGTTTGATACGGCTGTGCTCAGGAACTATTATAGCGACAGAGGAGCTCCACGTGGACTAGCCGAAGTCTGCTGTGCTAACTACTCACTGAACACAGGAACGTGCACTCACAGATCACTATTTGCACACGCACACGCACGCACGCGCACGCACACGCACGCACACACACACACACACACACACACACACACAGTCGCAAGATGTAATACAACTTGAACTGAGACATATTTTAAGTAAATACATTTGATATGAACCATTACCGAGGTCTAACATTTCACAAATAAAACATATATAGAAACGTTATAAGAAAAACATTGGAACACACACCTAATGTTGTGCTAACAGGCTGTAGTAAAGCACTACAGGCAGAGTAGGTGGTTGTTAACACCCTGGTGAGCCATACAATACCTAGAGTTTCATACGTGTGCAATATGGCGTGGCACATTATTGCTAGTGAAGTTCAGTCTCTCTCATATTTGAATCTGATTGTATAATATTCTGCCCATTATTTTGTTATTTGCTGATGAGAGAACAAAATCAGATTCACATAAAGCAAAGCTTTTCAGCAATACAACTTAAGTGATCTGAATGGACTCAGTTCAACATAATATGCCCATGTGGCATTAGAATACATTAGAATATATTAGAATACATTAGAATACATAATAAGCATGTTGCCATGTAGTCCCTTTTACATGCTTGCTATGTCCTCATTTATTTGCGTAAGTTTATCTATTTGGTACTTTTTCAGACATTTCTGGTCCTGCACGCCAAGCCGAGAAAAGGCCCACGTATCTCGAGACTGCAGAAAGCCCGAAAGAAAAAAAACTAAACCCTAAACAAACTACTGTGTAACGCGCTTTGTTCTGACACGGTTTCATGCAGGTAGGTGCTGTTCCTCTCCAGAGAGCTCCGTTCATCAGGAAAGACCGCAGAGCTCTGGCCACACCAGGGTGGGAGGACTGATTGCACTGCTGGCTGCTCTTGCATTCTTGCATTCTCGCAGAAACAGTGCGAGCATTGACCTGGGATCAGGTTCTGTGACTGTAGTATCCCTGTAAACAGGGGAGGGACCAGCAGTACCAGAGCTGGGAGGCCAAGTGACACTCCTCGCCGCCTGGGATGAGTCACGGGGACGAGTCACGGAGACGAGTCAGGGAGGGGGGGGGTGGGGGGTGAGTCATGCCCTCCGAACGGAGAGGATCCCCTGCTGTGTCTCCCTGTCTCTATAGCTGGAAGGACATGGAGCAAATTCAGAAAAATCCCGGAAAGAAGTAAAGGGCGAGACGGTGAGTCTTCCAGTCCATCGTGTCAGTGTTGTTCCTCTCTCTGGGTTTGTTGACCTGTACTGTGTGTGTGCATGTGTGTGTTCATGGCCCGTGTCCACTTTAGTGATGAGGGTAATATGAGCCCCTCAATGTGTCGCATGTGTGGAAGGTGGACATGCATGCGTGTGAGTGTGTGTGTGTGGAAGGTAGATGGTCCTGTCAGGTGCAGTGGTTTGGGCTTCACAGTGTTCAACCAGTGCACTCTAAGGGGTGTGTAAACATGTTTGTGGCACGCTGACAACTAGAGCTTTACTGCTATGGCTGGTGTGAGTGTGTGTGTGTGTGTGTGTGTGTGTGTGTGTGTGTATGAGTGTGTGTGTGTGTGTGTGTGTGTGTGTGAGTGTGTGTGTGTGTGTGTGTGTGTGTGAGTGTGTGTGTGTATGAGTGTGTGTGTGTGTGTGTGTGTATGAGTGTGTGTATGTGAGTGTGTGTGTATGTGAGTGTGTGTGTGTGTGTGTGAGTGTGTGTGTGTGTGTATGAGTGTGTGTGTGTGAGTGTGTGTGTGAGTGTGTGTGTGTATGAGTGCGTGTATGTGAGTGTGTGTGTGTGAGTGTGATGATGTGTGCAGATGCATGAAAGTAGGATCACTCTGGTGGAGGCCATCATCCCTCTCTCCTCTCCTCCCAGCTCTCTCTCTCTCTCTCTCTCTCTCTCTCTGCCGGAAGCATGGGCGCATCCTCCCTCACACGCAGGCCTGCAGGTTTGTGCCGTTGGTGATCTGCGTGTGGATCTTGGGGTCGTCTTCACGCTCCTGTTTCTGACGCCGCAGCTGCTTACCGTAGCAGAGCAGGTAGGAGGGCAGGCAGAATCCCAGCAGACTGAGAACCAACAGGCCCACATTCACCTGCACACACACACACACACACACACACACACACACACACACACACACACACACACACAAACCACAGCAGATGGTCAGAATCTGCCTGCTACGTCACAACATTTACTGTGAATGTAACTTGGAGTGCAAATCAACTGTGCAGAGTGGACACGAGAGCTCATGGTGGGTGGTGGTGGTAGGTGGTGTTATTGGGTTGGTGGTGGTGCTCACCCAGAGAGGGTCTTTCTCCAGTGGGCCCATCATGGCCATGAAGAGGGGCTGTTGGAGCAGAGCGAAGAGCGCACTGATCAGAGACTGCATGCCCGTCAGACTGCCAAACTGGGAGGAAGGGTACCTACAGAACGGAGGAAATAACAGTCATAAACCACAGCCAAACAAACAAACAAACACACACAAACAAACAAGGCTGGCGTACTTACACAGCAGCGTATAAGCCCCCCACAGCAGAATGGATGAATCCTCTCACAACAGTGTGCAGTACAAAGGACAAAATCTGAGGAGAGAAGAAAATAACGACGTGTGGGGGAGATCTTGGTCTCCAACATACGGCAGTGACAAATACATCCACTAGGGGTCACTGTATCACAACACTAGCCCCCACAGGAACCGTGTGAGTGCCACTTCACCCCGTGTGACCGTGTTCCTCCGTTACCTGGAGAGGCAGGTTGGGGATCAGGCAGGTGAACCCAAAGCCCACGAGCAGCATGTTGGTAAAGATGAAGGCTCGGGTTGCATTGCTGATCTTCTGGATCTGTTTGTCCCGCTTCTTTGGCTGGGTGGGGTCTCTAAGAACAACAGACCAACACAGACAGGAGGGTTAACCGGCAGCCTGCCATGTCAACTGTTACTGGGCACACTGGCCAAGTCTGGGTGGTGCATGCGGGGGGTGGGGGGTGGAGGTCTCACTCACTTGGCAACTTGTTTCTGGGTGTCCTCCTCACACTCTTTGAGTCTCCAGTCCATGACGTAGCCGATTACTGGAGCAGTCAGGAGGCACAGCAGCTGTAGCACTCCGAAGATGGAGGTGTATGTGCTCACTGAGAGAACGGGAGGAGAGATGAAGAGACAGAGTCAGCATAAGCATGAAGCATCGTTCTGCGGCGCCATTAACGTGTGGGTGACCGGATGGATATGATGGGATGCGCGCTGAATCTGATGCCAGGTGATGTCGCTAATCTGGGCAGAGATCTGTGTTTTCACACGGCAATATAGATCAATATAGGTTGGTGTGGATCGATATGGATCGATATGGATCAGTATGGACCATTATGGACCAGTATAGATCAGTATGGATCAATATGGATTGATATGGATTGATATGGATCAGTGTGGACCATTATGGACCATTATGGACCAGAAAGGATCAGTATGGATTGGAATGGACCAGTATGGACCAGTATGGACCAGTATGGAAGGCACGGGGAGGAGCGGGAGGAGGTGTAGGTGAGAGGATGAAGAGTGCTAGTCTGATCTAGCGGCTGGTCTTACCCACTGCCATCCTCTCCACTGAGTGGGCATTGACACGAGAGCAGGGCACAGAGAGAGTGGGAGGTGTTAGTGACATGGAGCAGAGCCTACTCACGCATCATCATTGTGTGTGAACACAGCTCAGAGAGGCAGTGTGTGTGAACACAGCACAGAGAGGCAGTGTGTGTGAACACAGCTCAGAGAGGCAGTGTGTGTGAACACAGCTCAGAGAGGCAGTGTGTGTGAACACAGCACAGAGAGGCAGTGTGTGTGAACACAGCACAGAGAGGCAGTGTGTGTGAACACAGCTCAGAGAGGCAGTGTGTGTGAACACAGCACAGAGAGGCAGTGTGTGTGAACACAGCTCAGAGAGGCAGTGTGTGTGAACACAGCACAGAGAGGCATTGTGTGTGAACACAGCACAGAGAGGCAGTGTGTGTGAACACAGCTCAGAGAGGCAGTGTGTGTGAACACAGCACAGAGAGGCATTGTGTGTGAACACAGCTCAGAGAGGCAGTGTGTGTGAACACAGCACAGAGAGGCAGTGTGTGTGAACACAGCTCAGAGAGGCAGTGTGTGTGAACACAGCTCAGAGAGGCAGTGTGTGTGAACACAGCACAGAGAGGCATTGTGTGTGAACACAGCTCAGAGAGGCAGTGTGTGTGAACACAGCTCAGAGGCAGTGTGTGTGAACACAGCACAGAGGCAGTGTGTGTGAACACAGCACAGAGAGGCATTGTGTGTGAACACCGCAGAACAGGAAGCAGTCGGGCATGTCACAAAGAACAGGAAACGGAGCAGATCGTCACGCTTTCAGCACCTTATAAATTAGCATCTTATAAATAATCTACACAAAGTTGTCCAATAAGCACACACACTCTCACACACACACTCACACGCGCACACACACACACACACACGCACACACACACACACACACACACACACACACACCTGTGCTCAGGTCTCCGTCAGTGAGTGACTCCAGGATGCTGTTCATGGCTCCCATGTAGAAGATCAGACGCAGCTGTGTGACGCACATGGTGATCAGACTGAGCAGGAAGATCGGACTGAAAACACTGCGCATGAAGGATTGGGCTACAGAGACAGAGGATGATGGAGAGAGGGAGAGAGGGAGAGAGAGAGAGAGGGAGAGAGAGAGAGGGAGGGAGAGAGAGAGAGAGAGAGGGAGAGAGAGAGAGGGAGGGAGAGAGGGAGAGAGAGAGAGAGAGGGGAAGAGAGAGGGAGAGAGAGAGAGGGAGAGAGAGAGAGGGAGAGAGAGAGAGAGAGAGAGAGAGGAGAGAGAGAGAGAGAGAGAGAGAGAGGGAGAGAGAGAGAGCGCGAGCAAGAGAGGGAGAGAGACAGAAAGGTGCTGTTAAACTTCCCATACGATTTGTTGATCAGCCTAACTGATTGCACCCAAATACATAATCAGGTTCAGTACTCAGGTGTTCTGAAAACCTGCAGAACTACTGGTCACCATGACCTTGCAAAGCTGCTGTAGATGTGTCAGGTGCTGTTTAACTGCACGAGCTACTGTGTAAAATAATGCTATTCTGTGGCGTGGAGCCTCACAGGCTGTGTGCTTTGTCCAGGTCACGTCCTGGTACACTAACCCTTGCTGCACAGCCCTAGTACGCACTTTATGGTGTTTGTCAGTGTTTATTACCCAGTGATGCAGGAATGTACATACCTACAGACTATTTGGATAACCTGTGTGTACACATGTGAATGCCTGCTAATACACACGCACACACACACACACACACACACACACACACACACACATACACACACACAGGGTAAATCTGTGTCACTCTCTCCGTTACCACACCTCCTGCTGGGTGGTTACAGCAGAGACCCCCACCATAGACCTCCCAGACCTCTCAGACCTCCCTCCCCAAACCTCCCTCCAATGATCCACAACTCTTCTCCATGCGTAGCTTTAGCGCAGACTTCCGTTTGGCATGACACCTGACACACATTTACATTTACATTTATGGAATTTAGCGACTTACAATTATCACTGAGTACAACTTGAGCAACTGAGCGTTAGGGGCCTTGCTCAGGGGCTCAACAGTGGCAACCTGGCAGTGGTGGGACTTGAACTGGCAACCTTCCGATTACAAGGCCCACTGGCTCTGCTTCAGGCTCTGGACACTAATGCGCTGTCCGTTTGTGTAAAAGCTTTATTTACAGACTTGTCCAAACGCTCGTGTATTTAGTGCTGCGTTTTGGAGTAGGAGTGCTGGAAGTCTGCGCTACAGGGAAAGTCAGTCAGCTTGCTGGCACAGAGCCTACCTCATCTACAAGTGTGTCTGGCTAATGTGAGAATGAATGGGCCTGCTTCTTGGTAGGCTTCCCTAAGCAGTTTGAAAACTCATTGGGATCTATGACGGAATCTCCAAAGTCGGACAAATTGTTTTTGGAAGCTACCCTCTCTAGGAGACGACTCTGGTCACACTGCTGATGATGACGAGATGACCTGACAACACTTACACTCCTGACCAGCCTTGCACTGCACCTCCAGGTCGACAGTGGACAGGCAGAGCTGGTTGCCCTCCTGCGTGGCCAGCGTAGTGGGCGGACTCTTCATGGAGTTGCCCACGCTCAGCCGGCGCCCCACGGTGGTCACCTGGCGGTAGAACTGCTTCCCTGTGATCTTGTGGTCAAAGCCCAGCCAGCTGAACTTGATCTTCACACTGAGGGAACCGGAAAGGGAAACAGATAGTGAGACTGAAGACAGACACAGAGAGGGGAGACAGAGACCAAGAGGGGAGACAGATGCAGAGAGAGAAGACAGGCACAGAGAGGGGAGACAGAGACCAAGAGGGGAGACAGACACTGAGAGAGAAGACAGGCACAGAGAGGGGAGACAGAGACCAAGAGGGGAGACAGATGCAGAGAGAGAAGAAAGGCACAGAGAGGGGAGACAGAGACCAAGAGGGGAGACAGACACAGAGAGGCAAGACAGGCACAGAAAGGGGAGACATAGACCAAGAGGGGAGACAGACACAGAGAGAGAAGACAGGCACAGAAAGGGGAGACAGAGACCAAGAGGGGAGACAGACACTGAGAGTGAAAACAGACACAGAGAGGGGAGACAGAGACCAAGAGGGGAGACAGACACTGAGAGTGAAGACAGACACAGAGAGAGAAGACAGACACAGAGAGGGGAGACAGAGACCAAGAGGGGAAACAGACACTGAGAGTGAAGACAGACACAGAGAGAGAAGACAGACACAGAGAGGGGAGACAGAGACCAAGAGGGGAGACAGACAGAGAGAGAAGACAGGCGCAGAAAGGGGAGACAGAGACCAAGAGGGGAGACAGACACCGAGAGTGAAAACAGACACAGAGAGGGGAGACAGAGACCAAGAAGGGAGACAGACACTGAGAGTGAAGACAGACACAGAGAGAGAAGACAGACACAGAGAGGGGAGACAGAGACCAAGAGGGGAGACAGACACTGAGAGTGAAAACAGACACAGACAGGGGAGACAGAGACCAAGAGGGGAGACAGACACTGAGAGTGAAGACAGACACAGAGAAGGGAGACAGAGACCAAAACAGGAGACAGAAGCAGAGAGAGAAGACAGACACCAAGAGGGGAGACAGACACAGAGGGGGGACACAGACGCCAGGAGTGAAGACAGACACCAAGAGGGGAGACAGACACAGAGAGGGGAGACATACAGATGTCCCAGAGCTGGGAGGGTATGTAGCCCTGGAACAGTCAGGAGAGATGGTGGGTGGTAGGGGCTGTATGACTTTGCAGGCAGTCACATACGTGTAGTCCATGTCCTCGGGACCAGGGAAAGGCTCCAGAGGCCAGTTGAAGAAGCAGTTGATGAAGACGAGGCCAGCGCACCCCGCCCACACCAGCAGGATGGTGATAAAGGCCACGCCCAGGTCATAGATCACCTGCGAGGACGGGAGATGTTACCACGGAGCACGCTCACTGGCGTTTCAGCACAGCTGTGGGAGTGTGCTGTGGAGGGTGTGTGTCACTGAGGGCATGTCACCGAGGGTGTGTACCTTAATGCCAGGGAAGGTAACAGCAGAGGACGCGTAGGAACCAATCATGAATGCGATGAACGTGGAGCGAAGATCTCCAAACATGTTGGGAAGCTGCGGAACACAAAGAAGATATTCAGGACATTCGTACTGGACATTCAGGACATTCACCCAGAGAGGGTATTCAGGACATTCATACAGGACATTCACACAGAGAGGGTATTCAGGACATTCATACAGGGCATTCAGGACATTCACACAGAGAAGGTATTCGGTACATTTATACAGGACATTCATGGCTTTTCTGTTAACAAATAACACAACACCCCACAGTCCCTAAAGCAGTCTTAGGAATACATCAACATGACCAACAGGACCCTGGTGGCGAGGCTAGGGGGGCTTCTGTTCCAGATCCAACTGCGTGATGTAAATATTTTTAGCTGGATTGCAGAAGGGTGTGTAGAAGGCTGAGCATGTGTTGTTCCAGCCTGCAGATACAGATAAACAGTCTCCAGCTAGAGGTAAAGGAGGTGTAACACCCCAGCAGGACACCTGACGCGTAACACGTGATCCGCTGCTGCCGAGTGAGTGTCTCATCTTCCACGCACTTTGCGCACTGCCAGGATTTTCATCGAGTAATTTAGCAAACCACACTAACAAAACACTTAACACTGTCAGTGCAATCACAGTTTTTCCAAGAACCTGTTACCCGCGCAGCTTTGCTACTCTCTCTCTCTCTCTCTCTCTCTCTCTCTCTCTCTTTCACAGACACACACACACAAGTCATCATTGCTTGGAACAGGCCAACCACCCCAGATACCAGTAACAACAGCACAATAACAAGAACAAGAACAGACACAAACACTCCAGAATACAGACAGACACACATACACACACACACACACACACACACACACACACACTCTAGAATAGACAGATATTCTAGAATAGACAGATATTCTCAAACACCCTCTAGCACCACTGCAGCAGGGGGGTATGGGCGGCCAGGCACCGTATGGGCCCGTTTGGGCCCATCTGGGCAGACCCAGGTCTGGACGGCACTGAGCACACAGATGGGTAGACGGGTCACAGCTGTTTTTGTATAAGAACACACACAGCTGAGCGAGTGCTTACCAGCACAGAGCGTGCACATGCAGAACACGGAGAGCAGGAACTCTGTGTCAACACCAGCGAGGTTTCCCTTTTTCAGACGGTACATGCAGACTTGGGAGGCAGTAGACTGAGATGAAACTGTCCTCACATTTGACCTACTTCCTGCTGGTCTCTTAAACATATACCCTTCCTTAAAACATGATACCTTCGTCCAAAATCCTCAAACCAAAACAAACTGATAAAACACATTAAACACAGCGTTGTTTCACAGGAGCGGTTTATTTCCATGCCTGCTAGAAACAACTGCTCACGTTCAGGGTTGCCGGGGCTAATTTTGGGTCCGGCCTGCCCTGGGGGCGAAACACATTGGGTCGGGAATCATGTAAACGTCGAGGCTTTGTGTTTGTTATCTCGGTATGGAGTCTGAACCTTTGCCTACAAACACCGCGATGATGCCGGGAGCGTTTCGGGAGAGGCCGCTGACAGATCAGCTGACAAAGAAAAGCTACTTTAGGGAATTAACAAGTGGAGCAGCTATAACTGTGTCCTTAAGAACTCTGAGAGAAACGCTTTGCGAGAGCTGGAACCGGCACTTAAGACATACAAAAAATGTAAAAAGTTATCGAAGTTTCTGATGAGGAGACATTCAAAATGGATTTGGTCGAACCGCATGAATGCGGCTTCGGTGACAGGTCGCCACCTCTGTTTGTACAATGCCATCGCACAAAATCCCTCTCGGCCTGCCGTCTGATCGGGTCGGGTGTGTTGTGGCAGAACGATCTGTAGAGGAGCGTGATGTGGCCACTGTTTCCGTGTAAGAGCGGCAAGCTTTTCCAGAAAGGAAAAGAGCCAAACCAAAAAAATTGGGAAGTGAGCAGTGAGCAAACCCATGGGGAACTGGCCAAAACTGGCTCAGGGCTGCGCGCCCCGACCAGCGAGCGAGAACATCGACACTGTGACGCTAACCGTGTCCCTTAAGGATAGCCTCCTGGCTGTGTTCCTCAGGAGCAAGGAACAACAGCAATGTGCACCTAACTGGTGTCATGACCCCAGCACGACAGAGTAAATCACCATGACCTTCAGATCTGCGCCAGCCAGACGGTGTAGATGAGCAGATCAACAGCACTGGCATGCCTTGTTTACAGGGTGTGTGTGTGCCGTGTGTTTCTGTGTAACCCCGTCCGCTACCACCTGGTCTCTTGGCCCCCTACTCAAACACATTCTGCCTTTCCCCTCAGCCCCAACACACCCCTCGCCCCTCATTCCTACTCTCTCTCTCTGTCTTCCACTCACTTACTCGGTCTCTGATCTCTGGCTCTCTCTCTGACCCAAAGAAACTCTGTTTTGCTACAAACAGGGACAAATAAAAGTCTCACAAACAAGTTCAGCTCACCCCCGCCAGAATAGCGTTGTCCCGGTGTGGGGGGGGGGGGGGGATGCGGAAAGAGGAAACGAGCGAGCGTGCGGATGAGCTAAAGGAACCACCACTGGAAAGTGTGCTGAGTCAGTGTGTCCAAAAATCTAGGGTGTGAATCTCTCTCTCACCCTCGCTGACCTGACCCAGGCACCACCGCGCACTGTTCTCACTTGTTTACTGCAGTTAGTACACACAGTACTGAGTGGACCGACTGGGGGGGAGAGAGAGAGAAGGCGAGAGGGAGGGAGAGAGGGAGAGATAGAGAGAATAAGAGAAGCAGAGAGAGAGAGAGAGAGAGAGAGAGAGGGAGAGGTCAGACAGCTCTTCCAGTCTCGTTTTCTCTTACAGCCTCGAGGATCATAACTTTCCTGGGAACAGATACGGGATCTTCTGCCTGAGCTGCTAATAAGTGACTGATAACTGTGCACTTTTTCTTTCTACTTTTTAACAATAATTCAAACACATATATTTTATTAATGACTTCTTATGGCATTTAAAACAAGTAATGTGTGTCAGTGTGCCACCATAACCAGTTCTTACCAGTTTCAGCACAAGAACAAACCCCTGCTGAGGTCATCAGTAATTCTGACTACTCACTGGAAAATTCAGATGGAAAGTCCAGTTCAGCTTTCAACTGTCACAGTGACGTGTAAAACACACGCGACCCAAGTATGAACACTTCAGATGTCTTCAGGAGAGAAGGAGTGAGACAGAGTGAGACAGCCTCTCACCACCTCACTTGGATCACTTATTTAAAGTAAGGGAGAGTCTATGCAAACCCAGCCGCTGCAGCGTTCTGTGGTGTACTCTTACACACCTTCACACACACGTGCACACACACTCACCCATACGGACACACATGTGACATGTATTCTAGTGTGCGTGTGCGTGTGCGTGTGTGCGTGCGCGCGCGCGCGCTTGTTTATGTGGTGTATGTGTGGGTTTGTATGTACAGGAAACCAATCTAAGATTCTTTTGACACCTTTCAATTCACGACATTCAGAACATTTCCCATCAACACTTCAGACTCAGAACGCTTTCACTCTGCTGGGAGTGTTTGCTTCCTAGAATACAGGCTAATAAAGGCATCCAGTCCTCAGTTGGCATGTCTCTGCTTACTGGACTGACTGGATATAAAACACACCCTGTATTCAGTCACCCACCACTGTACCAGCACGGGGTGTAAACTGCATGGCTTCTCCAGACATCCTGCAAAGCTCTGCAAACAGAAAACCATCACTGGGTAGCACCACTGCAGTGGGTTTCTGGCTGTAGTCCAGCACTAGTGAGCTCCCAGTTACTGAACTACTGCAGTGAGCTCCCAGTTACTGAACCACTGCAGTGAGCTCCCAGTTGGAGCTGGAGTCCAGCACCAATGCAGTGCACAGACACTGCAAAGCAGATAGAGGCACTGCTGCTGTGTGACACTGTACTTAGGCCTAAGGACACTGAGACAAGCCACAGGAGAGACAGACAGGCCTACAGGACACAGACAGACAGGCTTGTAGGACACAGACAGACACTCACCGTGAGAGAGGTGAAGGTCATACACATCCCACCAAAACCGTTAAGCGCCAGGGCAAAGAAGATCAGCACGGACAGACCTGCACCAACCGTCAAAGACCATCTCAGAGGAATGCCAACAGTAGCTACCATATACGTAAAGAAGCCAGGATTCGGTACCTACTTCTCGGGTCGTTGGCTCCATAGGCAATCAGGATACAGGAGAGGGCGAAGCAGGAACTGTAAAAGCAGACACACTTTAAGTTAACGGACAAACCCCACACTCCAGAGCTTTCGAGTGGTCCCGGAATGCCCGGAGATTCTGGCGGGGTTCCTGAGCCCCTCCCCTCACCTGCCCAGTAGGCGGAGCTTCCGTGGTCCGTACTTGTCCATGATGATGCCGAGTGGCAGGGTGATGGCGCTGAGGAGGAAGGAGCCAACAGTGAAGGCCAAGTTCAGCATCTCATCCTGGTCCTTGCAGATGGGCCAGCCGTTTATCTGCAGTAATTCTTCATCCTCCTCATCGTCAGTGTGTGTCGGGCTCACTGTGGGTCTGGCCTCTTCCCCGGACACATTCTGTGCAGTACTATTTCCTAATCAAGTCAGAAACACAAAGAAGCGTGACAAAACTGATCTGATTGTAATAGCAATTACCATCATAATTACCATAACAATTATGTCCTAAAAGGAATCTGATGCTCAAAAAGGTTTTCCTTACAGGATCAAAAACAAATCCTTCATTTGCAAAACAGCACAGACTCCCAAAGGCTACTAAATGTATCATTTATTCCAGGTATATTATGAACTGGTTTATTATAGGTATCATGTGAACACCTATAACAGAGCGCAGTTATCAGTCACTTATTAGCAGCTCAGGCAGAAGATCCCGTATCTGTTCCCAGGAAAGTTATGATCCTCGAGGCTGTAAGAGAAAACGAGACTGGAAGAGCTGTCTGACCTCTCTCCCTCCCTCTCTCTCTCTCTCCCTCTCTCTCTCTCTCTCTCTCTCTCTCTCTCTCTCTCTCGCTCTCTCTTTCTCTCTCTCTCTCGGGTGACAGAGTGACCAGGAAACGGCCTGCAAGGTCAGAAAACAAGCCCAGCTTTATCTAGTAAACACAGAGCAGTAATAGCAGGGCCACTGTTTGCCTGAGACCCAGTGAACTCTCCCCCTCCAAAATGAGCAGTCATGTCTTCTAGGGGTCCAGGTGTCTCACGTGAGCCCCCACAGTTCTGTCTGCCACTCCCCTCAGCCGTGCTGCGTTTACCAGAGGAGAGTCACACTTCGGCTGAGAGATGTATCCCTCTTCAACGCTCCCACAGGTCTTTATGTGCCTCCCTCCCCACACAATGCAGTCATCTCCACAGCCAAGAACAGGTTTCTGAGAACACTGTTACCCAGCGGAGGGGGTAGGGTGGGTGGATCGGAGGGACCTGTTTATGTAGCGTGTGGGTGGGCATTTTGGTCCTAAGAATGAAGGCACAACATGTCTTTGTGATTCCTGGAATGAAGAATTTTTTCCTTGAACGCGACTGACAAACAGGCCCAGACGTTACACACTCCCAGAGTTACACATACTCCCAGAGTCAATCACTTAACACAACCTACACTCCCGCCCTAACAAACTCATGCCTGAACCACAGTTCACTTAACACAACCCACACCAAACAGTTTTAACCACAGTTCCCAAGTTCACACAACATTATTCTGTACTCACTAACAGCAGGCGATATAAAATATAAATATCAAGCAGGCTAAATATTTGGATCTGTCAGAGAGTTCAAGTCCTGGGGTGGAAAAAGTGTTAGTACCCGGTTATTACTGGCAGTGAGCGCAGCGACGAGCTACAGCCAATGAGAGTGAAATACTCAGAGTGAAGGCAGCCAATGAAAGTGTATGACACAGGGTAAGGGGAAACTGGAGGAGGGGTTATAAAACCAACAAGCAACAAAAGTTATTCCTCCTCTTTGTTTTTTCACTGCAAATCAGCATATGAACAACTTGGATCGCAGGACGTCTTGTGCATGATTCCCTGTGTCACTATTTGCATGTGTTTTCATGACGAAACATAGTTTGGAGCCCAGACAGACTCGTCTGAGATTCCTGCTGGTGACAGATCTTGTAATGTGATGCGTATCCCCGCGTCACTGATCAGTCATGTAATGTGAAAACCGCAACGACTTCAAGATTCCCAATTACAACTCAGCAAGTTGTCTACTGTGAACAGTACAGAAATCTGACGACTCTGAAAGACACTCAGTGTGCCCATGGGGTAACACAGGGCCCATACCAAACACAGAGTCAGCCAGGAGTCAGATAAAAGAAGGTATGGATGGATGGATGGATAGACAGAACCTATTGATCCCACGCAGTTATGTTGAAAGACTTCTCTGCGTAAACCGTGGACGTGTTCCTCTGGCATCCCCTTCTGTTTATCGACCTCTGTGGAAGTCTTTCCTCCTTCGATCTGACAGCTGTCGCTACGGATATCCAGAGACTGACATTCCTCTCGGGTATATGGTGGTGGAAGTGAGAGTAGGAGAAGGGCAGAACTGTGGCAGGTTCCTTTAAGGTCCTTTAGGTTCCTGTTTAGACCAGTTTGAAAGCGTGAGAACGTCTCGGAGGTATCCGGGCAGGAGACGGCCCTGTGATGGTGTCACCGCTACGATGCCAGGGCTGTACTAACACACGTGCTGACCCATGGAAACACAGCTGGTGATTTTAAAAAACAGGGGGGGTGTGAAAGTGTGAAGACAAATCTGCACCCTACCACTGGTCATGTGACCCAAGATCACAGTTACAATCACATAAACTGGACTGGTTTGAACCAGCCTCAACCTGACAAGGAAATGACTGCTGTCCTTCTGAAAGTGCTGGGGAGTTTCACTAGTTTTAAATCATTTGAAGCCATTATAACGTCTGCAGGATCTGAGTAACATATTCTTACCATCTCTTTTTTTGTTGTATTTATGGATTTTAATTCTTTCTTGGTGCAAGTTGTCTATGTGTGATGTTGTGTGTTTTCACCTATATGCATCTCTACCTTCTCACAAAACAGTTGTATCTGGGTCTTAAAATAAACGGTGAATAACAAAAAACTTTATAACAGCGAGACATTGGAAGTATCCCATCATGTAGTGAGCAGGGGACATGGGCTTCTCTCGAACTGCGCACTACGCCGGCCTGTGCTAACTGTCAAAGATCTTTGTGGAAGCGTTTGCGCCTGCATGTGAGGAGGTCCAGAGAGAAGAAAGGAGGTGTGTCAGGGCACAGCTGGAAGGCTGCCTCTCATTCACACACTTGTGTAAACCACCACGTCTCACCCAGGCGAGATGCAGAGCGATTAGCACCAGAACACGTTTTCCTTTGAACCGACACCACCGTGCCACAGTAATCAAACTGTAAATCTTGATAAACATCCGGAAATACATCCTGGTAGCTCAGTGGTTCAGGTACTGGACTAGTAATCAGAAGGTTGCCAGTTCAAGACCTGCCCTTGCTAAGTTTCCACTGAGCAAAACTCTCATGTAGTCAGTCATAATTATAAGTCACTTTGGATATAAGTGTCAGCTAAATGCTGTAAATCACAGAAAAATGAGAGGTACAATGAGCTTTAATGTCGAGTGAAGTTTCAGAACGCCATGTCCACTAGACACCGACCTGTTTTATTAAGAACTGGAAACAGAGCTCAACACGGCCTCTTTTAGAAGATGTCACGTGGGAAGATGAATTACTGTACACGTCCACAGAGGCTGCACTCAGAAGGACCAAACAAGGTTAATGACGACCCACAGACCTGCTCTCAGTTTTGCTGTGAGCGTTTGTGTGTAGCTCTGTTCCCTGCCTGTCCTTAGAGTACACAGCCTGCAGGATGCCTGCTTGTCTTGACGGCGCTGGGCCTAATTTGGGCCGTGAGCCCGGAGCATACACATACAAACATGTCAGCGTGTAAGATGTCTGGTCAGATAAACCTGTCTGTGAGCATGTCTGGCTCATCAGTGTCATCTGACAGCATTGTGTTGTCTGGTTAATCCACAAAGTGATACTCTCTTTTATAAACCCTTCTATTAGAAACCTTGGGCCATCGACGCTGCAGAGAGCGCGTTCTGCTCCAACGTCCAAAGTCTTAGCTCCGTTCACTTCTCGTCTCTCCAGGTTAACTTTGTGGTGATAAAAGCAAAACAAAACTCACCTGCTGTAGGCAGAAAAGCTACGAATGCAGACACAGGACAATAAGACAATTAAGGGCAGTTGGGTGGAAAAAAAAACCTTTATATACAAAAAAATCCAAGATAGTCAGCCTTGACTCTTTTCCTGAAGGGATTTTAGCACCGAGGTTTAATATTACATCTCACTGGCTGAAACGCACTGCCATTACCACGGATACCAGTGGCATCTCTGCTCAAGGTGCAGACTTGGGGGAAAAAAAAGCTAGAGCTTTGCAGATATGGTGACTCAACATCTTTGGCCATGCATCAGGAGGAAAGTATATGAAGATACAACCTCAGCCAGGTCTCTGGCTTTATTTAGGCTGGTAGAGATTTCACAACACATGGTGAGGAAAGCAAACAGCTCTTAATAAATGCACACATGACTATGTAGTCACATCGGTTCACTTCGGGACGTTTCTGACCGTAGAAACTAATATTTGAGCTGGTTTGATCTGGTTTTGAGCTGGGCTCGCCAGATTAAGCATTCCTGCATTAAGTCCTGCAATAATCATGCTAATTTGCCACAGCCACAGTTACTGATGTCAGGCGTGTTTTTCCTCACCTCCCGTGGCTGCTACTTCGCCTTCTTACCTGGTTCTCTGCACAGGTGCGAGTAGAAGCCTTCGGATTTGAGCATGATGAGGAGAGACCCCCATCCGAGCAGCACGGCAGAGAAGAGCAGGTTCTCCATCACCGCCGTGACCGCCATCCACCAGCGCCGCGAGAAGGCAGTGGCCAGAGAGGGTGCCATCGTGCTGGGGAACGTGACACTGGATCAGCATCTGGAGAAACAGAGCCACCCCTGATCTTGGCCATTAAGCCCTATAAACCTCCTATTTAGGAGACTGATATTTTTATTTATCTGTTTATTTAAATATATCTAACAAAGAACGAGAGCCGTGGGTGTGTTTAATAGTATTCTTTATTAAATAAGAAAACTTTATAATGTTTTATAAAGTTTATAACGCTGCGCGTGTCATTTAACTTCTTTGCACAACTTTACAAAACGTTTCATAAACAGAAACAGCTGAGCTCCCAACGCGTGCTGCTGGTCAGCCCCACCCACTTCCCCCCATGACCCCGCCCACGCTGCACCCCATTGGAGGGCAGGTTCGTGCCGCTCCCTCATTGGCTACACGGTAAACAGATGCCAAAGAGATTCCACGTGAGACCAAGCTCGAGCCGGTTCGAACCAGTGCGGCGCGGGACTCGAGCGATTTCTTTGTGCTCCGAGCTGGTCGTCCTGCACGCGCACTAACGTGTTATCGTTAATGTGATTTGATTTATATAAAAAACAATGAAATTCACGCTGCATTTTTTTTTTTTTTTTTTTTTTTTTACAGTTTGCGGTGCATCCTGCAATGCTGCGAATGACTGTCGTTATCATTTTAACAGAGCGTTGTTTTACGTGCGTCCTCGAGCATATCGTCAGTGAGAAAAGTCCCCGTGCGCGTACATGCAATGCGGTGTCTCGCGGGAAACGAGCGACGCCGAAACTGGTCTGAACTGGAGCCGGTGGTGAGCGCGCGCGCCTATAAGCCCCCTCCCCGCGCCTCGGGGCTGACGGTCGTGCAGTTGCACATCCTGCTGCTCCCCTGCCTTTTGCGCCCGTGGGAGTCTTTAAAACATCACCTTCACGACGCACGGTGACGGCGGCCGGGCTGTCCTGATCGGGTGCCTTTGTAAGCTGGCTTCTGTAAGACGCATCACTAGGTTATAACGTTAATGTTATAACGTTATATCTTAATGCATATCGAGAAAAGAACTCTAGAAGTACCAAAGCAATAACGATTCAGTGTCCCGTCTCATGTGAAGACCACCCTGCTCCCCGGACGCTGTGGACACTAGTTACTGTCTGTCCACTAAGTTGCGCACTGGATTTATGTGGAGATGCGACTTAAACCAGCGCAGTTTGCGCCCTGGATCCGGCGCTCCTCGCGTCATTAGCAGCGTACACGATCCCCTCTCGAACCAGATGCTACGACATAACCTTATATAATTCATCACAGTACGATACACGTCCCCTCCTGTGCGTTATGTTAGTATACTCCAGAAATGTCATTATTTAATGTCATGTCATCGTTCATAACACGCGACACGGTCCCTTAAGGCGCTAACTTACTGTCCAGCATCCCCTAGAATAAAGAAAACACCTACCCGTTTATTCCCGTCTCATCAAACCTAGCGTCTACTCCTCTCTGCGCTGGCTACGAATGCTGCAAACGTTGTGATGTTGTTGTTTGCTTTCTTTATATCAATATATTTCCCAACATATGATCCCTGTTTTTATATTCGCACCGCTTGCTTCATAAACAAGCCAACTTCCTCATTGGCTGCTTCCTGAGCTAGTGACGAACGCAAACCAATCGGCATCGACCACTCATAAATATGTAATGAGACATCACATTTCGTCCCTTGTTTTTGTCACAAAGCTTAAACACTTAAACTTCAACACGGAGTTCGGAGATTCATTTGCGTTTGACAGCTGAGCGCATTTACAAGTTGCAGATGAAATATATTTATCCGCAGACGAAATATTATTTTTAGTTTTATAGTTCTTGGCTGTCTATGCAAATTAAATCGGAGGATTACAGTAATCCCCAAAGAAAACTACTGAAATACTAAATAAAATTAGTTTTAGATTATCAACACTACTACTACTACTACTACTACTACTACTACTACTACTACTACTACTAATAATAATAATAATAACAACAAGAAACAAACATATTTTACATGAGTTAAAAACATTTAACTCACTTTGAAAGTTTGGTCAAAGACTGAACTAGCAGTGGATCAAATTTTTGTTTCAAAACTTTCAGAAAACAGCCCATGTGGAACAGTACACATTATCAGCACATAGTGCGGAAACTCAAACAACTCCATCAGACCTACTCCCAGTGAAGACCTGCTCGCAGTGAAGTCCTGCTCCCAGTGAAGACCTACTCCCAGTGAAGACCTGCTCCCAGTTCCATGGGACTGCTGGCGGAAGATCAAGGTCAACCTGAATGTGATCAGAGAAGTTAAGATGTTAATATTGTAGTACTCACTTAGGTGCTTATTCCGAGAAACCTACTGAATGTGTTTACAGGGACTGTGAACACAGCCTTCAAGAGACAGAGGTCCAAACCCACAGCCAAACCAAATGACACCGCAGTGTCGCCCTCTGGAGGCTGAAAGAAGACGTTACACCGTACTTAGAACTGCATATTAGTGGCAATTTAGTGTCGTCGCTCCACAATGGCTAATTACATTTACATTTACATTTAGGGCATTTATCAGACTTACAAAAATGCTTTGTCATTTACTCATAGAACACATCCTAGTACAGGACAGTAGGTTAGAGTCCAATATACCAATGAACTAGAGTACTGTAGAATACAGGGATGAATGCTGATACCTAGAAGTACAAAATACATAAGGACTATCTTAAACAATAATAAGTGCTATTTCATCAGTATGGTCATGCATTACCTGAGTATGTTTTAATATAGTAACACAGGGGCTGGTTTTGAAGCATTGGCCACTGGGGAAGTGTTCAAACCCCTTAAAAGCCATTAGATTCGTCTGGATTACAAATGACACTTTGGTATTTTGTGTTGTGTCACATTTTATTTTAAAATAGCCAACCATCAAAAGTAATTGCTTTTAAATAATATTGGCTTTATGTAAGAAAATATTATATTATGCTATTTGCTTCAATTCCTATGTGGGGGAAGTTTTGATGTTACACAGATAATAGATATTGCCCTAATGAGAACACAACTATCTTGCAGTTGGTCTCTTGGTATGGCGGGAGGCTTGAAATGAGATCAAAACACAAATTGCATAAAGGGCTATTTTGTGACACTGCAGCTTGATCTACTGAGTCAGTGTGCTAGGACATTAGACGTGGAAAGTGCATTTTCTTGTGCTAACCTGAAAACAGGTGGCAGGTTTGTCATTACCTTGACACTCAGAATTCAGGATCATCTGTAATCCATATGAATCTGATTACTATTAAGGGAGTAGACCTGTAGATCAGGATTTGTGAAATGCCATGACAGACGACCTTCAGACGCTCTGGACTGCGCCTCCGGTGCTTCAACACTTATGTGTTCTTTTAATGGGATGGTAAGTGAAACTAATCATGCCAGGTACTCCAAACACGGAAGTGAGCCACACACAGTGAAGCCTTTCTTCAGAAAGCAGTGTGGAATCATGACACAGCTGTCATTTAGCAGGTGTTTGAAGGTGATAGTGAGCTAGACCCTGTGATAATAGCCTGTGATGGCAAACTAGACCCGGGGAGTGTGTTTGGACTGCAGGCAGTGTTGAAGAACAGGGAGGAATTTAGGTTAAAGGGTCCTGGAGTATGTTTAGCTGAGATCTGGAGAGAAGTATGTGCTTGGTTTGAATGAGGCCTTGCAATGAAATATCAGGTATCAGCCATTTTCCTTTTTGTTCAGTCATTTTAGTTTTGGAATTTGTACAATCTTTACATTAAAATAACATTAATGTGCTAAAAGTACGTCATTTAGACTTACTTCACTTTATTCATGTGGGCATTTAAAAATCTAATTTACAGTAATGCTTTATATTATTAGTGTTATTTCATAGAATGAGGAAGAAGAGTAAATGGACATGACTGCTGCAAGGACTGAAATCTCTCACATACACACACACACGCACACACACTCACACGCACACACGCGCACGCACGCGCACACGCGCACGCACACACACGCGCACACAGACACACACACGCGCACACACACACACGCACGCACGCGCACACGTACACACACGCACACAAATAATACCAGTATTGTAAAAGGTGTAAATAAATACATTCTATTTTATTGTAACAGGGTTAATGGCAAACTGAATGCCTCTGTATAAGTGTTTGTCCACAAGTTGGCTGCAGCATTATGGCCCAGGGAGTCAAAGTATACAGCAGGTGAAGAACATCCGTATAAATGCTCCATGACAGTAACAATCCAATAAAAATTCACATTATTGTGAAAGATTCAAATTCAAGTTTGGTTTATGATAGACTGAGCAGCTCAAAGTCATGTGTGTTGTGTTTTGTCAGAAATCTGAGAGAGTTGATCTTCAGTAACAGGAACTTCAGCTGAGTCACATGACTGCACATTCATAAGAGTTCACATCTACCAACTTGGACAAAATTAGCTAAGATGTGGGAAGGGAGTTTGGCATGTGTAGCTCTTCCCATGCAGCTCAACATGTGTGAAATCCGGTGAAGTCCAGTGAATTTCCTCATTGTACTTCCCGTCAGAGGTTAAACCTCCCACACTCTCAGACCTGGTGTGATAAATCGTCCTTTAGTAATTCATGGTCACCAACACAGCCATTCTGCAGTACTGCACCAGTACTGCACCATGTGGGATCAGTAGCAGACTTTGATGTCCAGGTTAGATCTGTTCTTTGAGAATTCCTTCAGCTGTCGAACGCACTCCTTGGACAGCTTGTTGTCAAACAGCCTGCAACAGACAGAATAAAGGACATCTGTCTCGGTCTCCTCACACGATCTGAGTGACCAGGACACTCGTCTGGTTACTAACGGCTCAGACTCACCACAGGTACTCTAAGGTGGTGTTCTCCATTAAAGCCTCCACGAGAAGCTCTGCTCCTTTGTCTGTCACCAAATTGTCTCGGAGCCTGGAATGTAATGGATGTCATGTAGAGGAGTGTTACACAGGAGCTGTAGAAGGAGGGTGTTCATCGTACCGGTAGCCTTGCCGTTTTGGACTCTGGTCACACAACAGTGACATGTATTGTCTTACCTGATGTCTCTCAGCGTGCGATTGGTCTTCAGCAGTTTGGCGAGATGAGCTGCCCCGTTGTCACCAATGCCATTGATTGCCATTCTGCCAACAGGTACGTCATAACTACATGGTAAAAGCGAAGCAGAAAAGCCTGTTTGTTGAGCAGCTGAACTGAGGCACACCTACTGCTGCTTACCTGAGGTCCACCACTGTATGGTTGTCGTGGAGACCCTCTGCCAAAATTCTGAACCCCTCACAACCCAGGCCTGTGGATACCACCCTGCCACCCACACACACACACACACACACACACAGATTTGGCAACAAATCTCGCTGTGAACCAGGTACCTTTCTCAGAAACCACAATTTCATTATTAACTCACCACAGTTTCTCAATATGGCAGTCAGGACTGCGCAGCGCTTGAGACAACACCTCTGCTCCCTCAGGTCCGAGAGGATTCTGCCCAAGGCTATGGGAAAGCAACCAACACCAACACTTAAACACACCAACATTAACCACAGAGACCCGTGCAGTGACACTGCGGCATGCTGGGTGGTGGCAACACCGCCCTGTGGGTGGAGTGTCACCTGAGGGTGGAGAATAGGGGCAGCACAGGTAGGAGCCTCCGCAGTCCTTCGGCGTCCAGGCCCTGCGCGTCCAGCCTCAACTCCTGGAGGTCCGGGCTGAGCTGAAGCAGGAAGGCCAGCTCGCTCCAGTCCCTGCTGACGTTACTGGGCTGCCCCGCGGCATGCTGGGCCAGCACCTCCAGCCACGCCCGCAGGCGCTGAGGCAGCATGGGGTCACAAGCCTCGTACAGACAGTGGCACACGTTCAGCTGTCTCTCGGGGCTTAGGGCGCCACCCAGGAGGCGGGACCGGAGCAGTTGCAGGAAAGAGGGAGGGGCGGTGGATGCGGGCGGCTCACACGCCGTCCCACGGAGCTGCGGCTCGACGGGGAAAACACCGTCCAGGATGAAACGCGTTTTAGGGACCAACAGGCCGCACACGAACCTGTGGGAGAGAGACCAGAGCAAACGAGAGAGCTCAAACTCAAGACGGAACAGATTTCATTGACCAAAAAATGTCCATTTTGTTTGTTTTGTTTTTTGTGGCACCAATAAATATCAAATGATAAATTCAGGCAAAAGGGCAAACGCATGTTTGAGTTACTGCCAAAACAAAAAGGAGTTTGTACTGAAACCATGAAATGTTACACCTGTCAAGTTAATAGGCTTCATTGACTCTGGAATCCTTGCCAGTTTCAGCCTTAATTCCACAAATTAAGATGCATTTAATCTGTCTAAAAAATAAAACCTAAAAAATAAAATTCCATCTTTGATCTTAAAAAATGCACATAAGTGTTAGGCAAAAGCAGTGAAGGTCACAGGTCACACTGCACCTGCAGAAGAGGTCCATGTGTCCTGACTGGTGGTGCTCTCCCCAGTGCAGAGCCTTCTTCACGTGCGTGCGTAAGACACGGCGCGGCGGACGCAGTTTCATGGCCGCGGACGCCAGCCACGTGCGCACTGCTGGAGGAAGCAGACCTGTGGCAGGCTTGAGGCCCAAGAACGGATCAGAACCTGAGAACGACTCCAGGGCGTAGTAGAGGGCAGCCAGGAACTCCTGCACGCTGGTGTGGACAAAGTGGAAGCCCTTCTGATAGGTGAGGGAGGTACGGTCCTCCTTAGTGACCTCCACCAGGAAGGCGCGCGAGACTGTGCTGCAGCTCAGAGAGAAGGCGTCCAGGTCCGTGCTGTCGAAGAGGAACCGCCTCTCCACCAAGCCCTTGAAGGCCAGGGCGCCCAGGCGGCGGAGCTCGGCTCTGCTCTTCTTCAGGATGCGGGGCGCGTCCTGCAGCCTGTCCAGCTGCAGCCCGTCTACGCAGCCACCTATGTGGAACACCACTATGGATTTCAGAAAGCAGCAGTAGATCTCCGTGACAGTGATGGGCCTGGAGGAGACCGGCGTCACGGCGTTGGGCTCTGCAGCGAGGCACTCGGGTCCCGCCACCTCCCCGCAGACGCTCCCAGGGAAGAGGCAGAAGGCCCCGGCATGTATGGCAGTGGACACGATCCAGCAGAAGGCAGGGATGTGGCACATGAGCCGAAGGGGTTTGTGGGAGGACACGAAGCCCCACAGGGAGTCCGCCGCCCCGCCAGAGACGCAGCTTCGCTGGAAGTACGCCCTCTGCTGGTCTGGAGAGAAGCCCAGCACACTGTAGAACTGGCCCACCAAGAGCTGGGGCACTTTGCTTATGGCGTGGGGTCGAGAGGTGAGGAGGATGTCGACGCCTGGCAACAGGTTACCCTTCAACAGGTTCACCACCATAGCCCCCACTGACAGCTCCCGCTCCGGATCCGAGCACTTAGAGGTGTGCTCGAAGTCCAAGGGGAAGGAGAACTCATCGAGTCCATCCAGAATAAGCAGACCCTGGCTTTGCTTTGTGGTCAGTAACTCGGGCAGGATGGGTTTCAGGTGGCTGTAGTGATCGGAGAGGAGCCCTTGAAGACTCCGAGTCTCCGTTATCAAATTCAGCTCACGGAAAGACAAGGACAGGACGATTTTCTGGGCGTCCGGGTCTGCGGCCCAGTCCCGGACCAGTTGCCTTATCACCGTAGTTTTGCCGCTCCCCGCGACCCCTGACAGCAGGGTCACGACCCCTCCCGAGGCGGCGATCAAACCGCGATACACGTCAATAAAAGTGCAAGTCTTGGCCTGTGTGTGTGCCTCGCTCCTGCGAGTCCGGAATGACTCGCCCACCACCGCCGCCTCGTGCTGACACTGCAGCGGTATCAGGCGATGTGCTTGTCTGGAGAACGTAATGTCGGTGAAGCGGTCCGTCTCCTCGAGCTCCGATGCGTGTGTCATCATGCTAAAGTAATCAGTGGGACCGTGCTGTCTGGCGAGGATGCCCTTGTGCTTTCGGAGATGATCCAAAAAAGTGTCCTTGGCGACGAGGTTCGCCACTCCGCGCGCGGGCAGCTCCTGAAAGTTAGGGAGGAAGAACAGAAAGGCACGGCACGCCTCCTCCCCTCTCCCGTGCAGAACGTCCAGCAGGGTTCTCATGCAGTCCCGCTCCCCCTGGCTTCCGCCACCTCTAATAAAACTCACATCCTCCTCCGTTATCGCTCCTATATTGAAGAGGAGCTCCAGAAGATGACTCACGTGCTTGCTCAGGTTTTCCACGAACTCCACACGACGGTGTTGCATTTCCACGCTGCATGGTCCAACAGCCATTGGGTTTTCTAAAGGTAGATTTACTGTAAAGACTATAAACGTCACGCCAGTCAGTCCTTTTCCCCTTCGCGGAAACCTTATGTCCCCCAGTTGAGTTGCTTCTTCCGGTGTAAGTAGGTGATAAAAGTTAAAATGTCGCGAGCCAACAGCCTCCTGCGTTAAACCCCGATGGGCTCAGGGGATTTGACCTGATGTGTTCAGTGACATTTCGATAGCACGTCTGCAGTCTAATCGATGCACCATGCAAGCAGCAGTCTACTCATCACAGCACGCTTCCCGTCGACTTCGCACACAGCGGTAAGCGCGGCTCCGCTGAACGGGAAACGCGTAGCGCGAGCGATTCCGCCGCGCAATAAAACCGAAACCTCACGCGCGCGTGCCCTTTCTAAAACACACAGAATTCGAAGACAATATCGTGCGCGTAAAAAGACCGAATAAGTTTCTTAAAGATTAACAGAATCGGTCGACACTGTGGCTATATTAACCGGATCTTTATTGCACGCGTAGACAACGTCTGCGCGAGTCTACACATGCAGCCTTCGGTAATCAGCTATTTGGCAAGAGCTCTTGGCGCGAGGTTTCCGCCCTCGAATGAACTTCCTCTGGTCTGCCAAATGTGTGCTGTAGATCACCAGCCGCCCGAAATTGCCACATATATTAAGTACCAAATAGTCGAAATTCAACATAACCACAGTATGACGTAACACAGTATGCTCTGTGAAGGGGGTCAGACAATAAAGTCATCATTCTGCAGTAATAATGTCTGTTATTACAAGCTCTAGTAATAACCGCCTAATAGCGCCGCTATATGATACAAAATAACACTTAGATAACTGGATAGACAAAGCAAAAGCGATGGAGAGAAAATGAGCATTACAAATTAACATTATATATAAAATTAAAAACGTTTGCCATGTTAATTTCTTCATCAGAGCTGTGGCAAAACAAATAACATTTGTCATGCCAATACAGCACAATTGAATTGAACTGAGAGAGAGAGAGAGAGAGAGAGAGAGAGAGAGAGAGAGGAATCCCGTAGCTTGCTTTAAAACGATGCGTGTTGTAACACGACTATTAGTTTATCACTGATTAACACAAATTTATATAAACATAATGTGAATAAAAGTTATAACAAATAAAACAAGCAGAAAAAAAACACATTTAAAAATCCTCCCTTTGGCGTCGGTACTAGTGCATTCCAGTCTAGACTGAAGGTACAAAGAATCATTTATGCTCAGCACCTCTTGGATACATGATTGTGTATCGAGAGAAACAGTTCAGTCCCAGCTGCACGACTACACAATGTAGTTTATTAATAATATATTAATATTTAAGGTGCGTCACACCTTTTACCTTTAGTCGTGGGAAAATCTGATTATTTGTGCATCTTTAGCTCCACTCACTTGGCCTGCTTATGTAATAATAACTCATCAGCTTTATCAAAGTGTACAGAATGAAATAAGAGGTGAAAACGGTAGACCAGCTGGAACAACGCAAAAAACGTGACGTGGCTGCTGTTGTAACAGCGTTGAGATTGAACGCGTACCATTTCCTTGAGATATAGGATCAACTTCAAATGGCCAGAGATGGATATTTCACTCAGACTTTACAAATGCTAGAAAACGCTCTTTAATACTCCACCATTTCTACAAAAGCGCCTTTTGTTTTTTCAACCTGTTGTGCGATAAGTGCATCGTTCAGACTCAAAATAACACAGCTGGAGTAGCTGAGCGTCAGGGCGGCACATCTTACCAGTACAGCACACACCTCACGGCCAGACCACGGAGGTGTTCAGACATTTAACCTTGTCTTATGAACAACACCGATGCTGAAGAGGAACAAAGCTTTTATTATGAATCAGCTTTATGTTGTTTCCATACATTGTCAGTTTGCTTCCAAAGAACCTTTTTATTTTCTTAGTTTATTAAATTACACAAATGTTATAAAACAAATCACAAAGTGTGAACTACGCTTGTATATAGGTGCAATAGGAAAAGGCCGGGGGTCGTTTTAGAACCGTAGAAATATAGATGTGTTGTACATTACAGGTGGCACTCTGCGCAGCTGCGTTGTAAGAGTGGCCCCGTTAAAGCCCGTTCTGGGTACACGCGACAGCACTCATTACCGGTCCGGAAACGTAACATCTCAGGAAGAAGGGAACTATAAATTCCTCCAATGTCATTTGTGCGATTAAACAAGAGAGAACATTCATACATGATTAAATTCTATATAAAATTTGTTTTTGAATATGTCGTGTTTATTTTAATTTATGCATGAAGATTAAGTAACGCTAAGAGTACAGAGACCTTTTTTTGTTTGTTTTTTGAGACTTCTCTAGAAATTTCTTCTTCTAAAAGCTACCCACAGTTGCTTATGCTTAGGTTAACGAAGCCCAGGTCTTCAGCAGGCCTGGATTAACACAGTGGCAGAGGAACCAGGTCCAATGACCCTACTGTACCCAGAGGGATAAAAACTGTCATCCCACTCCAAAAAAAGAAAAGAAAAGAAAAAATTACTTGTGAATGTCACCACGGCGACGGGGCATAAAGGCACTAATTAGAAGTGACAAATAAAATATTTGGTATAAGTGGCCCAGTGAATCCTTGGCTACAGAGGCTTTTGTTCCAGATATCGTAGCACTTGTTTTTTAGTACTGTTAACATAGATTATGCACGTGCCCTAAATTACCATTGTAGACTGGGATTATTGCATAATGCAACAATCACTGCATAAATCCAGCTGTGTTCAGCACAGCCCCGCTACGAACCTGGCAAGTGCACTCTTCCCTGAACCTCCCCTCAAAACCAACAGGCTCCCATAGGTGGAGACTGGGTCCAGCCACAATGACACCATAACAACAGACAGACAGGCTCGGGAAAAGCTGAGCTGCACAGGATCACTCCAAAGCTACTCCTTTCTAACCCTGATTTTCCTTATCAACATGTATGAGGCTTTTTATACATCAAATTACTGTCCCAAAACATAAAGCAAGATAAAAAGGTAGAGTGTGCAAGAAATATGCACCTATGTTATATCTCGGCTTCAAAATATAAAATCATAATATTCATATCACAACAGTATTAAACTCCCCAAAAACAAATATCTCAATTAGTTTGCTGAACTTTCACAACTGGAAGCAAAAGCTTTTGGTGGGGCTGGCTGGCATCTTATTGGAGTGAGGCCCCGCCTGCAAACGTGTGATTGGTGAATTGAAGAGCGCGTGTGGAAGTTCACCCTGCGAGGACGCAGGATGTGATTGGTCACGACGAGTCCATCATCTGGAGTTGAGGCGAGGGGCCGTCTGAAACAGAACGGACACGTGCATCCTTCACCTCTGCACAAACATGCTCATGAAGTTCACACGGAGATCTATTACCTGTTAAGAGTCCGTTACCAAAAAAAAACAAACTAAAGTGGAAGTTATGAAAACGGAGTGGAGTGTCTCCTCACCACAGAGAGGTGTCCATTCTTAGCTTTGGCGACAAGCAGCTCTGAGCCAGACGTGAAGTCAATTATCCCTTCCTTTCCTTGACCCAATGTGAACTTTATGCTGTCCAAAGAAGAAAAAAAAGTCATCTGTTCAGGTCCTGAGAATCCAAACATTTCTATAACTGTCTAAATAAATTCAGGATGCACACAACTTGAACGCCAACAATAAACACATAAGCCGACGTAAAAAAGCATGTAAAAAGAACGTAAAATGAATCTAAAACGGCCACAAGCGTCAGACACAGAAGAAGAAGGCTGTGGGATGCTCACCTGCTCTGGTTGATGTTAATGTTGTTAATCTTGTCTGCACAGATTGCCACTTTGGTTAAGGTCTCAATCACATGATCGCTCTGAAGCACTGCATCACCCTATGCCAGACACAGAGTTTAAGTCATTCTATCTGATGCCCCGCCTCCCTTACTGAAGCCCCGCCTCCACTTACCTTCTGTTTATTGTCCTCACAGGTGACGTGGAGGACAAACAGACCGTCGCTGAGGGAGCTGACAGAAACGCCTACAGACGGAGAGCAGAAAGGTCAGAGGTCTTTTTGCGGACATTCTCTCACATCATCCATCACTCCTCCTCCTCTGCCCACCAGGCCATCTTTGGCCCTCCCATGACCTCTGACCTTTGAGGGCACTGTAGTCGATGCGCTGTTTCAGCTTGGCCTCCTCCACTATGATGGCACTGCTGGCGGTCAGAAGTAGCTGCCGTGCTCGAGCCTTGAAGCCCTTCCTGTCGTATTTAGTAACTGGAACAGCATACTACAAAGAGGAATGCACACACACACACACACACACACACACACACACACACACATGACAAAAGGCAGACCTCAGGAGGCCAAACACTCAATGACTGTGTTTTTGGTTGTTACAGTACCAACACAGTGATGTAGGGTATTAGTACTGTAATGAAAATTACCCAGTGTATCTCTGTACAATTAAACAACAACATCACCTCTTAGACAGATGACAGTGCTTACCTTCATTTTCTCAGTGCCCAGTGCTTGAAGAACTTTAGGATTGATATCATCCCCATCTAAACACACACACACACACACACACACACACACACGCACGCACGCACGCGCGCACACACACACACACACGCGCACACATACACGTCAGAACAGTCTGAAACACAGCAGAGGACGAAGCCTTTGCGTTCCTGCCCGTTGGGTGTGACCTCACCGAGCCTGGTGCCTACGAACAGCTTGGGCACACTCTGGGGGTAGTTGTCTTTCTTGTCTTTGAAGACTTCGCTGGCCACCACCTTCTGCTCCAGCTGAAGTGAGAGAGAGGAGGAATCACGCTCATGTCCGACCCGGAGCGTGATTCGTGATTTGTGACGCGGAGCGGAGCCGTTCTCGTACCTGGTGCTTCCACTCAGGGCTGATGGTCTTGCAGTACTTCCACACCAGGTTCTGCATGCACAGCTTACGGAGGAGCTCGGACGCCTGGCGGGGACACACCGTTGCCTGGTCACCGTTGCCGGGTCATATGCAGGAAAGAGCAGGGGATGGTGGGAAGTGCAGTCCTACCTCGGTGAGGGCGGGTGGGGGCGTGGGCCAGCTCTTGTCCAGCACAGTCTTGGGCAGAGCTCGGTGAAGCTTCATGAGGAAGGTGTAGCGCACGTAGTCCAAGAAGTACTCGTTCTCAGGGCAGCGAGGATGATGGCGGAACATAAAACCCTTGATGAACCTGTTGGGGGGAAGGAAAAAAAAAAAAAAGACCTCAGAGAAGACCCAAAGCTGCCCGTGACCAGCTCCAGTGAGGCTTCGCCCACCCCAGACTGTGGCAAACGCCCCGCAGTGGGGGCCGACGGAGGTGGCAGGGGCGAGCACCCACCTGCGGATGGTGTCGACAGCCTGCCTTCGGCGCTGTGCTCTCCTGCGGGCCAGAATTCCCTTCCACCAGGCCTGGACCTGGACAGCTATGGCGCGAGGACCCAAACAGAGCAGACAGTGAAGAGAACATGCTTGTGCATTTGTAAAGGACTCAACAGACGCACGCACGTCTCCCTTCTCTGGAGCCTTACCAGACAGCCGGAGTTTACGGTACTTGGTCTTCTGGTTATAGCCCTTCCAGGATGCCTGAAGCTTGGTTGCTGTGAAGACGCAGCGGTCAACGCAGGGGTCAGTAAGATTTCAACGCAGACCACACTACACATGGTCATCTAACTAGACAAACACGGTCCCCACCTAGACTGTGCTTCCGTTCTTCTAAGGCCTCTTCTGTTGCAAACAAGGTCTTGGGAAAACGGATGAAGATTTTAGTCCTGAAAGGCAGAAAATGAATAACGATGCAGAAGTCGACAGTTTGGTATGGCTGAAGTGGGTTACAGGGGCTTCGGGGGCCAACAGACCTGCCGAGCTTGTATTCCTCAGGTTTGTAGCCCAGGTGCTTGACGAGTGTGGAAACTCCATCCACCAAGCGCCCGTCCCAGCTGGGCCAGGTGTCCGGACACAGAGACTTGTACCTGTCACAGACAACATGGCACGTCAAGGTGTGCAGTACCGCACAGCTCTGCCGGGCACATGACTTTCTCCACAGTGACACCAAAATCCCCAGGAAGTCATGAGTGCCGGGGGGTGTGTGGGTGTCTGGAGAAGGGTTGGAGGAACTGAAAGCACTGAATGTGTGCGTGACTCTAGCTAAGTGAACAAGAAAGATGTTTGGTACAGGGCTCGCGTGCACAGAGCGGAGGGTGGCACACCTCTGGAGGAAAACCTCGTAGCGGCGACGATAGGCGAAGCCTGCTCTCCTCACACGCAGGTTCTCCATCAACCCCAGATACTTCACCTGGTGTCTGACCAGAACCTCCTCGAAGCGG